>NC_053390.1:589090792-589423292 GCF_905171765.1 Bufo bufo
CTTTCCAGCGCCACTATTACATTTGGCCCTCGCGCCCAGCACACTTGAAGAGGGACCTGAGATATTGTGCCCTGATTCCCAACCTCTTGAGCCTTCACAGTGTCAAGAAGATGATGGTGGTGAATGGCAATCATTTGTTCACGGGGTGGATGATGAGACACAATTGTCAATCACTGAGGTTGTGGTTAGGTCAAGTCAGGAGGATGAGCAGAGTAAGGAAGTGGAAGAGGAGGTGGTTGACGATGAAGTCACTGACCCAACATGGGAAGGTGAAAAGCCGATCAAGAACAGCAGTACAGTGGGGGAGGGATGCGCAGCACCGCAACACCCTGGAAGAGGCAGTGGGGTTGCAAAAGGGAGAAGTCGGCCCACACCAAACAGGCCCGCAACCGTTACACCGAGCACCCCTATGCGTAAATCTACCTTGCCAAATGGTAGGTATTCTGCAGTATGGCACTTTTTTGAGGAAAGTGCAGACGACAAAAGAGTGGTAGTTTGCAACCTGTGCCGTACCAAAATGAGTCGGGGCGTGAACACTAGCAACCTCACCACCACTAGCATGATCCGCCATATGGCATCCAAGCACCCTAATAAGTGGGCTGAACTGCCTGCTGGCCAATCCACTGTCGAAGGAGCAGGCTACACCTGGACCTTCGCATGAACCATCAGCAACAACATCCACTTCCCTGTCCCAGTGCAGCTTCCAAATGTCCATAACACAGTCATTTGAATGCAAGCGCAAATACCCACCCACCCACAGGCCATAGCACTAAATGCGCAACTTTCGAAATTACTGGCCCTTGAAATGTTGCCATTTAGGCTTGTGGACACTGAGGCCTTCCACAGCCTGATGTCGGCGGCCATCCCTCGGTATGCAGTCCCCATGTGCCATGCCCGCCTTAAACCAGCATGTGTCCCAAAACATCACCTGTGCCATGACCAACGCAGTTACTGGGAAGGTCCACTTAACCACGGACACATGGACAAGTGCTGGTGGCCAGGGAGGCTACATTTCCCTGACCGCACACTGGGTGAATGTTGTGGAGGTCGGGAGTGAGTCGTACACTGGGATGGCACAGGTGCTACCCATGCCCAGGATTGCAGGCCCTACGTCCATCAGGGTCTCCACCAGCAGCTATGTTACTGGCTCTAACCCCCACCTCTCCTCCTCCGCCGCCTCCTCCACTTCCACCTCCAGCGGCATTCAGCCATCAGTCGCTAGCTGGAAGCAGTGTAGCACTGCTGTGGGTAATCGTCAACAGGCCATGCTGAAGTTGATCTGCTTAGGGGACAAACAGCACACAGTCGCAGAGCTGTGGCAGGGTATAAGGGACCAGACCGAGCTGTGGCTCTTGCCACTCACCTACAACCAGGCATGGTTGTGTCTGACAATGGCCGTAACTTGGTGGTGGCTTTGGAGCTCGGTAACCTGACACACATTCCATGCCTAGCCCATGTCTTAAACTTAGTGGTTCAGCGGTTTATCAAAACTTACCCCAGTTTTCAAGAGCTACTAGTGAAGGCGCGCCGCGTGTGTGCCCATTTCCTAAAGTCATCCACAGCTTCAGCCGGTCTGTCAACGCTGCAGCAGCGCTTGCGGCTTCCAGCTCACCGACTGTTGTGCGGCGTGAGAACGCGTTGGAACTCTACGTTCCATATGTTGGCCAGGCTTTGTGAGCAGCAGAGGGCAGTTGTGGAATACCAGCTGCAACATGGTTGTCACCTTTCGAGTCAACTGCCACTATTCATAAGCGAGGAGTGGGCATTGATGTCAGACCTCTGTGAGGTTTTAAAAAACTTTGATGAATCCACACAGATGGTTAGTGGCGATAATGCTATTATCAGCGTAATTAGTCCAGCATGAAAAAAAGCTAACTCTTAAAATTACAAAATTGAATCAATCTTATTAAAAATGGGATACAGTCCCAATAATTCATATACAAGGGTGACCAATAGTGTATTAGTCTTAAAGACCAGACATACAAACAAAAATAGGGATGTCACAGGTGCCTATAGGATGAAGAGAGGGGGGAGGGAGATGAGTGTAGATACGGGGTTTGACCTATACAGCCCTATGCTACCCCTATCTATCCCTTTCCTTTGCCCAGGGAAAACCCTAGATGGTAGGGCCCCCCTGTCCTCGTACCTAGACTATAAATTCCCTGATAGTCCCTGTAGTATGTAACTCTGATGACCTAGTTGTGGTGGCGAATCCCCCGCCAGATGTAACTGACGTGAACTAACCACCACACATAGGTGATACCTCAACGCGTTTCACCCTGAAAGAGGGCTCCTCAGGAGGTCATACTAGTTAGTCAGTAACAAGTGACAAAATAATACAAACCGGATTCCAAAAAAGTTGGGACACTAAACAAATTGTGAATAAAAACTGAATGCAATGATGTGGAGATGGCAAATGTCAATATTTTATTTGTAATAGAACGTAAATGACAGATCAAACGTTTAATCCGAGTAAATGTATAATTTTAAAGGAAAAATACGTTGATTCCAATTTTCAAGGTGTCAACAAATCCCCAAAAAGTTGGGACAAGTAGCAATAAGAGGCTGGAAAAAGTAAATTTGAGCATAACGAAGAGCTGGAAGACCAATTAACACTAATTAGGTCAATTGGCAACATGATTGGGTATAAAAAGAGCTTCTCAGAGTGGCAGTGTCTCGTAGAAGCCAAGATGGGTAGAGGATCACCAATTCCCACAATGTTGCGCAGAAAGATAGTGGAGCAATATCAGAAAGGTGTTACCCAGCGAAAAATTGCAAAGACTTTGCATCTATCATCATCAACTGTGCATAACATCATCCGAAGATTCTGAGAATCTGGAACAATCTCTGTGCGTAAGGGTCAAGGCCGTAAAACCATACTGGATGCCCGTGATCTCCGGGCCCTTAAACGACACTGCACCACAAACAGGAATGCTACTGTAAAGGAAATCACAGAATGGGCTCAGGAATACTTCCAGAAACCATTGTCAGTGAACACAATCCACCGTGCCCCATCCGCTGTTGCCAGCTGAAACTCTACAGTGCAAAGAAGAAGCCATTTCTAAGCAAGATCCACAAGCTCAGGCGTTTTCACTGGGCCAGGGATCATTTAAAATGGAGTGTGGCAAAATGGAAGACTGTTCTGTGGTCAGATGAGTCACGATTCGAAGTTCTTTTTGGAAATCTGGGACGCCATGTCATCCGGACCAAAGAGGACAAGGACAACCCAAGTTGTTATCAACGCTCAGTTCAGAAGCCTGCATCTCTGATGGTATGGGGTTGCATGAGTGCGTGTGGCATGGGCAGCTTGCATGTCTGGAAAGGCACCATCAATGCAGAAAAATATATTCATGTTCTAGAACAACATATGCTCCCATCCAGACGTCATCTCTTTCAGGGAAGACCCTGCATTTTTCAACAAGATAATGCCAGACCACATTCTGCATCAATCACAACATCATGGCTGCGTAGGAGAAGGATCCGGGTACTGAAATGGCCAGTCTGCAGTCCAGATCTTTCACTTATAGAGAACATTTGGCGCATCATAAAGAGGAAGGTGCAACAAAGAAGGCGATTGAACAGTTAGAGGCCTGTATTAGACAAGAATGGGAGAGCATTCCTATTTCTAAACTTGAGAAACTGGTCTCCTCGGTCCACAGACGTCTGTTGAGTGTTGTAAGAAGAAGGGGAGATGCCACACAGTGGTGAAAATGGCCTTGTCCCAACTTTTTGGGGATTTGTTGACACCATGAAATTCTGATTCAACATATTTTTCCCTTAAAATGGTACATTTTCTCAGTTTAAACTTTTGTTCCGTGATTTATGTTCTATTCTGAATAAAATATTAGAAGTTGTCACCTCCACATCATTGCATTCAGTTTTTATTCACGATTTGTATAGTGTCCCAACTTTTTTGGAATCCGGTTTGTAAATAAATAGATGTCATGGAATTATATTGGTTATAACAATGACACTCATGAATTCCAAAAAACCGCAGCAATGACAATCATGGATTATATAAACGCCTTCCACAAATTACTCCAACATCCAACCATCTAGGTGATGCTAAATGAAAAACACTGGTGTGAACCAATAGATGACGGTTCCCCAGTAGCACACTGAGTGTCCACAATGTGTGGTTAAAAATGTGATGTTATCAATACAGAATCCGCAATCGACCAAAGATGCCACATCCTAAATTATCTACTCATCCATGATGTGGACTCCCAGGGTTGTGGTCAAACATCCATACATGCGTCCTCAACAGGATACGTCAAAAGCACGTATTTCTTTGTGCTTGGACAACCCGTCAAGTGACGGTCATAGTTAGAAGTGAAGTCAAAAAGTGCAATCACCATCCACAATACACTTGATGTCAAGATCAGTTGATATGGGTAAGAAATATGCGGACAGTGGAAGACTGTAGATCCAGTGCATCAATTATGCTGCTGTCCTAATTGAATATTATCAGCGTAACCATCCCACTGCTGTGTCTACTCAAACGATCGCTGCTCACAATTAAGGACGACGCTCTGAATGTGGCAGACGAGGAAATGGTGGAGGACATTACACAGGGTGATAGCCAGCCCACCCTCAGTTCATCTTCTCAGCGCGAATTGGACCATGAAGAGGAGGAGGAGGGGGAGGAGGAGCTGGAGACAGTTGTCTCTGCTACAGAGGGTAGTACCCATGGAACTTTAATTCCATCTGTTCAGCTTTGATGGGCAGAAGAGGAAGAGGAGGATGAGTAGATGGAGAGTCATCCTGATGTCCACATCGACGTCTTGCCTGTTGGTACCCTGGCACACATGGCTGACTTCATGTTAGACTGCCTTTCTAGCGACCCTCACGTTATAAGCATTTTAAGTAACACGGATTACTGGGTGTTTACCCTTCTCAACCCCCCCTACAAATAAAACTTCTCATCTCTCATTCCTCTGGTGGAGGGGACGAGCAAAATGGTGCAATACCAGATGATCCTTGTTGGAAAATTGCTCCAAAATTTTTCACCTGACATCGCTGGCGGCAGAGTCCATACTTCCTTGGCCAACCGAGGAGGGGAGATGTAACGGTCGCGTACACACACACACAGGGGGGAGGGAAGTGACCACTGCGCTCCACCCTTACCCCTGGCCCTGCCTACTTGCCTCGCGAGTCCTAATGACAGGGGACAACTGGACGGCAATCCCTAACTTGAAGTAAGTGCAGGGATGACAGACAGACAAACAACAGGACGTGAACGGACCGAGTCAATACCAGGAAAGCTGCAAAGTACAAATGGAGCAAGCAGAGAATTGTCAGGAGAAGCCGGGGTCATAAATACCAGGAGAGCAGAGAAGTACAAGAGGAGTCCTAAGAGAGTAGTCAGGTGGGAGCCGAGGTCACAATACCAGGACGGAAGCGCAGTACAGGAGGAGCAGGCAAAAGGATGGTCAGGGAACAGGATCAGGATCAGGTAAGTATTCAGCAGTCCAGCAAATAGCCAGGAACCTAGAAATTAACAGGCAACCTGTAGCCAGCAGGCTGCCTGTATTTATAGTGGGGAGTGAGGGCCATGTGACGTGGCCAGCGACACATGACCGACAGACCAACCAGTCGAGCACCGAGTGATCAGCTCGGCGCTCAAGGCAGACTAGGAGCAGGGAGCCACCCAGCTAGTAAAGCCGCCCTGGGAATGAGGTCAAACACAGAACCTCATTCCAAAAGCTAAGCAACAGTTCTGCGGGCAATGGGGGACCGAGTGCACCTTCGGAACCCCGTGACAGGAGACAAGGGGAACACACAGCAGTTCCAACAGAGGCAGGGCAGCACTCTCCAAAGCCTGGGACAGTTTCATGACACCCCACCAGCACCCTCACCCTGATGTGTGGCCTATTGCCACAAGGAGAGAAATATTTTGGAAGATGGTGAAAGATTACATAACGTCTTCAATAATCCCTCAGTGCCTTACAACTACTGGGTGTCCAAGCTGGACACGTGGCATGGACTTGCGCTCTACACTTTGGAGGTGCTGGCCTGCCCTGCCACCAGCGTTTTGCCTGAGCGTGTTTTTAGTGCTGCTGGTGGCATTATAACAGATAAGCGTATCCGCCTGTCAACTGAAAATGCTGACAGGTTGACTCATATAAAAATGAACAAGGCCTGGATTGACCATGACTTCTCGACTCCACCAGAAGAATGCTGATGAACATAAAGGCACTTTACATGTGTTGTTTTTAATGTAGTTAATAGACTGTATTCCCATGCACCTCTTCCACCACAAACAAGGGTATATGGCTGAATCATCCTCCTCCTCCTCTTCCGTCATATCAACATGCATTGCTTATTCGTCACATATAATGCCCTCGCATATATGGCCTTCGAATATATTTTTTTAGAGGGTCCGTTCACCAGCAGGCCCTCACATCAAATTTTTTACAGGGTCCGCTCACCAGCAGGCCCTCACATCTAATTTTTTACAGGGTCCACTCACCTGCAGGCCTGCAACTCAAATCTTTTACAGGGTCAGCTCACCTGCAGGCCCAAACCTAAAATCTTTCACATGGTCAGCTCACCTGCAGGCCCGCAACTCAATGTGAATGAGGCCCTCTTTTATGTGATATACAGGTTGTATCGGAGTGCCTCTTCCTTGTAATTTTTGGCAGCATTTGCACTTTATATACAAGTAAATATACAGAAAAGAATGTTTTCAATAAATTTTTCCTATAAAATCGATTTTTTACTTTGGTTTGGTGCGTAAAACCTTAATTAGATTAAGCCCTTTTAAGCTGCATCAGCAGCAGCACGGTGAGAAAAATGAGTGGCAAGGTGACATGGTGTGGAGATGGCAGCATGAGGAGACCACATAGTGGCACAATGACTGAGTCTGGATAAAAGACTAAGGCCAAAGATTGTTTACATCTGCATCTTTCTAAAAAAATCTGTGGAGCTGTATCACGGTCACCTTCAGATTAATGCTGACCAGGGCCGTAGCTATAGGGGAAGCAGGGGAATCTGCAGCTTTGGGGCCCTGACCCAGAAGGGGCCCATCCAGGATGAGGAGGACTAAAGGATTTGGTCAGGGCCGCCTCAACAGTATTACACAATGAAATTATATACAGTGACAGTATAGATAGTGTATAAAACGGATGCGACAGCTGCCGGCCCTGGTCTGAGAGAGCGATCTTTAGTAGACACCGGAATGGGGGCGGCATGAAAGGAAGGGGTCACTAAAAAATGACTGTGGGATTGAGCCCCATTCAAAAATTTGCTGTGGGGCCCAATTATTTCTAGCTACGCCACTGATGCATCCCACAAAAGCAAGTTGGGTTTATCGATTACAAAACCATAATTAAATTGTGGGCCTGGTGATCACTTTAAGCCCTTTTAAGCTGCATCAGCAGCAGCATGGTGAGAAAAATGAGTGGCAAGGTGACATGGTGTGGAGATGGCAGCATGAGGAGGCCACATAGTGGCACAATGACTGAGTCTGGATAAAAGACTAAGGCCACAGATTGTTTAGAAAGATGCAGATGGAAACAATCTGTGGAGCTGTATCACGGTCACCTGCAGATTAATGCAGACATCAAAATCAAGTTGAGTTTGTTGGTTCCACCTCAGCTCACCAGCAGGCCCGCACCTAAAATCTTTTACTGGGTCAGCTCACCTGCAGGCCCGCAACTCATGCTGCCTCACTTTGAAGTAGTAGCCGTAGCCGTTTATCAGGCTCCCTCTCCGAAATCGAACAATGATTCCCCGTTACCAGTGGTCACCATGTTAGGCGCATAAAAGAACATCGAAAGTTGATAGAGAAGATATCCAAATGGATCGTGGACGTCACAGGGACGTGCGATCAGGCAGAAGTTATCTAGAGTCGACAAAGCGGCAGCAGGACCTCTCCTGTATAACATTTCCTCATCCAAAATACTGCAGTGACATTACCGGTAATTTTTTATTACTCATTCCAATAACAGGGCATCTTAAGAGTCCTGTATTGTTATTTATCGTCACTACCTCGACGAGTCTGGAGTGTGTGATTTGAGCGACACCCGCTTTTGCCTTCCTTGGATGTGTTAGCCGTTTCTCAGGCTCCCTCTCCGGTATCAAACACTGATTCCCCGTTACCCATGATCACCATGGTAGGCGCAGAAAAGAACATCGAAAGTTGATAGGGCAGACATCCAAATGGATCGTCACGGGGACGTGCAATTGCCCAGAGGTTATCTAGAGTCAACAATGCGGCAGCAGGCCCTCGTCCCTAATGTTTTAGATGGTCAGATCAGCAGGCCCTTGCTCCAAATGTTTTTGAGGGTCACCAGCAGGCCACTAATCATAATTTTTCAAGGCTGTGTATGATGCCCTCCTTTATGTGTAACAAAGGGTGTATTGGAGTGCCGGTTCCTTTTAATTTTTGGCAGCACTTTCACTTAGTGCATAGGCTTTTTGAGTGTAGGAGTCCCACTACCTGAACAATTGTACCACAATGTGAATGAGGCCCTCCATTATGTGATATACAGGCTGTTTCGGAGTGCCTCTTGCTTGTAATTTTTTACAGCACTTGCACTTTATATGCAATTAAATATACTGGAAAGAATGTTTCCTAACAATTTTTCCTGTAAAATTTATTTTTTTGGGGGGTTTTGTGCGTATTTTTGTCAGTCCGTAAAAGTGGCGTACAACTCGGACAACATGGTTCCCAACGGCGACCTGGGAGTCCAAGATGCATCCAGACATCGTCCCCATGCTGTTCCCAATCCATTTTGGTGGTGTTTCTGTCACTTTCTGACCTTTTCGAATGGACCACGCACCCTCCCCTCTTCAGAGCAGGGGGTGCCTAGTTGTCTTCCATTGACTTCCATTATACTCGGGTGCTCGGCCAAGCACACGACTATAGCAATGTGTTTGGGTCGAACACCCGAATACTTTGGTGCTCGATCATCACTAGTCTGTTTCTTATATTCAAATCCAGACGCAGGAAGGAGATGTTCATCATGAAAGAATACATTTCACTACCATCAGTAGTTACTTGAATGTATTTGAAAATATATTTGGGCCAGTAATAATATCAGAGTACACCCAGTAATACATAACACAAATACAAAAGTTTGTAAAGATAGACCAGGCACTCTATATATGTAACCAACAGACGAGATATTTATTAAATAAAAAGCAATCAATTATCTAAAATCACATAAAATAACAGCATACAACATAGAAACATAGAATGTGTCGGCAGATAAGAACCATTTGGCCCATCTAGTCTGCCCAATATACTAAATACTATGGATAGCCCCTGGCCCTATCTTATATGAAGGATGGCCTTATGCCTATCCCATGCATGCTTAAACTCCTCCACTGTATTTGCAGCTGCCACTTCTGCAGGAAGGCTATTCCATGCATCCACTACTCTCTCAGTAAAGTAATACTTCCTGATATTACTTTTAAACCTTTGCCCCTCTAATTTAAAACTATGTCCTCTTGTAGCAGTTTTTCTTCTTTTAAATATTCTTTCCTCTTTTACCTTGTTGATTCCCTTTATGTATTTAAAAGTTTCTATCATATCCCCTCTGTCTCGTCTTTCTTCCAAGCTATACATGTTAAGGTCCTTTAATCTTTCCTGGTAAGTTTTATCCTGCAATCCATGTACCAGTTTAGTAGCTCTTCTCTGAACTCTCTCCAAAGTATCAATATCCTTCTGGAGATATGGTCTCCAGTACTGAGCACAATACTCCAAATGAGGTCTCACTAGTGCTCTGTAGAGCGGCATGAGCACCTCCCTCTTTCTACTGGTAATTCCTCTTGCTATACACCCGAGCATTCTGCTAGCATTTCCTGCTGCTCTGTGACATTGTCTGCCTACCTTTAAGTCTTCTGAAATAATAATCCCTAAATCCCTTTCCTCAGATACTGAGGTTAGGACTGTATCACTGATTTTATATTCTGCTCTTGGGTTTTTACGTCCCAGGTGCATTATCTTGCACTTATCAACATTAAATTTTAGTTGCCAGATTTTTGACCATTCCTCTAGTTTTCCTAAGTCCTTTTCCATTTGGTGTATTCCTCCAGGAACATCAACCCTGTTACAAATCTTTGTGTCATCAGCAAAAAGACCCACCTTACCATTGAGGCCTTCTGCAATTTCGCTGATAAAGATATTAAACAATATGGGTCCCAGAACAGATCCCTGAGGTACCCCACTGGTAACAAGACCTTGGTCTGAATATACTCCATTGACTACAACCCTCTGTTGCCTGTCCCTCAGCCACTGCCTAATCCATTCAACAATATGGGAGTCCAAGCCCAATGACTGCACTTTATTGATAAGCCTTCTATGTGGGACAGTATCAAAAGCCTTACTAAAGTCTAGATAAGCGATGTCTACTGCACCTCCTCCATCTATTATTTTAATCACCCAATCAAAAAAATCAATAAGATTAGTTTGACATGATCTCCCTGAAGTAAACCCATGCTGTTTTTCATCTTTCAATCCATGGGATTTTAGATGGTCCACAATCCTCTCCTTAAGTATGGTTTCCATTAATTTCCCCACTATTGATGTCAGGCTTACTGGCCTATAGTTGCCCGATTCCTCCCTACTACCTTTCTTGTGAATGGGCACAACATTTGCTAATTTCCAATCTTCTGGGACGACTCCTGTTGCCAGTGATTGGTTAAATAAATCTGTTAATGGTTTTGCTAGTTCACCGCTGAGCTCTTTTAATACCTTTGAGTGTATCCCATCAGGCCCCTGTGACTTATTTGTATTAATTTTAGACAGTTGACTTAGAATCTCTTCCTCTGTAAAGACACATGCGTCAAAAGATTCACTAGTCTTCTTTCCCAACTGAGGTCCTTCTCCTTCATTTTCCTTTGTAAAAACTTTACAGAAGTATTCATTGAGGCAGTCAGCTAGTTCTTTATCTTCTTCCATATACCTTCCTTCTTTAGTTTTTAATTTGGTAATTCCTTGTTTTAGTTTCCTTTTTTCATTTATGTATCTGAAGAATGCCTTATCGCCTTTTTTCCCTGACTGAGCTAATTTCTCTTCTGCCTGTGCTTTAGAAGCTCTTATAACTTGTTTGGCCTCTCTCTGCCTAATCTTATAAATTTGTCTGTCATCCTCGTTTTTTTTTTTTTATAATTCCTAAATGCTATCTTTTTGTTTTTAATGATTTTGGCCACTTCTGCTGAGTACCACAGTGGTCTCTTCCTTTTTTTGCTTTTACTGACAAGCCTAATGCAATCTTCTGTTGCCTTCAATAGTGCCACTTTTAAGTAGTCCCATTTCTCCTGGACAACAATTAAACAGTTCCAGTCTGATAGGGACTCGTATACCACTAATCTAATTTTAGAAAAGTCATTTTTTCTAAAATCTAAAACTTTTGTTTTTGTGTGGTGTGACTCAGTCACTGTACTTATAGTAAACCACACTGACTGGTGATCACTAGATCCCAAGCTTTCCCCTACAGTAATATCAGATACCAAATTCCCATTTGTGAATACTAAATTTAAAATGGCCTCCTTTCGGGTTGGCTCCTCCACTACTTGCTGTAGAGATAATCCCAGTAGGGAATTTAGAATATCTGTACTCTTGGCAGAACTAGCTATTTTGGTTTTCCAGTTTACATCTGGAAGATTGAAGTCTCCTATAATGATAACTTCCCCCTTCAATGTCATTTTAGCTATTTCCTCAACTAGTAGATCATCTAATTCTTTGACTTGGGTAGGTGGTCTATATATAACACCTACACGAGTTACCTAGTTTGAGTCCAAATATGAAAAAACTGGCAAAGTCTTTCCTCAAAATTAATTTCCCACGTTCCGGGTCAGGATATCTTATGTTTTTTACAGTTCCACTCCTGGCTAATTTTATTTGCGCATATATAAGTCACCAGTCTTTGCAGTATCACGGGGGAGACTAGAGGGTACAATGCGGTAAGCAAGGTGGTGTCCCATCTAGTTATAATTACTCATTCAGTGTTACCTTACTCTTGTTCATCTCCCGTTTCTGAATGCCGACTCGGTGATCTATCATGAGGTGGATATCAGCTGACTCTGTGTCCAGTATCGTCAGCAAATTCTGCGCTCGGTGAAATCAAGTGTCACCTGGCGTGTACCATCACCCACATGGTCAAGTGTTTGTTTTATATTTGCAGATCAATTTTGTTATTATGTATTATTGAGCCATAGTAGTTTGGTTTAACCAACTTCTCTACTAGTGACCAACCACGATTATTGCACTTGCACTTTTTTCAATATACACCGACAGCCCACCATCGGTCCTTTTGGTTTTTAATATTTTAAATGTGTTGTGGCTTGTGTCAATTGTTTATTGTGTCTTGTGTCAATCATGTCTTTATGTGATTTTCAATAAAAATTATGTCATTTTGTGATTACTCTGGTTTTACATGTGTCTTTGTACTTTAAGTGACCCATCATCTTTTGTTGGTTTTCATGACATGGTCAGGTGTGGGTCCTGAACTTTGATTTTGGGCTATATATAGGTCCCCTATATCCAATAACAGCATGAAGCAGAGATGACAGTTTACTAGGGGTGGAACATTTGTGATTATGTGGGTGTGGTTTCCAGGTATCTACAAGTGATTGGAAAAGAGTCCCTGTTACGGGCAGTGTCCGTGGACCAGGGGCGGACATACCGCCTGTGCAGCCGGTTCAGCTGCACAGGGGCCCAGCGTGGCAGGGGGCCCTCCAATTAGGCTGTCTATGCATCTACAGGACGCACAGACAGCTGATTGTAATTGTGAAGCAGAGAGCCGCACGCTTCACCATTCATCATCACACCATCCAGCATGTAGAAGGGCCCACCTTACTATCTGACCTCAGTCTCAGGACGTACTGCGTCCGCAGCTTTGAGGAGCAGGGCCAGGGCGGCACATCCCCCCCCCATACAGCTCAGTCCTGCTGTGTAGTGGGCAGGGTCAGCCAGGTCTGTGCTGAGCCACTTCACTGTGTCGTAGCTCCGCCTCCGTGTGGTAAGGTCAGTAGCCCCGCCTCCTGATGGTAGCCCCACCCACATGCGGTCCTCTCCTAGCGCTTCTGGTGCTTAATGTGTGAGGCCTGCAGCAACTTAGGAGGAAGTGAGTGAGGACCGGAGGCTGCCCCAGTGACCACTGTCTCTGCCAGACACTGAACTTGGCTTGGTATGTTGTTGGTTTTTTTTTTACCCCACCCATCCCACCTGTCCCCCTCTGGCCCTCCTGTGACTGTCCCTTACCCACATACTGTGAGGCTACATTAACAATGTATTTTGCGGTCCGCCTATTGGCAAGATATGTATGCCGTCCATATGCGATCTGTATATTTTTGCAAACCCATTAACTTAAATGGGTCTGCAGTCCGCATTTTGTAGAGAAATATAGGACACGTCACATTTTCCATCTTGTGCAGAACGGACATACAGATGCAGAAAGCACATGGAAGTCATTTGCTTTCCGCATCCGTATGTCTGTTCCGCAAACGATTGAAAATGTGACATGTCCTATACTGGTCCGCAACATGCAGGCTAGGTAATAGGTCTGCAAAAAAATGCAGATGGCACATGGGCGTCATCCATAATTTGCAGATCATAAAATACATATGGTCCTTGTCATGTAAATGGGTTAAAAGTGTTGCCCAGACATGCAGGGGGTCATTTATTAAGACCAGTGTTTTAGACACTGATCTTAATAACCCCTAAACTGGAAGTGGTTCTGCTGATGTTATGAAGAGGCGCCGGCCTCTCCATAACTTCAGCGCATCCAGCGCCAGTGTAAATGCATATCATCCAGACTGAATCCTGACCCGTTCATTTCAATAGGTCTGTGTGAGGAGGCATATGTCTGGCAATAACTACTGTGAGGGGCACATATCTGGCCATAACTACTGTGAGGGGGGCACATAATTGGCATAACTGCTGTGAAGTTGGCACATATCTGGGCATAAATACTGTGAGGTGGCACATAATCTGTCACAATTACTTTGAGGGGGCCCATAATCTGGCATAACTACTGTGAAGGACACATAATCTAGCATAACTACTGTGATGGGCAAATAATCTGGCATAACTACTGTGGTGGGCAAGTATCTGGGCATAACTACTGTGAGGTGCACATATCAGGGCATAATTACTGTGAGGGGGCAGATATCTGGCATAACTACTGCGAGGGGGTACATATCTGTCCATCGCTACTGTGGAGGGGGCACAATGTGGATATTACTACTGTGTGCTGGCACAAAGGGGCAAAAATTACTATGTAGGAGCATTAAGAGGACATTAATACGCACCACAGTATCTGAAGGATTTCCCCTATCTTTGATGCGACTGATCACCCCTTCCTCTCCCTGTAGGATTAGGGGAAGATGACAAATTGGGGTCCCTACTGCTGCCACACCTCATTGTATTAATCTTTACCTATGGCCTATGTTTATTTCTATATGTTGGTTGGGGGGGCCAGGCACATTCTTTGCACAGGGGCCCTCTGCTGCCAATGTCCGCCCCTGCCGTGGACCCACTGTGCCAACTAAGCAGTTTGGCTTTAGGCTAAGGGTGTGCACGCTGGCCCTCTAAGGCTGAGAGTGAGCACATGCGTGCCCTATAGAACAGGCCAGGAGGCCTAAGAAATTATGCACGGGCCGCAGCATGCACACAGTATCAAAGATGCCAGCAGCTGGGAATGCCACCAGCAGGAGAACAGGCCAGCAACAGGCAGGGTGAGTGCAAGGCGTCGGTGCCCAGAGGGGAGTGCTGGCAACAACAGGCATGGACCACCAGCGCAATAATCCCATTGACCTCACTATAATCAACAGGTCCAAATCAGTGATCGTGATCAGCAAGTCAATCACCATCGAATCACAAGTAGACTGGACATCAGTAGGAAGCTGCATTTCTACTTTATCCACATCCTCAGGACGAGGATGAGATAGAAAACCCTGGGGGAGCTCACTAGCTCCATGTTCCATAGTTCACTCTTTTAGACCACAACTAACTTTATGCCTAACAATAATCAGATCTTCAGCATCTTTGCTGTCTGCACTGAATGGAGAAGATGAAGAAAGATAATGACTCCAATCAGAAAAGATGTTAGTTTGCAGTTTTTCATGACATACTTTTTTCTGTATTTTCATAGTTGATGAAATGGAAATCACTGGGCCAACATTCTTTTTATTAAAATGTAAAGCTAATACTTTCTGAGGTGATTTAACTTTTTTAGGCCGCCTTGTATTTCGCAGTGTGTTCTACTAAGCCCTGCAATAGCTAGTTCTTAGTGAATGGAAGAGTTAAAGGGGTTGTCCGAGATCAAAATTATTTTTTAAAAACAGTTTACTCACTATTACTAGCCGAGTCAAGGTTCCCCAGATGTATTTAGGTCGTTTTTACACTGCTGCATGGCTCCTACGGTCCCCAACAGATTGTTGACATAGTTGTTTATCTGTCTGATGACTTCCTGCCACACTGCGCTGTGGGTCCCAGCGCAGCACGGCATCTCCCGCTTTCTACAGTCTAACATCTCGTCCCTGCACCCGCCCCCCTCATATCGTCCACTCCTCCATCTATCCGCCCCCTTATAGAAAGCTGCATGACCGGTGACATCACCGGACTGGAGGGGCGTGGCTTAGCACTATGTGGGCCAGCCTTGTTACCGCCCCTTCTTCAACTCTGCATAATTACTTAGGCTGCCGGTGACGTCACCGGGCTCCCTGAGCAGCCAGAAGAAGAGGCTGTGATCGCCTGCAAGGGACCCGGTACGTCTAAGAAAACAATCACTTCCGGCTAATAATTTCATATATGAAAACTGGGCTTCACAAATATCTGTCATGGGTAGGACATGCATGTATGTAATATGTATGTCACTATAGTACTATTGCAACCATGTACCCAATCCCGGACAACCCTTTTAAGCTTAGTACTGCCCACCCAAATTTCTACTTCTACTGTGTAGGGACATTATGTATCAACTCTTTGAGGACCATGAATGCAAACTGAACTTGGTCATATAAACAAAAGCTCTGCAAATTCAATGTAGTCTTATATCAACTGAAAGACTAATGTCTTGGATTGGAAAACACAAAGAATAAAAATGGAGCACATTTTCTGTCCTTTTCAAACAAGAATTTTTGGTTTCAGTAAACCATTTTACTTCTAAACACATGACTGAGGCCAGATGTCGTTTCTTAGAAATACAATGGCCAAAGGAATGAAGAGTATGGGGAAAGTTTGATCTTTACTCTAGTTAACACATTTCAGATTAAACACGCTTTAATCCTGCATAAAAGCAGCAATCATATTCAGGAAGGAAACTTTTGGAACTGTACTGGTGTTTTGATTATGGGCAAAATTATTTTTTTTGAAGAGCAAACCTCATTTCACAAACCTGCCAGAATATAGAAAACGAGCACAGATGGTGTTTATTTTATCAGCATATAAATGTGTCGGGTTAAGAGACATGGCAGAAAAAAAAAAGAAGGTAAGTTTTATTCTTTTCACTCAGCAAGGAATAAGACAATGTCCTTGGTTCTACAAGAACGATTTATGATAGTCATTAGAAAATACTACTGCAGAAAAAAAATTGGGCTCCACTTCCCATGATCTAGATCAGCAAGTGAGTTGAAGAAATTGAAAGGTTATTATGGTCATTATGTTCTACAGTGTCTCGCTTACCTATAACGTATATATATTCATGCATGTCATGTGCCGGGGGTCCAAGGCAGACCTCCGGGACATCATACGAGCAGGTCACAGGCAAGCAGAACAGACAAACAGAAAAGCAGGTAAACAAAAGTGGTAACGAAACCACAGAACCAAGTGCACCGGCAGACCACAGCAAAATCCAGAGGGCGGAGCCAGTGAGCCTCATACTTCATAGAGCCCCTGATGGTGGGGATGACTGGGGCGAGGGCTCACTGGTTGCACCTCCAGGAAGGTCCTGGTACACTTGGCCCCTACCTGCCAGGAACAGGCTGGTGGAACCTCCAGTGGAATAGACAACATAACTAGAGGAACACACAGGTTAGCGATTCCCTCTCCGAGGAAGCCAGGAACCCCCTGCCGGAGGAAGACATTAACAGAACATACAGGGCAGGAACAAATAACGGACGCAGTTACGCACTGCTAGGCCTCAGATGCTGATACGCTCTGCTAGGCGAAAACATCGAACAGAACAGGAACATTTAACATATGAAGATCAGGAACAGATCAGAACAGGACATATCAGATACACAAGAACAGAGCAGGTACAGACGAACAGAGACTAACAATGCAAAACCAGGTAACTGAAAACTCCCAGGAACAGAAGCGAGGTGTAACCTACCGTAGCAGCAGCAGACAAGGCTCAGGACAGACTGACAAGGACTGAACAGAACTAACCCCCAGAACCACAGCTCACAGGACTATATAGCTGGGTAACGAGGCACCTGGGAAGCCACACCCAGGCACAGCAGACTGGGGAAGTTAACCCCCACAGAACAGGAGCTCCGAACACAAGTACAGAACCGGGCATTGCCCCTGGCAACCAGAATACATGGAAACAGAACTGGGCATTGCCCTTGGCAACCAGGAACACTGAACAGAATTACAGACACAGTCAAAGGGGTACACACGTACATGGACAGGTTCACACCAAATACCGCAGCCAGCACGCAGCCAAAAGCAACCAGCCTGCACCATATCACCTGCAGCCAGTAAGCAAAAGCCGTGCAGCCAGTCTACACGGCAATAGCATCACACGGCACGGTGAACCGCACCGTGACAATGCAAACCATACACTCAACATGTCTCTACTTTTTCATAATCATCCCCAGTGATCACTAGTAGGGATGAGCGAATCGACTTCGAATGAAACATCCGAAGTCGATTCGCATAAAACTTCGTTCTAATACTGTACGGAGCAGGAGCTCCGTACAGTATTAGAATGTATTGGCTCCGATGATACCTTGGAACCGAACCCGAGTTCAACTCCTCAGAAAATGGATTGATGGTAGATGCATTTTCATTCAAATTTAGTCCTGTCCACTCTTGCACACTTAGCTTTTTATTTAATTTTTTGGAAACTGTAATGATGATCTGTGGTAATCATTCTGAATTCTATCCTTGGGAAGTGTGAATAATTTTGTCCATTGGCCGATGCTCAGAATGGTGTTAATAATGACAGGAGGGCTACAATTACTATATTTTGTCTGCCAGCTTTTAACATACAGTATACAGCATCTATATTAGGTAAACCAGTTTTGTCCATTTACTCTACATTTACATAATATGTCATTATGAATAGTCAATATTCTGACAAGACATCATCACTAGCAGGAAAGTATAACAATCCAGAGCTTACTAGCACATGTCTTGGCAATATGTTCTTATATTGATTGTATTCCCACTGATGCAGAACAAGTAACCAGAAGCATGCCACTACTGGAAGGACAATCTCAAAATGGGAATAGATACAGTATACTGTAAATATAAGTGATAGAAGTGGTAAATCAACAACCAGTGCTGAAAGGTAGAAAAAAGAGTGATCTTACACGGTCCATTGTTTTTTTGCGGTTTTATCAAACAATTAAACTATTGAGGATCAGGATGGGATCAGAAGGCTGTCCATAATTGTCCCTATTCACCCAAATCTACTCTGGTTGTCCATATGTGAGCCCCCTGGAATGTCCCTACCAGTTACCTACAGCAGAACCCTACAACTTCTGCAAGGAGTAGAAGATAACTCTGCCCAACTGCTTGTGTACCAGTGGCCTTCAAGGTAGATGGATCACATGGGTTCTGTTGCAGGTAGGGACATTCCAGGGGTTCACAGGGTGATCACCGCGCTCACCTTGACAACCAGAGTAGATTAGGCTAGTTTCACACTAGCGCTTAACACCGGGAGATAACAGTCTTCTTGCTCTCTCTGCATTCTGGCATTCCCGGAAGCTATCAACGACCGGCCACCATTAATTATAATGGGGACCAGCGGAGATCTGGCAGCAACCCAGCAAATATGCCAAGAATCTTGGAATATCTCGGCATATTTGCAAATTGTAAATAATGGGGGCCAGACAGCAACGCTTTAGCTTCCAGCAATCCCGGAATGCAGAGCGATCCTGCAGGAACAGCCTGACAGATATTAAGCGCTAGTGTGAAACGAGCCTAAGGGTTAATAGGGACAGTTAGGGATAGCCTCCTGATCCTATTGAGATCCTCAGTGGCTTGATAAATTGTGATCCTCAATGGCTTGATTGTTTTATAAAACTGCTAGAAATCAACGGACTCCTTTTTGTACCTTTAATAACTGGTTGTTGATATACCACTTCTGTCACTTACATTTATATCTATGATACCAATAAATGTTACGTTTCAGATTGTCCCTCCACTAGTGGCATGCATCTGGTTACTTGAGTAATGATTTAGGAGAGCACTTTAATAATAACCATTACTGAGCCATCAACTGTGGTATAATACAGTTAGAATAGTTTTTTCTATTCCCACTGATGGCATAGACGTCATATTACATTAAGCCAATAAAGATAAATCAGTTTTTGGTGAGAAGTCAGAACTGTACAACTCAGGGATATTCAGTGATAATAACAATATGGTGATTTTAGATCTAGTTCCACAAATGTTAAACGAATTGTCCCACAAAAAATATTCTACAGTTTTCAAACCAGCACCTGGATCTAAATACTTTTGTAATTTCATGTAATTAAAATTGTAACATAGCCACTGAGATATTCAATAAAATGTATTGGTATAGCGCCGACTTCTGTTAGTTTTTTTCTTACCTCTTTGACCTGCTCACTGAGAAGGCCGCACATGCTCAGTTTCATGCTTCAACTGCCTCCTGAGCTGTGATAGGGAGAGCTGAGACACGCCCCCTTAGCTGTGATAGGGAGAGCTGAGACACGCCCCCTTAGCTGCAGCAGAAAAGACACTCCCCTTGAGCTGTCAGCTTGGTATAAATGTAGCAGAGCAATGAATGTGGAGATCTCTGGATCCATGTGAGGTCCAGGGCTGGTTCTTGCTCTGTTAGAAAGAGATTGTCATGTACTATATGAAGTCAGATTCTCATTTTTTACATTAGTCATGGCATAACCCCTTTAAGCTGAGCATTTTCTGGTGCAAACGCTAATAAGCAATTCATTATTGAATAATAAACCAAGCAACATATTAGTGTTATTTTTTCACTGTAAAACACAAATCCTGCTCAGCAACCCCTTCTGAGTCAGAACAGAGAGCCACTCACAAAGGTCAGCCCTTGCTCTAAACACTGGTCTTCAAGACAACCCCAATAAGGCTTTCAATTCATTCAAAAATGTCCACTTCTCAAAAATTAGCAATAGACTGGTTAATGTGTTGTAGTACTACAATAGTAAATAGCCGTTTCTCCTTCAGCTGACAAAATTCTATGTGACATTATGTCAAAGATGATGACAATCAAATTCATATCTTAGACTTCAGAAAAGAAGCAAAGTAACATTGGCATTCTTTTGGCATTCTTCACACTGCTATGAGTTGATAAATTACTACATAATGTGTAGTCTAGCCGTGTTTGAATTGTATACCTTTCACTCCATACAATGTATACTTTCTATAAGTTTCCATACGTTACCGCTTCCTCAGCACACAACCTTTATAAACAGAATGTCAATTCAATGTATTTCCTAAAGGCACTGTTACATTTTGAGAAAAAATACATAGCACAAGTATGGTAATGTATATAGAATTTATACATGGCTGTAGTTAGAAAAAATAAATAAAAATAAAATATATATATTATTCCTAATTATATATAATCCCTTAGTTTAAGTTCAACATATAACTGCTTATTGCCATTGCCACTACTTGGGTAATACCAATAGAAACCAGCATTGGTAATACCAATAGAAATATATATGCCATGTATAAGCTAGGTTGAGGTTTATGAGTTGCATTTTTTTTTATATAGTCTGTAAAAATAAATGTACCCATTTTTTAATCCTTCATCCTTCAGATTTGACTTTGGGCTTCTCCTAAGGGCATTATCATGGCATTCCCTTGGTTTTCACCCTTTAACCCTGTACAGCGATCTGGACTTCGGTGCAGAGGAACTACCAGGCCACTCCCTCCAGGAGTAGTCTCTGTATGATTGACAGCTGACCCACGGAGGTCAGAGACACCGATCCACAGCAACTAGTGATTGAGCAAAACCATGAACAGGAACAGGCCGAGGACAGGGAAGGCAGAGCATTGGCAATCTGATAAACAGTCTGAGGTCCGGGTCAATACAGAGGCCAGGTCAGGTCAGGTGGCAGAGGGTCAATATCCTTGAAACGGGCAGAGGTCGGTATACAGGCAGACAATAAAATACAGCACACCTTTGCAGAGAACTAGCAAACTAGACAACCTATTGCTAAGGCACGTTCCCATAGTGGAAAGTACCTTAAGTACCCAAAGGTGGCCAGCTATTGGCTGATGTAAATTAGGGGTATGCAAGCCCTTTAAAAGCCAGGGGGAGCATACATTACAAGTCCATGGGCTCCATAGTTCTCAGTGGTTTGTAACCTTACACAAATGTTAGCCTACACTGTAAATTTAGATACTAATGTGATTATATGCCAGGAGGCCCCACTCTATTTTTGTCCTTTTGCTCATTCATTTAATGTTTGGACATGTAATGGATTAGGATGGGAGAAGCCATGCTGTTTTCTGTTATTAAAGCCAGATGTTGATCATTGATAGTAGTTGCTATAGATGGGTTATAATCAAACCCTGCAATGGAATGTTAGCGTTGAATCTTTAAGCACTGGCTTCACTAGAAATAATTGTCTTTAAGTTTTACATGTTTTACTTAGTTCCCTACCTGCCAGCTTCATATGATCTGGTTTACAACTTTTTCATGTGTGATTTCCATTCACATGCTTATTTCCGCTATGTCAGCTTCTAACCCTTTCATTACACTACGTATTTTTTCTATCTTAATTTTCAAGAGCCTTTTAGTTTAGATTTTTTTGTTTTCTATTCCCACAGCCGTATAATGGCTTGCTTTTTGAGGGATAACTTGTAATTTTCAATGGCACCATTTCATTTACCATAGTTTGTATTGGAAAATGGGGAAAAAAAATTCTGTGGGGTGAAATTGGAAAAAAAAAGAAATTCGGCCAAGGTTTTTCACATTACAATTACAGTACAATTATGGAGATATCAAACTTATATAGTATTATTACTTTTTAAAAACCTTTGGAAAATTTTTTTGTCTGCATCGCCATATTCTGACACCTACCGTATAACTTTTTTTTATATTTTTGTCCACAGGCCTGTATGAGGGCTTGTTTTTTTTTTGCTAGCCAAGCTGTAGTTTTTACTGGTACACACCAAATTGGCCATTTTTATTTTTTCATTTTAGCATTTACTGCACAGGATAAATTTTTTTTTTTTTATAGTTTTCAGACTTGACAATACCTAATGTGTTTATTTTTTTATTGCTTATTTTAATACATAAACTTGGGAAAGGGAGGTGATTTAAATTTTTTATGTTTGTATTTTTTTTTATGGTAGGGTCTTTAAAGATGGAGCACGCTCTGCTCCGTGTTAAACAGCAGACACCACGAGGCAATGTCCACAATTGGTGATAACGCAGATCCCAAACATTTAAAGGGGTTGTCTTACTGCAGCAAATGCCATTTATCATGTAGAGAAAGTTAATATAATGCACTTACTAATGTATTGTGATTGTCCATATTGCATCCTTTGCTGGCTTGAATTATTTTCCATTCGCATTATACACTGCTCGAATTCAGTGTTTACGGGCACTGCTGAAATCCAGTAGCAGTGGCCATGCTTGCACACTGTAAAATAAAGTGCTGCCCTCTCTGTTGGTCAGAAGATTGGGAGTGTGCATAGGTACACTTGCACAGCAGCTCCCGTCCCCTGGAAATGACAGGAGCCCCTGCCCAATATCCCTTCTTAGGGCAGATGCGTTACACATCAGCAGATCTTCAGTGGCCTTGGCCAAATATACATTATACCCCCTCCTCTATCTCTATTTCTCTCTTAATTGATATAGCACTTTGCCCTATTCATTCTCCATCTATAGCCATCAGTTAGATATTGTACCCTTGTAGTATCTGTTTTGTAGCCTGTGTAGGAATTTTTTCAACCATTTTTGCCTGAGGAATGTGCTGTAATTCCTCAGCAGATTGTTTTTACTATTAGTTCTTGCATATACTCATATACTTTGTAAAACACATTCAGCTTAAGGCCTCTTGCACACGACCATATGTATTTTGCGGTCCGCAAAAAAAGGATCTGCAAAAAATACGAATGACATCCGTGTGCATTCCGTATTTTGCAGAACGAAACAGCCAGCCCCAAATAGAACAGTACTATCCTTCTCCATAATGCGGACAATAATAGGACATGTTTGTTTGTTTTTTGCGGAACGGAAATACTGAAACAGAATGCGCACGGAGTACCTTCCGTTTTTTTGCAGACCCATTGAAATAAATGGTTCCGTATACGGTCCGCCAAAAAACAGAACGGAAACGGAATGACAATACGTTTGTGTGCAAAAGGCCTAACAGAGGTCCTATGCACAGACCTAATCTCAAGTTTTTCTTTATGTCTTGATGCTGAAAAGGAATGGACATTTGGGGTTAGCCTTATGTTATGATGCTGATAAGGATCAGACTTTGGATCCTCACACTTTGATTATTAACTTGTTCTAATAAATTCCCACCTAAAGTGCGTTCACAGGAGTGTGTCGTGAATTTTCTACACAACATACAGGCCGTTCCTGATTTGTTGCCTCTCCACCAGACCCCCTATATATAGACCTCTGACTCCCTAAATAGAGACCACCGCACAGAACCACTAAATTAACACAGACCTCAGAACCCCTAGATAAAAAAAACAGAACACTCTTCATAAATAGAGACCCCCCCCCAAACAAAAACAAAACAGGTACTTACACATAGCAGCGCACACTCATGTCCTCTGTTTATTTGTGCAGCAAAATTTACTGGCACCAGGACCTTCGGAAATGGTCCTGTGATTGTAGATCAGTCGACAGTAAAAAGTCCTGACTCCTGCATACAAATCCTCCTGGGAGCTCATCCACGCTAGCCTTTACTACTTGCAGCTATAGGGATCATTGCATAGGGCTGGCTAGCAAATTGTAGGCTGGGGGAGCAAGCACACAGCACTGGCCCATGTGTAGCAGCCCATTGTTAACCTGTTTAACTCCATCTATCACATAAAGGCGATATAGGTAAGTGGGCTTTAAATCGTTAAAAGGCAGCAGCTGGTTGTGTTTTCCTGTTGGGATCGTACACACGTGCAATCCCAGAAACAGGGCATGACTGAGGCCGTAGCAATTCCATTTACCAACTCCTGAGCTGAAGAGACTCCATTGACCATAATGGGGGCTGCTCAGGAAGCTGCTTCTTTACCGGACAAAAAAGTCTTCCATGCAGGAATCTGTGACAGTGACCTGAACTGAGATGTGAATGGATAATATTAGATCGAAGTATAGCATCGGATCAGTGGCGTAGGGATCGGCTATGGGGCCCTACGCCACTAGGGGGCCCGTCCGACCGCATTCATATTATTATTATTTTTTTTTTATTAACACACACAGACACTACACACAGGCAGCCAGGAGGTGGCGTAACTACCGGAAAGCAGCTGCTTCGGGGCCCGACCAACTCCTGAGCTGAAGAGACTCCATTGACCATAATGGGGGCTGCTCAGGAAGCTGCTTCTTTACCGGACAAAAAAGTCTTCCATGCAGGAATCTGTGACAGTGACCTGAACTGAGATGTGAATGGATAATATTAGATCGAAGTATAGCATCGGATCAGTGGCGTAGGGATCGGCTATGGGGCCCTACGCCACTAGGGGGCCCGTCCGACCGCATTCATATTATTATTATTTTTTTTTTATTAACACACACAGACACTACACACAGGCAGCCAGGAGGTGGCGTAACTACCGGAAAGCAGCTGCTTCGGGGCCCGACAGTTTATTTTCAAGTTAGTTAAATATCAATGTCTTACTGTTCAGGGCCCCTTCACAGCAGCGGTCTTAATGTTCAGGCCCCCTCGCTAATGTGCTCTAATCTTACTTACTCTATTCTAAAGTCTCCTGATGTGTCTGGGATTCGAACCCACAACCTCCAATGTATCACTGTATCAGAGGCAAAGCATTAACCCTCACAGCCATAAAGGAGGCATTGCAACTGATGGAAAAAATCTATACACATGACAGCTGCCCCAACACACCCAGCACAGCTATATCTCTATGACAGCTATCCCAGCACACTCAGCTCTGCTATATCTCTATATATGAGCAGCTGTCATGTGTATAGATGTACACTTAGCCAGCTATAACAGTAGAAGTCTCATAATTTTTCAGTCAGCAGCAAGACAGCTCTTATGGTCTTGAGGTTAGATGCTTTGCCTCTGATACAAATGGTTGTGGGTTCGAATCCCAGCAGAAACCTTTTCTGAAATACAAGCAGTGACTCCATATATGGACATACAGGGAGGGACACAGGAAGAGGCTGCATCGCATCGCTGACATGGGAGGTAAGTAGAAGTGTTTATTTTATTTTTTTTAATACCCGACTGTTACTGCCATGGAGGGAGGGGGGGGGGGCACTTGATACTGGCACATGGGGGAGGGGGGTTGGTACCTGACCTGATACTGGCACCTGGGGGGGGGGGGTTGGCACCTGATACTGACTGGCACATGGGGGGGGGGGAGGCACCTGATACTGTGGATGGCACTGTTTAGGGGAGGGGGATCTGTGTATGGCACTATTTAGGGGAGGGGGATCTGTGTATGGCACTATTTAGGGGAGGGGGATCTGTGGATGGCACTATTTAGGGGAGGGGGGATCTGTGTAGGGTGGCCAGACGTCCGGTTTTAGTCCGGACCGTCCGGTTTTTAGACTCCTGGTCCTCCGTCCGGCCGCAGGCCAGGACGGACGGCCAGAAGTCCTCCTTTTCTGAGGTTATTGGCAGAGTGGCAGACGGCAGGTACTGGCACTTTAAGTAACCCTACAAAAAAAAAAAAATCGGCCTGCACTCACATTTCAATTTGTCACATCCCACACTGACGTCAGCGATGCCTGCTTCGCGCCACTTAGAAGTCACTCTCACGCAGCAGCAGCACACAACAGGTTAGAGCAGCTTGTCGGAGCTACAGTTTCTGTCACCTCCCCTCATGTTGTCTAGACAGTAGTCTTGTGTTGAGCCGCCTGCCGCCCGGAGGTGAATTTTATTATATAGTCCTGTGAGTAACTCCTTCCTGTCCTTCTCCTGCAGTCAAACAGCTCCTCAGGTTGGAGTTTCTTCACTTGTGTACTGCGGTTGTGTCATTCATATAAATGCAGGAGGAGCTGCTGGTGGTGACTCTCAAATTCTCAATCAGCACCTGGTTGGTTGCTCACCTGGTTGCTATGCAATAATGCATCGTTTGATTCGTTTAGACCCTCGGCATCTTTCTCAGACAAGTAGCTGCTGCGTTAACACCTGGTTGCTATGCAATAATGCATCATTTAGACCCTCAGCATCTTTCTCAGACAAGTAGCTGCTGCGTTAACACCTGGTTGCTATGCAATAATGCATCATTTAGACCCTCAGTATCTTCCTGAGACAATTACCTATGTTAAACGCAGCTACTTGTCTCAGGAAGATGCTGAGGGTCTAAATGATGCATTATTGCATAGCAACCAGGTGTTAACGCAGCAGCTACTTGTCTGAGGGAGATGCTGAGGGTCTAAACAAATCAAATGATGCATTATTGCATAGCAACCAGGTGCTGATTGAGAGTCTATCTAAGGCTGCATGCACGTGACAGTGACTAATGGCCGTGTGTAACGCCCGTCACACGGCCATTTTTAGCACCAATGAAAGTGTATGGGGCTATTCACATGGCCACTCTTTTTAACGGCCAGTGAATAGCGTCCGTCCAAAAATAGGACATGTCCTATTTTTGTCTGTTTCCACGGCCATGCGGACCCCATTGAAATCAATGGGACCGTTTTTTTACGATAGACAGGAGTTCACCCGTCTAACAGCCGTTAAAAACAGGTACACTTTAATTAGGAGTTTAAAAAATTGTCCCCCATTGTTTAAATAATGCCCCAATAGTGTCCCGCAGCAAAAAAATATATAAAACTCACCTCATCCACTTGCTTGCGGTGCAGCAGTCTCTTTCTTCATTGAGCAGGACCTGCGATGTGCATGGTGACGTAACCACATGGGAGCGCGCAGTGACATCATTGCGCACATTTGCAGATCCTGTTCAGTGAAGATAGAAGAGACTGCTGCTGCGCGAGCAAGTGGATGATGTGATTTTTTTTTTTTTGTAAAATCAACGAAACAAAAACAGCGGTGGGCCATTATGGGGGCATTATTTAAGATGGGGCATTAAAAAATAATTACTACACTATGAGGGACATAATTAAAGATGGGGACCTACATTGGGGGCATTATTAAAGAAGATGTATAACTTATACCAGCTGTACATATATAATTATATACAGGAGATGCCCAGGTTATACCAGCATGCTCCATATTACTATATACAAGAAGATGTATAACTTATACCAGCTGTATAATGTAGTATCTTGCATGGTGTAATATTGAACTATTGTGTGCCACTGTCCCCGGTACGATGTCCTCCTTTTCAGGGTTTGATGTCCTCCTTTTTGGGGTTCTGCAAGTGGCCACCCTAGATCGGTGTATGGCACTGTTTAGGGGAGGGGGATCTGTGGATGGCACTATTTAGGGGAGGGGGGATCTGTTGATGGCACTATTTAGGGCAGAGGGATCTGTGGATGGCACTATTTAGGGGAGGGGGATCTGTGGATGGCACTATTTAGGGGAGGGGGGATCTGTTGATGGCACTATTTAGGGGAGAGGGATCTGTGGATGGCACTATTTAGAGGAGGGGGGATCTGTGGATGGCACTATTTAGGGGAGGGGGGATCTGTTGATGGCACTATTTAGGGGAGGGGGATCTGTGGATGGCACTATTTAGGGGAGAGGGGATCTGTGGATGGCACTATTTAGGGGAGAGGGATCTGTGGATGGCACTGTTTAGGGGAGAGTGATCTGTGGATGGCACTATTTAGGGGAGAGGGATCTGTGTATGGCACTGTTTAGGGGAGGGGGATCTGTGGATGTTACTGTTTAGGGGAGGGGGGTCTGTGGATGGCACTATTTAGGGGAGAGGGATCTGTGGATGGCACTATTTAGGGGAGGGGGGGATCTGTGGATGGCACTATTTAGGGGAGGGGGATCTGTGGGTGGCACTATTTAGGGGAGAGGGATCTGTGGATGGCACTGTTTAGGGGAGGGGGATCTGTGGATGGCACTATTTAGGGGAGAGGGATCTGTGGATGGCACTATTTAGGGGAGAGGGATCTGTGGATGGCACTATTTAGGGGAGGGGGGATCTGTGTATGGCACTATTTAGGGGAGGGGCGATCTGTGGATGGCACTATTTAGGGGAGAGGGATCTGTGGATGGCACTATTTAGGGGAGGGGGGTCTGTGGATGGCACTGTTTAGGGGGGAGGGATCTGTGGATGGCACTATTTAGGGGAGGGGGGATCTGTGGATGGCACTATTTAGGGGAGGGGGGATCTGAGGATGGCACTATTTAGGGGAGAGGCATCTGTGGATGGCACTATTTAGGGGAGGGGGATCTGTGGATGGCACTATTTAGGGGAGAGGGATCTGTGGATGGCACTATTTAGGGGAGAGGGATCTGTGGATGGCACTATTTAGGGGAGAGGGATCTGTGGATGGCACTATTTAGGGGAGGGGGATCTGTGGATGGCACTATTTAGGGGAGGGGGGATCTGTGGATGGCACTATTTAGGGGAGGGGGATCTGTGGATGGCACTATTTAGGGGAGGGGGATCTGTGGATGGCACTATTTAGGGGAGGGGGATCTGTGGATGGCACTATTTAGGGGAGGGGGATCTGTGGATGGCACAGAGGGGGGGGGGGGGCCCATAATTTTTTTTTGCTATGGGGCCCATGCATTTCTAGCTACGCCCCTGCATCGGATGCATGTTTAACACACAAATACAGAGCAAGAACCAAGACCACTACATAACATACAGCACCAGAACCAAGTTCATTGCATGAACACACCACCAGAACCAAGCCTATAAGTCAAACACAGCACCAGAACCAAGTCTATAAGTCAAATACTGCAACAGAATCAACAACATAAATATAGCACCAGAACCAAACCCATAAGTCAAATACAGCACTTGAACCATGTTTACTACATAAATACAGCAACATAACTAAACCCATAAGTCAAATACAGCACCTACAGTGCCTCTATGTGCCCCTTTTATGTATAAATCCTCTTCTATGTGCCCCCTTTATGTATAGTACCTCTTATATGTACCCCTTTATGTACTGTGCCTCTTATCAGTGCCCCTTTATGTATTGTGCCTCTTATATGTGCCCCCATTATGTATAGTGTCTTGTATATGCCCTCTTCATGTATACTGCCTTTCATGTATGCCCCTTCTATGTATAGCACCTCTTATATGTGCCCCTTCTATGTGCCCCCTTTATGTATAGTGCCTCTTTTATGTGCCCCCTTAATGTATAGTGTCTCTTATATGTGCCCCCTTCATGTATAGTGCCTCTTATATGTGCCCCCTTCATGTATACTGTAGTGCTTCTTATATGTGCCTTCATGTACTGTGCCTCTTTATGTATTATGCCTCTTATATGTGCTCCTTTATGTATAGCGCCTCGTATATGTGCCCTCTTCATGTATAGTGCCTTGTATATGTGCCCCCTTCCTGTATACTGCCTCTTACATGAGCCCCTGTATGTATAGCACCTCTTATATGCACTCCCTTCATGTATAGTGCCTCTTGCATGTGCCCCCTGAATACACTGTATTATAATACTCGGTAGAAGCTAGACTGAAGTGGGTAACAGAAGGTGTGACCTCATTGGAGTCAGATTATTACATGGAGGCAAATTACTTCATAGGGGGGGCAGTGTTGGAGGCAAATTATTTCATGGGAGGGCAGTGTGGGGGGAAATTACTTCATAGGGGCAGTGTGTGGGCAAATTATTTCATGGAAGAGCAGTGTGGGGGCAAATTACTTCATGGGGTCAGTGTGGGGAAAATTATTTCATGGGAGGGCAGTGTGGGGGCAAATAACTTTATGGAGGGCAGTGTGGGTAAAATTACTTTATGGGGCAGTGTGGGGGAAATTACTATATTGGGAAGTTTGGGGGAAATTACTATATGGGGACAGTGTGGGGGAAATTACTATATGGGGAAGTTTGGGGAAAATTACTATATGGGGACAGTGTGGGGGAAATTACTATATGGGGCAGTGTGGGGGAAATTACTATATGGGGCAGTGTGGGGGAAATTACTATATGGGGCAGTGTGGGGGAAATTACTATATGGGGCAGTGTGGGGGAAATTACTATATGGGGCAGTGTGGGGGAAATTACTATATGGGGACAGTGTGGGGGAAATTACTATATGGGGACAGTGTGGGGGAAATTACTATATGGGGAAGTTTGGGGAAAATTACTATATGGGGACAGTGTGGGGGAAATTACTATATGGGGCAGTGTGGGGGAAATTACTATATGGGGCAGTGTGGGGGAAATTACTATATGGGGCAGTGTGGGGGAAATTACTATATGGGGACAGTGTGGGGGAAATTACTATATGGGGACAGTGTGGGGGAAATTACTATATGGGGAAGTTTGGGGAAAATTACTATATGGGGACAGTGTGGGGGAAATTACTATATGGGGCAGTGTGGGGGAAATTACTATATGGGGCAGTGTGGGGGAAATTACTATATGGGACAGTGTGGGGGAAATTACTATATGGGGAAGTTTGGGGAAAATTACTATATGGGGACAGTGTGGGGGAAATTACTATATGGGGCAGTGTGGGGGAAATTACTATATGGGGCAGTGTGGGGGAAATTACTATATGGGGCAGTGTGGGGGAAATTACTATATGGGGCAGTGTGGGGGAAATTACTATATGGGGCAGTGTGGGGGAAATTACTATATGGGGCAGTGTGGGGGAAATTACTATATGGGGCAGTGTGGGGGAAATTACTATATGGGGACAGTGTGGGGGAAATTACTATATGGGGACAGTGTGGGGGAAATTACTATATGGGGAAGTTTGGGGAAAATTACTATATGGGGACAGTGTGGGGGAAATTACTATATGGGGCAGTGTGGGGGAAATTACTATATGGGGCAGTGTGGGGGAAATTACTATATGGGGCAGTGTGGGGGAAATTACTATATGGGGACAGTGTGGGGGAAATTACTATATGGGGCAGTGTAGGGGAAATTACTATATCGGCAGTGTGGGGGAAATTACTATACGGGGACAGTGTGGGGAAAATAACTATATGGAGCAGTGTGGGAGAAATTACTTTATGGGGGCAGTGTGGGGGAAATTACTTTATGGAGCAGTGTAGGGGAAATTACTTTATGGAGCAGTGTGGGGGAAATTACTATATGGGGCAGTGTGGGGGAAATTACTATATGGGGCAGTGTGGAGGAAATTACTATATGGGGGCAGTGTGGGGGAAATTACTATATGGAGCAGTGTGGGGGAAATTACTACATGGGAGCAGTGTGGGGGAAATTATTTCATAGGAGGCAGTGTGTGGGCAAATTATTTCATGGAAGGGCAGTGTTGGGGCAAATTACTTCATGGGGTCAGTGTGGGGCAAATTATTTCATGGGAGGGCAGTGTGGGGGCAAATAACTTTATGGAGGGCAGTTTGGGGAAAATTACTTTATGGGGCAGTGTGGGGGAAATTACTATATGGGGAAGTTTGGGGAAAATTACTATATGGGGACAGTGTGGGGGAAATTACTATATGGGACAGTGTGGGGGAAATTACTATATGGGGACAGTGAGGGGGAAATTATTTCATGGGAGGGCAGTGTGTGGGCAAATTATTTCATGGAAGGGCAGTGTGGGGGCAAATTACTTCATGGGGTCAGTGTGGGGCAAATTATTTCATGGGAGGGCAGTGTGGGGGCAAATAACTTTATGGAGGGCAGTGTGGGGAAAATTACTTTATGGGGCAGTGTGGGGGAAATTACTATATGGGGAAGTTTGGGGAAAATTACTATATGGGGACAGTGTGGGGGAAATTACTATATGGGGCAGTGTGGGGGAAATTACTATATGGGGGCAGTGTGGGGGGAATTACTATATGGGGACAGTGTGGGGGGAATTACTACATGGGAGCAGTGTGGGGGAAATTACTATATGGGGGCAGAGTAGGGGAAATTACTATATCGGGGCAGTGTGGGGGAAATTACTATATGGAAAATCAACAGACAACCCTGGCACACCAACCTGACCAAAAAACTCAGACAAGCTTCCAGGGCTGCTGAGCGGCAATGGAAGAAATCCCATTCAAATGATCATTTCACCGCATACAAGCAATCCCTCCTCATATTCAAATCCTCACTCGCTAATGCAAAACAGGCCTACTTCTCATCTCTCATATCTTCCCTGTCACACAGCCCTAAACAACTTTTTAACACTTTTAACTCCCTTCTCCGTCCCCCAGTGCCCCCACCCTCTCCACTCTTCTCAGCTGAGGACTTTGCCAAATATTTCAAACAAAAGATAGTCCACATCAGAGAAAGCTTTACTGCACAGTCCCCACAGACCCTCTACACAACTGCTCGGTCCTCTTCTCCCAAAACCCGCTTCTCCACCATTACAGAAGAAAAACTCTCCACTCTACTCTCCAAATCTCATCTGACCACCTGTGCACTTGACCCAATCCCATCCCACCTCATCCCTAACCTCACCACAGTGTTTATCCCAGCCCTAACTCATCTCTTCAACCTATCACTAAACTCTGGTGTCTTCCCCTCTGCTTTTAAACATGCTACCATTACACCCATCCTCAAAAAGCCTTCACTTGACCCATCTTCCTTGTCCAGTTATCGCCCCATATCACTTCTTCCGTATGCCTCAAAGCTACTTGAACAACATGTCCATTCAGAACTGTCCTCCCACCTCTCCTCCTGCTCCCTCTTTGACCGCCTACAATCTGGCTTCCGACCCCACCACTCGACCGAGACTGCCCTTACCAAAGTCACCAATGACCTACTGACAGCCAAAACCAAGAAACAATACTCTGTCCTCCTTCTCCTTGACCTGTCCTCTGCCTTCGACACTGTTGACCACTCCCTTCTGTTGCAAACTCTCTCATCTCTTGGCATCACTGATCTGGCCCTCTCCTGGGTCACATAATACCTCACAGACCGGAGGTTTAGCGTCTCCCACTCCCGCACCACCTCCTCGTCTCATTCCCTCTCTGTTGGTGTCCCGCAAGGCTCTGTCCTAGGACCCCTGCTCTTCTCTATCTACACTTTTGGCCTGGGACAGCTCATAGAGTCCCATGGCTTTCAGTATCACTCCTACGCTGACGACACACAAATCTACCTCTCTGGTCCAGACATCACCACCTTACTATCAAGAATCCCACAATGTCTATCTTCTATATCATCCTTCTTCGCCTCTCGCTTTCTTAAACTTAACATGGATAAGACAGAATTCATAATCTTTCCCCCATCTTGTTCAACCGCCCCAACAGACCTATCTATCATGATCAATGGCTGCACACTCTCCCCAGTCAACAAAGCCCGCTGCCTTGGAGTGACCTTGTATTCTGCCCTTTCCTTCCGACCGCACATCCAAGCCCTTTCCACCACTTGCCGCCTCCAACTCAAAAACATCTCCCGCATCCGTGCTTTCCTTAACTTTGAATCTGCGAAAATGCTTGTACATGCCCTCATTATCTCCCGCCTAGACTACTGTAACATTCTCCTCTGTGGCCTTCCATCTAGCACTCTCGCACCCCTCCAATCTATCCTCAACTCTGCTGCCCGACTAATCCACCTCTCACCCTATTACTCCTCTGCCTCTCCCCTCTGCCAATCCCTTCACTGGCTCCCCATTGCCCAACGAATTCACTTCAAAGTACTAACAAATACATACAAGGCCGTCCATAACCTGTCCCCTCCCTACATCTCTGAGCTACTTTCCCGATACACCCCCACACGCACTCTCCGATCCTCACAAGACCTCCTTCTCTTCTCTCCTCTCATTGCCTCTTCCCACAATCGACTCCAAGATTTCTCCCGTGCATCCCCCATACTCTGGAACTCGCTACCCCAACATATCAGACTCTCACCTACAGTGGAATCCTTCAAAAGAAACCTGAAAACCCACCTCTTCAGACAAGCCTACAACCCGTGACCCTGCTGCCTCTATACCGCCATGACCAACTTAACCCACACCTACTGTGTCCTTCTCCCATACCATGTAGATTGTAAGCCCTCACGGGCAGGGCCCTCTCTCCTTCTGTACCAGTCTGTAACTCGTCTTGTTCCTGCTTAGTGCACTTGTCCTATATTATGTATGTGCACCCCTTATCATATGTACAGCGCTATGGAATGAATGGCGCTTTAATAATAAATAATAATAATAATAATAATATGGGGACAGTGTGGGGAAAATAACTATATGGAGCAGTGTGGGAGAAATTACTATATCGGGGCAGTGTGGGGGAAATTACTATATGGGGACAGTGTGGGGAAAATAACTATATGGAGCAGTGTGGGAGAAATTACTTTATGGGGGCAGTGTGGGGGAAATTACTTTATGGAGCAGTGTAGGGAAATTACTTTATGGAGCAGTGTGGGGGAAATTACTATATGGGGCAGTGTGGGGGAAATTACTATATGGGGGCAGTGTGGGGGAAATTACTCTATGGGGTAGTGTGGGGGAAATTTCTATATGGGGCAGTGTGGGGGAAATTACTATATGGGGGCAGTGTGGGGGAAATTACTATATGGGGGCAGTGTGGGGGAAATTACTATATGGGGGTAGTGTGGGGGCGTTGCTATTAGGGGACATTATTTTTGAGGACAGTATACGGGCATTATTACCTGGAGCAAAATATAGGGTGTTATTATTACTGGGGGAACTCTAGTGGGCATTATAACTGCTGTAGACACTATAGTGACCTTTAGGATAATTTATCAAACTGGTGTAAAGTAGGAATGGCTTAGTAGCCCATAGCAGCAGATTCCACCTTTTATTTTTGACAGCTACTTTGGAAAATGAAAGGTGGAAACTGATTGGTTGCTATGGACAACTAAGCCAGTTCTACTTTACACCAGTTTGATAAATGACCCCAATTATGAGAAATCTAATGTGTCTGTGTAACATCCTCTGTAGAGACGAGATGCGGCTGAAAGAATTTGTCATGGTTGTCTGGGTCAAACGGAGAAGAAAAATGAGAAAATCTAAATGACAGGAGATGTCACTGGATGTAAGAGGTATGTGGTGCTGTATTCCACTATATGTAGATCGGGCTCACTACTGTGACCTGTGTCTCATATTCTCCTCCAAGTCTTTTTTATCATAATCATATGTATTTTAAATTTGGCAACTATAATATTAATTTGTCACCTGCAGTCCTATGTAACAGCCCAGACAACAGTGATATCTTTCTGTGTGCAGATAATATAGTAGATGTTCCATGCAGTCCTATGTAACACCCCACATAACACAATAGTTCACTGTGTTATGTGGGGTGTTACATAGGACTGCAGGTAACATCTAAAACATCTGTACTCAGAGAGTTATGAGATGGTGCGGGTCAGACTCCTGGCACCCCCGCCAATCAGCTGTTTGAGGAGACCACGATGTCCCAGTGAGCACCGCAGCCTTTTTGCTCCTTACCAAGCACAGTGCTGTTCATTTGATAGCACTGTGCTTGGTATTGCAGCTCAGACCCAATCACTCAGATGAGACTCAGCTGCAGCTAGGCCATGTGAATGATGAATGTGATGTCATATGGACTAGGAAGAGACTGTGGCGCTCACGAAGCACCACAGCCTCTTCATATAGAAAAAAACTAAAACTTAAACTAAAAAATAGGGAGGGGCCCAAGTTGGGTAGACAGCCCCGGGCCTATCATGCACTTAATCTGCCCGTGACTGCATGTACACTGACCAAAAATATAAACGCAACACTTTCGGTTTTGATCTTATTTTGCATGGGCTGAACTCAAAGATCTGAAACATTTTCTACATACACAAAAGACCCATTACTCTCAAATATTGTTCACAAATCTGTCTAAGGGTCCATTCACACGTCCGTGGGTGTGTGGATCCGCAAAACACGGACATCGGCGATGTGCGTTCCGCATTTTGCGGACCGCACATCGCCGGCACTTAATAGAAAATGCCTATTCTTGTCCGCAATTGCGGACAAGAATAGGACATGTTCTATATTTTTCGGGATCGGAATTGCGGACCCGGAAGCGCGGATCCGCAATTCCGGATCCGGGCAGCACATCGTGCGGCCCCATAGAAATGAATGGGTCTGCAATTCCGTTCAGCAAAATGCGGAACGAAATTGCGGACGTGTGAATGGACCCTAAATCTGTGTTAGTGACCACTTCTCCTTTGTCGAGATAATCCATCCCACCTCACAAGTGTGGCATATCAAGGTGCTGATTAGACAGCATGAATATTGCACAGGTGCCTCACGCAGTGCAACACATCGCCGTCGCATAGAGTTGATCAGGTTGTTGATTGTGGCCTGTGGAATGTTGGTCCACTCCTCTTCAATAGCTGTGTGAAGTTGCAGAATATTGGCAGGAACTGGAACACGCTGTCGTATACGCTGATCCAGAGCATCCCAAACATGCTCAATGGGTGACATGTCTGGTGAGTATGCTTCCAGGAATTGTGCACGGATCCTTGCAATATGGGGCCATGCATTATCATGCTGCAACATGAGGTGATGATCGTGGATGAATGGCACAACAATGGGCCTCAGGATCTCGTTACGGTATTTCTGTGAAGTGTAGGGGAAATTACTTTCCATCAATAAAATGCACCTGTGTTCGTTGTCCATAACATACGCCTGCCCATACCATAACCCCACCGCCACCATGGGCCACTTTATCCACAACGTTGACGTCAGCAAACCGCTCACCCACATGATGCCACACACGCTGTCTGCCATCTGCCCTGAACAGTGGAAACCGGGACTCATTCATGAACAGAATGCCTCTCCAACGTGCTAGACGCCATCGAATGTGAGCATTTGCCCACTCAAGTCGGTTACGACGACGAACTGCAGTCAGGTCCAGACCCCGATGAGGACGACGAGCATGCAGATGAGCTTCCCTGAGACGGTTTATGACAGTTTGTGCAGAAATTCTTTGGTTATGCAAACCTATTGTTGCTGCAGCTGTCCGGGTGGCTGGTCTCAGACGATTATGGAGGTGAACATGCTGGATGTGGAGGTCCTGGGCTGGTGTGGTAACACGTGGTCTGCGGTTATAAGGCCGGTTGGATGTACTGCCAAATTCTCTGAAACACCTTTGGAGATGGCTTATGGTAGAGAAATGAACATTCATTGCACGGGCAACAGCTCTGGTAGACATTCCTGCAGTTAGCATGCCAATTGCACGCTCCCTCAAACGTTGTGACATCTGTGGCATTGTGCTGTGTGATCAAACTGCATATTTCAGAGTGGTCTTTTTTTGTGGGCAGTCTAAGGCACACCTGTGCAATATCCATGCTGTCTAATTAACACCTTGATATGCCACACCTGTGAGGTGGGATGGATTATCTCGACAAAGGAGATTTGTGAACAATATTTGAGAGTAATGGGTCTTTTGTGTATGTAGAAAATGTTACAGATCTTTGAGTTCAGCTCATGCAAAATCAGATCAAAACCGAAAGTGTTGCGTTTATATTTTTGGTCAGTGTTTTATACCTCGTACCTCACATATCAGTACACTGTGGGATATGCTATATATCTGTACACACTTCATCTTTAATACCTTGTACCTGACGTATTGGTACTCTGTGTGTATATTATGAGTCAGGTGCGAGGTATAAAAGATGCAGTGGGTACAGATATGTGTGGACAGTCGTATATTATGATCACTTGTGAGGTACGTGAGGTATTGGGGGTGGTAGTTAAGGTTACAGTCAGTTTTTGGGTTAGGATAAGTATCAGGGCCAGTATTTGGGTTAGGTGCAGTATTAGAATTAGGACCAGTATTAGGATTAGGGCCAGTATTAGTGTAAGGGGGCAGTATTGGGATTAGTGGTCAGAATTAGGGTTAGGGGCCACTATTAGGGTTAGGCATAGCATTAGACTTAGGGACCAGTATTAGGGTTAGGCGTAGTATTAACATAAGACTACATTCAGACGACTGTAAGTGTTTTGCGGTCCGCAAATTGCGGGTCCGCAAAACACGGATACCGGCCGTTCTGCATTTTTTGGAATGCACATGGCCAGCCCTATATAGAAATGCCTATTCTTGTCTGTGATTGCAGACAAGAATAGGACATTCTATATATTTTTTGAGCGGCCCTGGACATACCGACCTGGGGGGCATCTGCTCTTCTACCCAACCACCCTACCCCTACCCCGGCCCAGCCCATCTCTAATTGCATATTACAGTCCTATAACGGTTTTTTTTGCCATGATTTGCATGTTTTTTTAGTTTTTAGTTTTTTTTATAAAAGTGTGCCCTCTTCCAATGTTTGCTGCAAGGTGGCACGCTATGTAGGCGCATACCCACACCTACTTTTTGCCCTGGTCTTTTGCAATCCAGACAAATAAACTGTTAACTGGTTGGGAGTGGGTTACTACATTTGCAAAGCACTGTATATGTGTATATATATATTAATGAAATTCTCTGGAACGTATTTGAGATTGTCCAAAAAGTGATTGTTCTAAAATGTAAAATTGTTCTAAACGGTCTGGTAGGCTTAATTTTCCTGCAAACATACTGGTTTTGGACATTTTTAAGTTCAGCTCATGGTACACCAAATCCTGACAAAAATATTAAACTTTCTTTGCACCAAAGCAAAGTGTAATCCACTTAAATGTACATTTACTGAGTAAAAGCCACACATCAACCAAAGAAAATATATCCAGTCATAACAAAGTGTTAAATATCTATGTGTATTGAAAAAGTACTCTTAGAAAAACATTATTCAAATTAGTATGGCCATTTCTTCTTATATTTTCTCAATCCTATACTGGCAGTGTTTTCTTCTACAGTATATTGCTATGTGCCAGGTTGTAATAGACACAGGCTCTGACTAGCCCAACAAGGATAAACTGAATCCCCCAGTGAGCCAATGATCTATCAAGTGAGCTTCCTGGTAAAGTCAAAAGTCAAAAGCATTTGCTAGGCTACTTTCACAACTGCACTTTGGTTTCTGATTTTGAGATCCGGCAGAGGATCTCAAAACTGGACCAAAACACTTCAGTTTTATTTAACACATCAGGATGCATCCGTTTCCATTAGGATGCGGTTGTGTTAAATCAAAAAGAAACAAACCGGATCCGTCACTAAAAACAATGTTAGTCAATAAGTGACGGATCTGTATTTTTTAGGATCCGAAAAAACGGATTTGGCACCATTGACTTACATTGTGTTTAGTGACGGATCCAGTTTGTTCCGTTTCGATGACCAAACACAAAACCGTAGTTTGCAGCGGTTTTCTGTCCGGTCACAAAACAGAATGCTCCTGGAACAGAATGCATACTGATGCATCCTGAACGGAGCATACCCCATTCACAATATATTGGCCCTAAACTGAAGCGTTTCGGCCCAGTTTTAAGATCCTCTGCCGGATCTTAAAACCAGAATGCCAAAATGCTGATGTGAAAGTAGCCTTAAATAGTCAACAAGTTATAGCAATTAAAAAAATTATTTCATTCTGCAAAAGTAGCACAATGTAAAAAAAAAAAAAGGGTATCTGCAGAAACATAATGACCAGTAAAATAAATTTCAATTATTAGAGTATAAAATTTACACAGTACAATAAATGGTATGAATGAATTAAATGAAAAGCCACTGATAGAATTGCTGTTCCCTAAAAAAAAAGTTCTTTAGAACTGTACCATTAAAAAAATATAATTTGTCCCACAAAAAACAAGCCCTCATCTGGCTATGTTGATGGAAAATAAAAAGTAACAGCAATCAGGATGTGTTGATAAAAAAGTAACATCCTTGAGGCCAAAATAGGTTAAGTCCTTAAGTGGTTAATATACAGTAAACCACAACACTGTACAACATTGTCAAAGAAGACACATTATTACAGGCAAAAGGCCAAACGGAAATACGTGTAGGACCTAACTATACATTCTGAAGTGATTAAATATCTTCTGTTCCAAATAGTTATGTATATCTATATAAATAAAGGTTATTAGTATTACATAGTAACATAGTTTATACAGCTGAAAAAAGACATCTGTCCATCCAGTTCAGCCTGTTATCCTGCAAGTTGATCAAGAGGAAGGCAAAAAAAAAAAAAAACTGTAAGGTAGAAGCCAATTTTCCTAATTTTAGGGGAAAGAAAATCCTTCCCGACTCCAATCAGACAGTAAGAATAACTCCCTGGATCAACAAACCATCTCTAGTAGCAATAGCTTAGAATATTATTACACTCCAGAAATACATCCAGGACCCTCTTGAACTCTTTTAGTGACCTCACCATCACCACCTCCTCAGGCAGAGAGTTCCATAGTCTCACTGCTCTTACCGTAAAGAATCCTCTTCTATGTTTGTGTAGAAACTTTCTTTCCTACAGACGCAGATGTCGACTCATCACAGTCACAGTCCTCGGTATAAATAGATGATGGGAGAAATCTCTGTACTGACCCCGATATATTTATACATAGTTATTAGATCTCCCCTCAGTCGTATTTTTTCTAAAGTGAATAGCCCTACTTTTGATAATCTTTCAGGGTACTGTAGTCCCCCCTCCCCCCATTTCAGTTATTACTTTAGTTGCCCTCCTCTGAACCCTCTCCAGCTCTGCTATGTTTGCCTTGTTCACAGGAGCCCATAACTGTACATAGTATTCCATGGGTGGTCTGACTAGTGATTTGTAAAGTGGCAGGACATATATGCCCCTTTTGATGCAACCCATTATCTTATTGGCCTATGCAGCAGCTGCCTGACACTGGTTTCTACAGCTTAGTTTGCTGTTCACTAAAATTCCTAGGTCTTTTTCCATGTCAGTTTTACCATTTAGTATGTACTGGTGACTTGCATTATTCCTTCCCATGTGCATGACCTTACATTTGTCAGCGTTAAACCTCATCTGCCATTTCTCTGCCTAAGCCTCCAATCTATCCAGATCCCTCTGTCCTCTTCTAATTGTGGATTTTACTAGTTTCACAACGTAAAAAGTCATGATTTTATTAAAGACACGGAGGCGAGTATTGCATTCTCTTTCTTTACTGAAAACTCTAGCAGCAAAACAGGACAGGAAGAGAAAACGAGTGACCTAGGCAACAGGCCACTCGCCCTGTTACAGCCGGTATAATAACCAGCCACTACTCACAGGGCCGGATCAAGAGCATCATGGGCCTGGTGCTGAGGATTTTGCTGGGCCTTTTTATGGAACTGCACTCAGTGTCTTAATTACATATATATTTTATCGATACCATTAAAGTATTTTGTTCCTGCAACTACCCCTTCATTTGGCGTCTATCTTGGCAACATGGAGGGGGACCACGGGAGGGGGACCCTGAGGGTGGGGGCACCCTCAGGGCACTATAGTGTCAGGAAAACCGCTTTGTTTTCCTGACACTATAGTGATCATTTAACATGACTATAAAGATTACTGTTTTCTAGCTGCTGTGGACTGTGGACAACAGCAGCTAGAAACAGTAATTTTCATAGAGCTGTGTTATGATTTATGGACACAGCACTCAGCATGCTTAGCCAGTCAGATAGAAGGCTGGCGAAGCATGCTGAGAGCTGTGTCTAAATAACATAACACATTAAAGGGATTCTGTCACCAGGTTTCACCCCTGTCAGCTAAAAATATGCTGATGTTCAGGGCGTCTTCACGATTCCTAATGTGGGCTTATAAATGTCATCTGTGGGCTTATTTAGCTAAAAAACAGCTTTTACTAACCTGTCAGTCAAACAAACAAGGTGCCTAAGGGGATGTTAATGGATGCAAGGTGTCGGCCGCACCCGCCGCCGTTCGTGCCCAGCACCGCCTTTCCGGACTTCTGCGCCGCCTCCTAATCCTCTGTGCTGCCTCTCGCTCTCCCTCCCTCCCCCCTCCTCCTGCTGTAAGATCTCGCGCATACAGGGGTTGAGCGAAGTGCCGGCGCATGTGCACTTCGCTGTAAGAAGCCAAATGGAGAAGTCTGCACGGGCGCATCAGGCAGAGCCCTGTGCGCAAGCGCGAGATCTTATAGCAAAAGGAGGGGGGAGGGAGGGAGAGCGAGAGGCGGCACAGAGGATTAGGAGGCGGTGCAGAAGTCCGGAAAGGCGGCGCTGGGCACGAACGGCGGTGGGTGCGGCGGGCATCTTGCACCCATTAACATCCCCTTAGGCACCTTATTTGTTTGACTGACAGGTTAGTAATATCTGTTTTTTAGCTAAATAAGCCCACAGATGACATTTATAAGCCCACATTAGGAATCGTGAAGACGCCCTGAACATCAGCATATGTTTAGCTGACAGGGGTCAAACCTGGTGACAGAATCCCTTTAAAGAAATTACTGTTTCTAGCTGCTGTGGACTAGCAGCTAGAAACAGTAATTTCTTTAATGTGTTATGTTATAGAGACTGAGCTCTCAGCATGCTTAGCCAGTCAGTAATTTTCATAGTGCTGTTATGATTTATGGACACAGCTCTCAGCATGCTTAGCCAGCCTTCTATCTGGCTGTGCTTCTTGAGAGTCACAGTCCACAGGCTCAGAAACAGCCTGTGGACTGTGACTCTCAAGATGCAAAGCCAGATAGAAGGCTGGCTAAGCATGCTGAGAGCTGTGTCCATAAATCATAACAGCACTATGATTGCCCTCCCTTCCAACTGGATGAGTTTATCTGATACCTGCTCCAGAAGCTCCTGCTGTCTCACGGGCTGGTGTGGCTGAGCGCTGTGGGCCGTGTGCTGGTCGAAACTGCTGAGCAGGTTGTACACAGCGCAGCGTGCAGGAGGGATAACCGCGGGCGCACTGAGGTCATATCCGGCGGGCCGGCATTACAGGAACCGCACCAGCTGCTCTGACGTCCTGCCGCCGGATATCCTGTGACGTATATCCGGCGGCAGGATGTCAGAGCAGCTGGTGCTGTTCCTGTAATGCCGCAGCCCGCCGGATATGACCTCAGTAGTGATGGGAAGTTTGGATCTTTCAGATGAATCGGATCTTAGGTTCACTTGCTGAGTCACTGACTGCTGAGCTGACTCGCAAGTGAACCGAAGACTCTAGGTGCCGATGCGCATGCGCAGATGCTATCCATTCGATTCACTTGCTGCTGCTGACTCAGTCGGCTCTTCAGCTCTCTAATGAGTGAGTCAGGATCAGGAAGAGGGATTGATTATAGTGATAGTGAAGGGAAGCTGAGGCTGACGCCGGACAGGAGGACTCAGGACAGGAGTCAGGAGCTGTCACTGTGGTGTGCATTGTTGTCTGTTGTGCATTGTTACCCACAGTGACAACAGTCTGACACTGACAGTAGTTCAACGAACCAAGTGAAGTGAAATGTGAATGCACGCACAGGGAAAACTATGTGCTGAATTGATAACAGTATTACAGTAACACAGTCACTGGCTGATAATAAAATAGTCCCCACTTAACGGAATCCATAAAGGAGATGTGAACCCACCCTTAGTTATATAGCTACTGAATGAGATGCCTTTAACATATATACCTCCTGAGAAGCCAATTTGATCCTAAAGGGTTAATTCAACCTGTAATCTAAACTCTGTGTCATCTGTCACTTCTCTTATCTCTCTGCTCCTGTCAAAGGCGTACATAGAAATCACTGGGCCCCATAGCAAGAATCTAACTTGGGCCCCCATTCCCCTTTTATAGCCCCTCCCACTACCCATTCCAGGCCTCTCTCTTTGTTCCATGATCTATGTTCGCTGCTGTTTTATAATTTATGCCATCAGGGCCGGATTGGGATTACAAAACAGGCCTGGCACATAAAAGAGGTATAATAGATACAGTGTGTACAGATGTATAGTGTATACAGCAGTGTACTGATATGTGAGGAACGTGGTATAATATACAGCAGTGTACTGATATATGAGGTATAAATTACAGCTCGTACCTCACATATCAATCCAATACTGTATATACAATATACCTGTACACACTTCATCTATTATACCTCGTACCTAACATATCAGTACACTGCTGTATATACAATATATCTATACACACTGCATATATTATACCTTGTACCTCACATATCAGTACACTGCAATATATATTATATATCTGTACATATTGCATCTATAATACTGTTTAATATATGCAGTGTGTGTGTGTGTGTGTATGTGTGTATATATATATATATATATATATATATAGATGTGAGGCATACAAGGTATAATACTGTAGATGCAGTGTTTATAGAAATATGTGGTCAGTTATGCATTATAGTCACTGTGTGTGTGAAGTACATGAGGTAGTGGTCACTGTAACTGTCTGAAGTATTATACATGAGTGAGCAATGAGTAAAAACAGGGCATGGAGAGGGGGTAAATGATGAAAAGTGGAGGACCTCCTCTTACCACTCCATTCCAGTCTGTATGGATCAATGCAGAGCTGCTTGTGAACTTCTAATACTTGCTGTTAGGGGTTGAAGGACCTGTGATGATGTCATCACAGGTCCTGGCAGATGTACCTTTCAAACCTAGGAACTACACCATTTTTGGTGCAGTTCCTTTGCTAGATTCTGCAGGACCTGTGATGCTGAAGATGATGTCATCACAGGTCCTGGCAGATGCACTGTTCTAACCTGGGAACTACACTTTACACTGTGCAGTTCCCTTACAGGACCTGTGAAGACTCCCTGTACTACTCAGACGACTCAGAGCCGCTAGTGCTTGCCTTGCCTCAGCTCTGATTGGTTGGTGGGCGGGGAGGGGAGGGGCTGGCAGAAGCAGCTTCCACTCTAGGATCATATTACGCTCCTCCCGAGTCCCTCCCTCAGGCTCCCTGCTGCCAGCGTGAGGTGAGCGTCTCTGCATTGTCTGTGCTATGTGACGCTGCTCTGTGTACAACAGAGGACTTTTAACCCTCCGACGGCCTTTTGGCTGGCAGATGGGCCTATTTTATGGTAGGGGCCTGGAGCTGCAGCTCCATCAGCCCCTACGTTAATCCGGCCCTGACTACTCACAATCCTCCTCTTTCTTTGTAATCATGCCATGCGAACAGGCCAACAATGAACTGGAACCGCGAGACTCCGAAACAAATACCCCACAGGAACTCGAACCAAGTGAAACTGGAACTTGTAGCACACCGGTGCAACCTCAGAACTGCAGGCCCATCAGCGCACGGATAGAACGAACGAGAATCCGGACAGTCGGATCACTGAAGAATCAACCTAAAAGGGAAGGAGAAGAAAATATGCAAAATCAATGCCGCCCTACTAAACATGGGAGAGAATATCCTGCGTAGCTGGAAAAACCTATGCACTACGCACTACGGGTGCAATGCGCGGTAAAGACGGAAGTGTCCACCCCAGCAAGCGACAGTACCCATTTGACCCAACGCACCAAAGTGGCGCTAGACACCGGAGCAAAAGGAGGGCGATACGAGAGGAAAAGATTGGGAGAGGCAGAAGATCGGTAGACCACCGTCCTTGCCTCATATTCGCGTAGGCAATAAACCGGACACAAGGCTGGCCTAGCCGGGAAACTCGGGTAAGAAACCGAACGAGACGCAGTCTTGGTGCGCCTAGAGATCTCAAAGGTCACCCCTTCAGGAGTAAAAGATCTGGCGGAAAAATCCAAGGCCTGCACGTCGGAGACCCGTTTGCAGGACACCAGAGACAAAAGGGAAACCAACTTGGCCAACAGTTGGCGCAGGGTGAGATCCACATTAGAGGGCCAGGAGAAAAAAAGATACAGAATGCAAGAGACATTCCAGGTAGCCGCATACCTGGGCCTAGGGGGGCACGCAAGGCGAGAACCCTTAAGCAGACGGCACACCAAAGGGTGTTGCCCTGCAGGGCAGCCATTGAAACCTTGGTGAGCCGAGGATATGGCTGATCTGTAAACATTGATGGTGCGATAAGCCCGACCAGCCTCGAATAAGGACGTCAAGAACTGAAGAATGGCCGTCACAGGGGCTGAAACGGGATCCAAGTCCCGTCCCACGCACCAACTAGCCCAAGCCTTCCATGCGGACTGATATGAGCGTCTAGTGCCGGGTGCCCAAGCGTTAACCAATAAGTAGAGTTGAGCGAACACCTGGATGTTCGGGTTCGAGAAGTTCGGCCGAACTTCCCGGAAATGTTCGGGTTCGGGATCCGAACCCGACCCGAACTTCGTCCCGAACCCGAACCCCATTGAAGTCAATGGGGACCCGAACTTTTGGGCACTAAAAAGGCTGTAAAACAGCCCAGGAAAGAGCTAGAGGGCTGCAAAAGGCAGCAACATGTAGGTAAATCCCCTGCAAACAAATGTGGATAGGGAAATGAATTTAAAAATAAATAAAAAATTAACCAATATCAATTGGACAGAGGTCCCAAAGCAGAGAATCTGGCTTCACATCAGCAGAGAATCAGTCTCTTCATGCCATAGCAAAGAATCTGGCTTCATGTCAGCAGAGAATCAGTCTCTTCATGCCATAGCAGAGAATCTGGCTTCAAGTCAGCACAGAATCAGTCTTCATGTCATAGCAGAGAATCAGGCTTCACGTCACCCACCACTGGAACAGGCCACTGTCACATATTTAGGCCCCGGCACCCAGACAGAGGAGAGAGGTCCCATAACAGAGAATCTGGCTTCATGTCAGCACAGAATAAGTCTTCATGTCATAGCAGAGAATCAGGCTTCACGTCACCTACCACTAGAACAGGCCACTGTCACATATTTAGGCCCAGGCACCCAGGCAGAGGAGAGAGGTCCCGTAACAGAGAATCTGGCCTTATGTCAGCACAGAATCAGTCTTCATGTCATAGCAGAGAATCAGGCTTCACGTCACCCACCACTGGAACAGGCCACTGTCACATATTTAGGCCCCGGCACCCAGACAGAGGAGAGAGGTCCCATAACAGAGAATCTGGCTTCATGTCAGCACAGAATAAGTCTTCATGTCATAGCAGAGAATCAGGCTTCACGTCACCTACCACTAGAACAGGCCACTGTCACATATTTAGGCCCAGGCACCCAGGCAGAGGAGAGAGGTCCCGTAACAGAGAATCTGGCCTTATGTCAGGACAGAATCAGTCTTCATGTCATAGCAGAGAATCAGGCTTCACGTCACCCACCACTGGAACAGGCCACTGTTACATATTTAGGCCCCGGCACCCAGACAGAGGAGAGAGGTCCCGTAACAGAGAATCTGGCTTTATGTCAGCACAGAATCAGTCTTCATGTCATAGCAGAGAATCAGGCTTCACGTCACCCACCACTGGAACAGGCCACTGTCACATATTTAGGCCCAGGCACCCAGGCAGAGGAGAGAGGTCCCGTAACAGAGAATCTGGCCTTATGTCAGCACAGAATCAGTCTTCATGTCATAGCAGAGAATCAGGCATCACGTCACCCACCACTGGAACAGGCCACTGTCACATATTTATGCCCCGGCACCCAGACAGAGGAGAGAGGTGCCGTAACAGAGAATCTGGCCTTATGTCAGCACAGAATCAGTCTTCATGTCATAGCAGAGAATCAGGCTTCACGTCACCCACCACTGGAACAGGCCACTGTCACATATTTAGCCCCGGCACCCAGACAGAGGAGAGAGGTCCCATAACAGAGAATCTGGCTTCATGTCAGCACAGAATAAGTCTTCATGTCATAGCAGAGAATCAGGCTTCACGTCACCTACCACTAGAACAGGCCACTGTCACATATTTAGGCCCAGGCACCCAGGCAGAGGAGAGAGGTCCCGTAACAGAGAATCTGGCCTTATGTCAGCACAGAATCAGTCTTCATGTCATAGCAGAGAATCAGGCTTCACGTCACCCACCACTGGAACAGGCCACTGTTACATATTTAGGCCCCGGCACCCAGACAGAGGAGAGAGGTCCCGTAACAGAGAATCTGGCTTTATGTCAGCACAGAATCAGTCTTCATGTCATAGCAGAGAATCAGGCTTCACGTCACCCACCACTGAACAGGCCACTGTCACATATTTAGGCCCAGGCACCCAGGCAGAGGAGAGAGGTCCCGTAACAGAGAATCTGGCCTTATGTCAGCACAGAATCAGTCTTCATGTCATAGCAGAGAATCAGGCATCACGTCACCCACCACTGGAACAGGCCACTGTCACATATTTATGCCCCGGCACCCAGACAGAGGAGAGAGGTGCCGTAACAGAGAATCTGGCCTTATGTCAGCACAGAATCAGTCTTCATGTCATAGCAGAGAAACAGGCTTCACGTCACCCACCACTGGAACAGGCCACTGTCACATATTTAGGCCCAGGCAGAGGAGAGAGGTCCCGTAACAGAGAATCTGGCCTTTTGTCAGCACAGAATCAGTCTTCATGTCATAGCAGAGAATCAGGCTTCACGTCACCCACCACTGGAACAGGCCACTGTCACACATTTAGGCCCCGGCACCCAGACAGAGGAGAGAGGTCCCGCAACAGAGAATCTGGCCTTATGTCAGCGCAGAATCAGTCTTCATGTCATAGCAGAGAATCAGGCTGCACGTCACCCACCACTGGAACAGGCCACTGTCACATATTTAGGCCCAGGCACCCAGGCAGAGGAGAGAGGTCCCGTAACAGACAATCTGGCCTTATGTCAGCACAGAATCAGTCTTCATGTCATAGCAGAGAATCAGGCTTCACGTCACCCACCACTGGAACAGGCCACTGTCACATATTTAGGCCCCGGCACCCAGACAGAAGAGAGAGGTCCCGTAACAGAGAATCTGGCCTTATGTCAGCGCAGAATCAGTCTTCATGTCATAGCAGAGAATCAGGCTTCACGTCACCCACCACTGGAACAGGCCACTGTCACATATTTAGGCCCAGGCACCCAGGCAGAGGAGAGAGGTCCCGTAACAGAGAATCTGGCCTTATGTCAGCACAGAATCAGTCTTCATGTCATAGCAGAGAATCAGCTTCACGTCACCCACCACTGGAACAGGCCACTGTCACATATTTAGGCCCCGGCACCCAGACAGAGGAGAGAGGTCCCGTAACAGAGAATCTGGCCTTATGTCAGCGCAGAATCAGTCTTCATGTCATAGCAGAGAATCAGGCTTCACGTCACCCACCACTGGAACAGGCCACTGTCACATATTTAGGCCCAGGCACCCAGGCAGAGGAGAGAGGTCCCGTAACAGAGAATCTGGCCTTATGTCAGCACAGAATCAGTCTTCATATCATAGCAGAGAATCAGGCTTCACGTCACCCACCACTGGAACAGGCCACTGTCACACATTTAGGCCCCGGCACCCAGACAGAGGAGAGGTTCATTCAACTTTGGGTTGCCCCGCAATATAATGGTAAAATGAAAATAAAAATAGGATTGAATGAGGAAGTGCCCTGGAGTAGAATAATATATTGTTAAGGGGAGGTAGTTAATATCTAATCTGCACAAGGGATGGACAGGTCCTGTGGGATCCATGCCTGGTTCATTTTTATGAACGTCAGCTTGTCCACATTGGCTGTAGACAGGCGGCTGCGTTTGTCTGTAATGACGCCCCCTGCCGTGCTGAATACACGTTCAGACAAAACGCTGGCCGCCGGGCAGGCCAGCACCTCCAAGGCATAAAAGGCTAAGGCTAGCTCTGGCCACGTGGACAATTTGGAGACCCAGAAGTTGAATGGGGCCGAACCATCAGTCAGTAAGTGGAGGGGTGTGCACAGGTACTGTTCCACCATGTTAGTGAAATGTTGCCTCCTGCTAACACGTTCCGTATCAGGTGGTGGTGCAGTTAGCTGTGGCGTGGTGACAAAACATCTCTGCCATGCTAACCCTGCCCTCAGAGGAGCTGGCCGTGACACAGCTGCGTTGGCGACCTCTTGCTCCTCCTCTGCCTTCGCCTTGGGCTTCCACTGGTTCCCCTGTGACATTTGGGAATGCTCTCAGTAGCGCGTCTATCAACGTGCGCTTGTACTCGCGCATCTTCCTATCACGCTCCAGTATAGGAAGTAAGGTGGGCACATTGTCTTTGTACCGGGGATCCAGCAGGGTGGCAACCCAGTAGTCCGCACACGTTAAAATGTGGGCAACTCTGCTGTCGTTGCGCAGGCACTGCAGCATGTAGTCGCTCATGTGTGCCAGGCTGCCCAGAGGTAAGGACAAGCTGTCCTCTGTGGGAGGCGTATCGTCATCGTCCTGTGTTTCCCCCCAGCCACGCACCAGTGATGGGCCCGAGCTGCTTTGGGTGCCACCCCGCTGTGAACATGCTTCATCCTCATCCTCCTCCACCTCATCCTCGTCCTCCAGTAGTGGGCCCTGTCTGGCCACATTTGTACCTGGCCTCTGGTGTTGCAAAAAAACCTCCCTCTGAGTCACTTCGAAGAGACTGGCCTGAAAGTGCTAAAAATGACCCCTCTTCCTCCTGGGCCACCTCCTCTTCCATCATCGCCCTAAGTGTTTTCTCAAGGAGACATAGAAATTGTATTGTAACGCTGATAACGGCGTCATCGCCACTGGCCATGTTGGTGGAGTACTCGAAACAGCGCAACAGGGCACACAGGTCTCGCATGGAGGCCCAGTCATTGGTGGTGAAGTGGTGCTGTTCCGCAGTGCGACTGACCCGTGCGTGCAGCAGCTGAAACTCCACTATGGCCTGCTGCTGCTCGCACAGTCTGTCTAGCATGTGCAAGGTGGAGTTCCACCTGGTGGGCACATCGCATATGAGGCGGTGAGCAGGAAGGCCGAAGTTACGCTGTAGCGCAGACAGGCGTGCAGCAGCAGGGTGTGAACGCCGGAAGCGCGAACAGACGGCCCGCACTTTATGCAGCAGCTCTGACATGTCGGGGTAGTTGCGAATGAACTTCTGCACCACCAAATTCAGCACATGCGCCAGGCAAGGGATGTGCATCAAACCGGCTAGTCCCAGAGCTGCAACGGGATTTCGCCCATTATCGCACACCACCAGGCCGGGCTTGAGGCTCACCGGCAGCAACCACTCGTCGGTCTGTTGTTCTTTACCCCGCCACAACTCCTGTGCGGTGTGGGGCCTGTCCCCCAAACATATGAGTTTCAGAACGGCCTGCTGACGTTTACCCCGGGCTGTGCTGAAGTTGGTGGTGAAGGTGTGTGGCTGACTGGATGAGCAGGTGGAAGAAGAGGAGGAGGAAGCTGAGTAGGAGGAGGAGGAGACAGGAGGCAAAGAATGTTGCCCTGCGATCCTTGGCGGCGGAAGGACATGCGCCAAACAGCTCTCCGCCTGGGGCCCAGTCGCCACTACATTTACCCAGTGTGCAGTTAGGGAGATATAGCGTCCCTGGCCGTGCTTACTGGTCCACGTATCTGTGGTTAGGTGGACCTTCCCACAGATGGCGTTGCGCAGTGCACACTTGATTTTATCGGACACTTGGCTGTGCAGGGAAGGCACGGCTCTCTTGGAGAAGTAGTGGCGGCTGGGAACAACATACTGTGGGACAGCAAGCGACATGAGCTGTTTGAAGCTGTCTGTGTCCACCAGCCTAAATGACAGCATTTCATAGGCCAGTAGTTTAGAAATGCTGGCATTCAGGGCCAGGGATCAGGGGGGGCTAGGTGGGAATTTACGCTTTCTCTCAAATGTTTGTGAGATGGAGAGCTGAACGCTGCCGTGTGACATGGTTGAGATGCTTGGTGATGCAGGTGGTGGTGTTGGTGGTACATCCCATGTTTGCTGGGCGGCAGGTGCCAACGTTCCTCCAGAGGCGGAGGAAGAAGCCGAGGCGGCGGCAGCAGCAGAAGAGGCCGAGGCGGCAGCAGCAGAAGAGGTAGCAGGGGGAGCCTGAGTGACTTCCTTGTTTTTAAGGTGTTTACTCCACTGCAGTTCATGCTTTGCATGCAGGTGCCTGGTCATGCAGGTTGTGCTAAGGTTCAGAACGTTAATGCCTCGCTTCCAGCTCTGATGGCACAGCGTGCAAACCACTCGGGTCTTGTCGTCAGCACATTGTTTGAAGAAGTGCCATGCCAGGGAACTCCTTGAAGCTGCCTTTGGGGTGCTCGGTCCCAGATGGCGGCGGTCAGTAGCAGGCGGAGTCTCTTGGCGGCGGGTGTTCTGATTTTGCCCACTGCTCCCTCTTTTGCTACGCTGTTGGCTCGGTCTCACCACTGCTTCTTCCTCCGAACTGTGAAAGTCAGTGGTACGACCTTCATTCCATGTGGGGTCTAGGACCTTATCGTCCCCTGCATCGTCTTCCACCCAGTCTTGATCCCTGACCTCCTGTTCAGTCTGCACACTGCAGAAAGACGCAGCAGTTGGCACCTGTGTTTCGTCATCATCAGAGACGTGCTGAGGTGGTATTCCCATGTCCTCATCATCATGAAAAATAAGTGGTTGTGCGTTAGTGCATTCTATCTCTTCCACCCCTGGGGAAGTGCTAGGTGGATGCCCTTGGGAAACCCTGGCAGCAGAGTCTTCAAACAGCATAAGAGACTGCTGCATAACTTGAGGCTCAGACAGTTTCCCTGATATGCATGGGGGTGATGTGACAGACCGATGGGCTTGGTTTTCATGCGCCATCTGTGCGCTTTCTGCAGAAGACTGGGTGGGAGATAATGTGAACGTGCTGGATCCACTGTCGGCCACCCAGTTGACTAATGCCTGTACCTGCTCAGGCCTTACCATCCTTAGAACGGCATTGGGCCCCACCAAATATCGCTGTAAATTCTGCTGGCTACTGGGACCTGAGGTAGTTGGTTCACTAAGACGTGTGGCTGTGGCAGAACGGCCACGTCCTCTCCCAGCACCAGAGGGTCCACTAACACCACCACGACCATGTCCACGTCCGTGTACGCGTCCCTTATTAGATGTTTTCCTCATTGTTCCCGTTCACCACAATTTTGAGAATGGCAAATTTGGGAATAGTTTTTCACCCCAGAACAAAAACTGTGCTTTTACGGTCACTACAAATAACTTGACCAGCTCAAACAGTACAGATTTGGTTGAATAGAAATGTGAGGCCTATTTTTTTTTTGCGCTGTGTGACAGGTATACGTTTAATCACAGTATTAGACTTGTATCTGCACGGTAGCGTGTGTGTTAAGTTTTTCTGAATGACACTATCAGCACCTTGAATCGAAGATATCCTTTTTGGGATAGATTTCAAGTAGGCCTTATATAGCATAAACTACTTATTTTGAGAATGTCAAATTTGGGAATAGTTTTTCACCCCAGAACAAAAACTGTTCTTTTACGGTCACTACAAATAACTTGACCAGCTCAAACAGTACAGATTTGGTTGAATAGAAATGTGAGGCCTATTTTTTTTTGCGCTGTGTGACAGGTATACGTTTAGTCACAGAATTAGACTTGTATCTGCACGGTAGCGTGTGTGTTAAGTTTTTCTGAATGACACTATCAGCACCTTGAATCTAAGATATCCTTTTTGGGATAGATTTCAAGTAGGCCTCATATAACATAAACTACTTAGTTATTTTGAGAATGGCAAATTTGGGAATAGTTTTTCAACCCAGAACAAAAACTGTGCTTTTACGGTCACTACAAATAACTTGACCAGCTAAAACAGTACAGATTTGGTGAATAGAAATGTCAGGTCTATTTTAGGCGCTGGGTGACAGGCTCAACTTGCCCCTGATGTAGTATATGGCCAAAAAATAACCACACTATTGATGGTTAAATGCACTTGGGTGACACAGCTCAGCCTGCACCTGATGTAGTATATGGCCAAAAATTAACCACACTGTTGATGGTTTAATGCACTTGGGTGACACAGGCTCAGCCTGCACCTGATGTAGTATATGGCCAAAAATTAACCACACTGTTGATGGTTAAATGCACTTGGGTGACACAGGCTCAGCCTGCACCTGATGTAGTATATGGCCAAAAAATAACCACACTGTTGATGGTTAAATGCACTTGGGTGACACAGGCTCAGCCTGCACCTGATGTAGTATATGGCCAAAAAATAACCAGACTGTTGATGGTTAAATGCACTTCGGTGACACAGGCTCAGCCTGCAGCTGATGTAGGATATAGCAAAAAATAACCACACTATTGATGGTTAAAAGCACTTGGTGGTAGCTTGTGCTGGCGCAACACAAGCCACAAAATGGTCGCCGATCACCCCAGAAGAAAGTGATCTAAAAACGCTCTGGGCAGCCTAAAAAAAAGTGAGCAAGTCGATATTAGCACTTCAATGATCCACAGCTGGAGATCGATCACAGAATGAAGTCTTTTGGATGAGTTAATCTGCCTAATCTCGCCCTAACGTCGCAGCAGCAACCTCTCCCTATGCTTGAATCAGCAGAGTGACGTGCAGCGCTACGGGACCCAAGCTTATATAGAGGCTGGGTCACATGATGCACTGGCCAATCACAGCCATGCCAATAGTAGGCAAGGCTGTGATGGCCTCTTGGGGCAAGTAGTATGACGCTTGTTGATTGGCTGCTTTGCAGCCTTTAAAAAAGCGCCAAGAAAGCACCGAACCCGAACCCGGACTTTTACGAAAATGTAAGTTCGGGTTCGCTCATCCCTACCAATAAGCGTCGAGTCAAGATCGGAAGTCCCTGGAAATTCCAGGGGTCCCCGAAATCCTCCAAGCTAACAGGGGTAATGAGCCCTCCAGTAGAAGGCTGTGACACTGATTGAGGGTTCCCGACAAGAGATCCGGAAGGGGCGGCAAAAGCCTGGGGATATCCACTGTCAACTCCAGAAGCTGGGGAAACCACACCTGAGACCGCCAAAACGGGGTCAGCAGAACCAGTTCGGCGCCCTGGCATCTGACCTGAAGAAGGACTCTGGGAATGAGGGCAAACGGAGGGAACGCATAAAGAAGCGAGATGGACCAGTCCTGGAGAAACGCATCCACAGCCTCTGCCGCAGGATCCGGGCGCCAGCTGTAAAAGCGCGGGAGTTGGGCGTTGAGCCGGGATGCAAAGAGGTCAATGGCAAAGGGACCCCAAAGAGAAGATATAGCGGAGAATATCTCCACCTTCAACTTCCAGTCGCTGCTGTCCGACCAGTGGCGAGAACTCCAGTCCGCCTGGGTATTACAGAGACCGGGGAGATAGTCTGCCTGGACGAGCAGATTCCTGGAAAAACAATAATTCCAAAAATACTTCGCCAAACGAGCCAGCAACGCGGAACAAAGTCGTATGTAAGCATCCACGGTGTCGTTCGTGAAACTCCGGATTGCAAAGGAGCCGGCCAGCAGTTCAAGGGGATTGATATGGAGGCCTGACTCCTCCAACGACCACAGGCCTCCCGTGAATACCCTGTTGCAGTGGGCTCCCCAACAGAGGAGGCTGGCATCGGAGTCCACCGTGAGATTCGGTTGGGACCCGAAGATGGCTCTGCCGTTCCAGGCCGACAGATTGTGGATCCACCACGTCAATTCGTCCCGTGTCTCCACATCCAGTGACACCACATCTGAATACGAGGCCCCCCTGCGAAGATGGGCTATCTTCAGGCGCTGGAGAGCCCGATAATGAAGGGGGGCTGGGAAGACAGCCTGAATGGAGGACGAAAGGTGGCCGATAATGCGGGCCAGGTGGCGCAATGACAGCTGACGGCGTGTCAACGCACGCCATAACTCCTTGTGAATCGAGTGCACCTTTTCCAAGGGGAGACTAAGGTATTCCGCTTCCGAATCCACTAGAAAACCGAGGAACTCCAAGCGCCTGGCCGGGGACAGACAGGATTTCTCCAGGTTGAGGAGGAAATCTAGTCGCGAAAGGAGGTCTATTGTCCATTGAAGATGAGACAGCAGCGTCTCCCGACTCTGGGCCATGAGGAGGATGTCGTCCAGATAAATAATCAGACAGACACCCCTGCCCCGCAGCCAGGACATCACTGGGCGCATCAACTTGGTGAAGCACCAAGGAGCCGAGGAGAGGCCAAAGGGAAGGCAGGTGAAGCGCCAAACTTTGTTGTTCCAGAGAAACCTGAGAAGGTCCCTGGAATGTTCCGCAACCGGGACCGTTAAATATGCGTCCTGGAGATCCAATTTCGCCATCCAATCCCCAGGAAGGAGCAGATCTCGCAGGAGGTGAATGCCCTCCATTTTGAAATGCCAGTAGCGAACGAAGGCATTCAAAGCGTGGAGGTTGATCACCGGTCGCATCTGACCACCCTTTTTCTCTACTAGGAAAATGTTGCTCAGGACCCCCGGTGAAGGGGTGGGGCTGGTTCTATGGCCCCTTTGAGGAACAGAGCAGAGAGTTCCTCTTCGACCAAGGCGCGGTCGGACGATGATAATATCATTGGGTGGGGGGTGGGGATACAGTGTGGGGTGTCTATAAGCTCTATTTGGAAGCCCCTGATAGTGGAGAGGACCCAACTGTCCGAGGTGAGGGCTTGCCAGGCAGGGAAAAAATGATGGAGTCTGCCCCCTACAGATGTATTGGAAGAAACATGAGGAAACCGTAGGCTTACCATATGGACATCTTGAGCCGGGAGTTCCTCTGAAACCTCAAGAACGCCAGGGTCTTCCGCAGGCAGGGAAGAACGGAGATTGATGGCGCGACCCCTGGACAGACGGCCCCTGACACTGCCGGCCCTGGTAGAGACCCGGCCCTGAAAAACTCTCCTCATGGAGGACTGCACCTTGTCTAGGGCCGTGAAGGCCTCCACGAAGCATCCTAACTCTTTGATAAAAGAGTCCCCAAACAGGAGGCCCTGGGCGTCTTTGCCCGGTTCCGTGAGGGCGAGGTTCGCCAGCTTCGGTTTAATTTTGAAGAGAATGGCTTTTCGCTGACACTTCCCGCAATACAGATTGCTCTTTGCACCCAACCGCGGAGCTCCTCCGGGTCAACCTGCTTGTCTTCAGCTCTGGCGGATTCCGCCAGATCAAACAATTTTGCTAGTGGGCCAAAGATATCCAATAACTTATCTTGGCATGCCTTGAAAGCGGAATCCAATCCCTTACGGGGATTCCATCCTAGTTTAGCTAGGAATTGGGTCATTTTTGGATCAACAGTAGGGGTCTCACATACTTTATTAGGGACTAAGGGTCTAGGACATTCTGCTTTAAGCTTGTTACGGGCCGCTTTGCTAAGCGGGCGGCGGACCCAGGTCTCCAGGTATTTGGATACGTGGTCTGCTGGGAGTCATTCGGTGGACCTCGGATGGTGTAAGGCATCTGGGTCAAATAAAGGTGTCACGACCACCCCCGTTTAAATCAGACTTCTGGAGAAAAGCCCAACCGAGGGTGGACCGCGACAGGGGGGAGATTCAGAATTACCCAAACAGTCAATCCTGCACCCCCCTTATTTTCTGCTGCCACCACGTTCGTGAGTGAGCGACTCTATAATTGTAGGGATAGGGGTTCGGACCACTCACAGATCAGCCCCACTATCACGCTACAAGCTAACCCAATCGAGTCATAAAACAGTTATGTCTCTAATATCAGTCTACTATAAAACAGGTAGGTCTCTTCAGGGCGTACGAGTACTTTGTTGCAGTGGGGCTTAGAGCAATAAGAGAGAGACAATTTAAAAGATATGAAAATATCTTTTACTATAAGTAACACAGAAGTGAAACAAACAATGCATACAAAAATTTACAGAAAAAATAGTACAATAGCAAGCTGGAATCATGTGGAAAATAAACAGGGATAAAAAGAGAAATACTATCTTGGATTTTGCCTATGCAAAATCCAGGCACAAATTTACGTTCCAACGGACAGCCTATTGGCAATGTGACCACAGGGCAAAAAGCTCCCCTCTCCCATTGCGCACTGACCTTTATGCCCCATTCTGTGGGAGGGTAAGGGGGGTTGGCCCAGCCAATTGCTGGCCAAGGGCTGCACGGTGGGTGTTCCTGAAGGAGGGTTTGGGAGGGCTTATTCGCCCCTCCCTGCTGCTGGCCAGGCCACTTTTCCCTAATTTTACAAAAGAGGCCCATAACTTGCGGCGTAATAAATATGAAAAACCGGGCACTTGTGCGGGGTCGTCCCCCATGAATTTATGGACGATTCTATGGGTGACACCCCACCTCTCTCCCCTCCAGGTGACTAGTAACCCATTTCCCAGTCTGGGAAGACCCCAGAGCTGCCAAGTTTGGACTCTCCTGGTTCCTCTGGGTGAGAGGTGCACTTTGAGGGTACCTACATTTTTGGGTCATAATTCCATATAGCCCCAATATGCTTTTTGGGGTTCTCAGAGCACGGTTCACATGTCTCTCCTATGCGCTCCCCCCTCCCAGCTATCTCTGCTTCTGATGTGTAAATTGAGCAGGCTGCAAGGAAGGGCTAACTAGCATGTGTTTAGCTTTCATGGTTTCAAGGTGGGCAGGAGACGCATGGGCTGGGGTCTGTCCTTAGAAGCTTTCCAAGGTGTGAGGTGATCTCAGCAGGGGGTGATTAGAGTCTGTGGTCTCCAAAGGGCTACAGGAACGACCATATATGGACGTCCTGTTCCCAGATTAGACGTGGTTAATTTTCTAAACTGACAGTAATTTTTTAATAAGATCCGGACAGGGACGTGACATCGCGTCACACCTCCCCCCTTAGATGGCAGCAAGGGTGGGATCAATCGATCCTGCCCGTTGCGGCCACGCTCACCTCCTCTAAGGTGAGTGGTTCACCTCCTTGCCGAGACAGCCCATCCGCGTTCACGTGCAAGGAGCCTTTCCGATGCTGTATGGTGAAATCGTGTTGCTGGAGAGCTAGACTCCAACGCAGCAGTTTGCCATTCTCCCCAGAGACACGATTCAACCAGTGCAAGGGATTGTGATCCGTGATCACGGTGAACTTCCGGCCGTACAGGTACGGCTGGAGTTTCCCCAAGGCCCAAACTATGGCTAGGCACTCTTTCTCGATGGTGGCGTAGGCCACCCCCCGGGGTAGTAACTTCCTGCTCAGGTATAGGACAGGATGCTCCTCCCCGGCCTGATCTACTTGGCTCAGAACGGCACCTAGGCCAAAGTCCGAGGCGTCGGTCTGGACCATGAAACTGCGCTTGAAGTCGGGGGCCTGCAATACAGGGGCACTACTTAGGGCATTTTTCAGAGCCTGGAAGGCCTTCTCACAGTCTGGTGTCCAAGCCACCAACTTCGGCAATTTCTTTTTGGTAAGGTCGGTCAGAGGTTTGGCGAGGGTGCTGTAACCCTGGACAAACTTGCGGTAATAACCTGCCGTGCCCAGAAAAGATTGCACCTGCTTCTTGGTTTGGGGGGTGGGCCAGTGGGTGATGGCTTCTATCTTACCCGTGTCAGGACTCAGCTTCCCGCTCCCCACCCTATGTCCCAGGTACTGGACTTCTGTCATTCCCAGCTGACACTTGCTCGGTTTAACAGTCAGCCCAGCCCTCCGCAGGCTATCCAGCACACATGACAGGTGCACTAGGTGCTCCTTCCAGGTGTTGCTGAATACCGCTATGTCATCTAAATAGGCGACAGCAAACTCCTCCTGTCCCTCTAGGAGTCCGTTCACCATCCTCTGAAACGTGGCAGGAGCGTTCTTCATCCCAAATGGCATCATGGTGGATTCATACAGGCCAAACGGGGTGATGAAGGCCGAACGTTCCCGAGCCTCCGGCGTCAGGGGAATCTGCCTCGGCTAAGATCCATAATTGTCAGATAGCTGGCGCTGGCCAGTCTATCTAGCAAGTCATCGATCCTGGGCATGGGGTACTCGTCAGAGACTGTGATGGCATTGAGTTTCCTGTAGTCCACACAGAATCGGGTAGTCTTATCTTTCTTAGGGACCAGAACCACCGGTGAGGCCCAGGCACTGCAGGATTTCTGGATAACTTCCAATCCCAGCATCTCTTCAATTTCCCTTTTCATGTCAGTTCTTACCTGGTCCGAGACCCGATAAGACCACTGTCTGATTGAGGGATGTGTGCCTGTGTCCACGTGGTGGGTCGTGAGGTGGGTCTTCCCTGGCCTGCCGGAGAAGGTGCTGGCGTATTCCGCCAGTACCTCCCAGAGCTGGCTGCTCTGAGTAGGTGAAATATCAGGATTGATACTCCACCCAGCCCCGGCCTCCATAGTGTCCTCAAGCAGGTCACTTAGAGGGTCCACCTCCTCTCCCTCAGGCATGCTACATACTGCCAGGACATGTGCTGGCCGCTCATGGTGTCTTTTTAGCATGTTTACATGGAAGGTTCTGTGTCCCCTCTCCCTCATGTCAACCACATAGTGGATCCTGTCCTTACACTGAAGTATGGGGTAAGGGCCCTCCCATGCAGCCTGAAGTTTGTTTTGTCTCAGGGGAAGCAGCACGTACACCTGGTCCCCCTCCTGGTAGGTCCTTTCCCTGGCATGGCGATCGTACCAGCGTTTTTGGGTACGTTGCGCCTGTGCCATGTTCTCTGCCACCTGTTTGACCAGGGACTCCCTCTTAGCCCTGAATCGCAGCACATAGTCAACCACAGATTGGTCAAGGTTGACACTTGGGCCTTCCCAGGACTCCCTAATGAGGTCCAGGGGGCCCCTTACACGTCTCCCGTACAGGAGTTCAAAAGGTGAGAAACCCGTGGACTCCTGTGGGACTTCCCTGTAGGCAAAAAGCAGGTGGGGCAGATATCGTTCCCAGTCTCTACCCTGGGACTCCACAAATGTGCGCAGCATTTGCTTCAGGGTCCCGTTGAATCGCTCACACAGGTCATTGGTCTGCGGATGGTATGGACTGGACACAATATGCTCCACCCGCATTTTTCTACAAAGGCCCTGCATAAGGTCAGACATGAACTGTGGGCCTTGGTCGGTCAGCATTTCGGCCGGGAAGCCGACGCGTGCGAATATCCCCAGCAGGGCAATCGCAACCTTGTCTGCCCGGGTGGAGGACAATGCCACAGCCTCGGGGTATCGAGTGGCATAATCGACCACTGTCAGTATAAATCGTTTGCCCGTATTACTCGGGATAGCGAGGGGACCAATGATGTCCACAGCCACTCTCCGGAAAGGTTCCTCAATTATGGGCAAAGGATTTAGCGGGGCACGGGACACGTCGCCCGTCTTGCCGACACACTGACAGGTGTCACAAGACCGACAGTACCGCGCTACGTCTGAGCTTATACCAGGCCAGTAGAAGTTGTACAACAAACGGGACCTAGTCCTTTTAACCCCCAGGTGACCAGCCAAAGGGATCTCGTGCGCCACACGCAGCAATTGTCCTCGGTATTGGGTAGGGACAATCATCCGCTTGTAGGCCGGATCACTTCCACCCCCACCTGGGAGTACCGCTTCCTGGTACAACCTACCATTCTCCCAGAAGACCCTGTGCGTAGCCCCCTCCGCAGGGTGGCTCTCAGCGGCACTTCTGAGTTGTACCAGGCTGGGGTCGCTCCGCAACGCCTGTTCAAAAGCGGTTCCCTAGGAGTCAGACAACTGTCCCGTGGCAAATGTGGACAGAGGTCTGGGGCCTGCAGCTGCCAGGTCCATGGGGTCAGAACAGGTCGGAGCAATGGCTCCTACCTGCTCCGACCTGGACGGCCGGACAGCTGTCACTTTCGAAGCGCTGCGGGTGACCGCCAGAACAGACCCATTATTACACACGACATTTGCATTAGTTTCACCAACATTACCCACAGATACATTGCAAGTATTACCACATTCAGTGTCCTGGTTCCCTGAATCAATACATACTTTCCCGATTACCTGTGAGCCCTCTGCTGCAAATGTCTCCGAATCTCCCTCCTCCAGAGATTCCTTCCCACACAAGTCAGCCTCCCCCGCCCGTACATTCCCCCAGGATACCTCACCCTCACTCACATCTCGGGTAGGTACCCTGGAATGTCCCGGAAGTCCACAGGAGTCCTGTGTGGTACCAGGCAGCACATAGCATGCCTGCATCCTGCCCAGATCAGTTCCGAGCAGGACATTCGTGGGTATGTCAGCCATGACACCCACCTCCCTCATTCCACTCCCGACACCCCAGTCCAGATAAACACGAGCCAGGGATACCTTGGGGAGCGGCCCTCCAACGCCAGTGAGCGAGAGGGTTCTTCCTGGAATGAGGTCCTTTTCGTCCACCATCTCTGGACGGACTAAAGTTACCTGGGCTCCCGAGTCCAACAGTCCAGTGGTGCATCGGTTACCCACGGTAACGACTTGCATATTGTCCGCTGGGCGCTGGATCTCCTTCCCGACGAGGAAAACTCCGGGCGGCTTGCGGACAGATGTGCTGGTTGAGTTGCTGGTGGGCCTGCCAGTTGATGATTGTGGACTTCCCTTCTGCTCTGGGCACTCGCGGCTGAGGTGACCCGGCTTGTGGCACCGGTAGCAGGTCCGGATCTCCGCTGAGGCTGGCTTGGCTCCGTCAGGTCGCTGAGCAGGCCTCTGTAAGGGTCGCTGGAAGGGCCGGGAGGAGGAAACAGGGGAAGGGTTTCCTCCCAAATGTGACAAAGCGTCCTTGGAGGCCCGAGTGCTGGGCATAGCGAGGAATTCATCAGCTAACTCGGCCGCCTCCCGCGCACTCGTTGGCTTGTGCTCACAGACATACTTTTGCACATCAGGGGGGCAATTGGCGACAAACTGTTCCCGGACCATCAGATCAGCCAGGGACTGCTTGGTGTCCTGGGTGAGGGGATCAGACCACTGTTTGAAGATGGTCTGCAATTTGCCAAGATAGTCCGTAAATGTATCCTCAGGCCCTCTCCTCAGGGACCGGAATTTCAAACGGTAAGTCTCTGGGGTAAGCATGTACTTGGCTAGGATAGCATTTTTGATGGCCTTGTAACTGGCCCTCTCTGCAAAGGGTAGTTCAACAAGGGCCTCTATGGCTTTTCCCTTCAGCGCAGACATAAGGTGTCCCGCCCACTGTGGCTCTGGCACTTGGTACTGATGGCATGAGGTCTCAAAAGCATGAAGGAAGATGTCAATGTCACAGTTCTCTGATTCCATCACAGGCAGTTTTGGCTTGACCACCAGGGATGGTCCTGTGGAAGCAGCAGCCCGGTCTGGCCTTTGAAGCTGTAATTGGGCCATTGCCAGTTCATGACGTTGACGCGCCTCCAGCAGCCGAAAATACAAGTCCGGGTTAGTGTGGAGTAGTTGGTCCATAACACTTAGGGATGGCATAGAAACAGAGCTATGCTCAGCTAGAGAACTGCAAGGCTCAGCAGGATGTCCGTTTCCCAGTTCGTCAGCCTCAGCCTGGGAGGGGTTATCCAACTCAGTGGCATCTGAGTTTCCTCCATCCAATAACTCCTGGGCCTTCAGCATACCTCTGGTTTGAGGGACCTGTGGTGCACTCATTGTTGCCAAATAAAAGAAAGGAAAGAAAAACAAAGAGGGGTTGGGGTACACTTCCAGCTGCTATGCATGTATAAACAAAAATGCACTGTGTCTCTTTCTTAAAAAACGGTTAGGTTTTTTCAGTGTGAGGCTAATCGCTTAACCCACACACTGACGCTCTAAGCAAGCTGCAATCCCACTTAGCTGCCACCAATTCTGTCACAACCACCCCCGTTTAAATCAGACTTCTGACCGCCAGGACGCCCCAGCGTGGGGAAAAGCCCAACCGAGGGTGGACCGCGACAGGGGGGAGATTCAGAATTACCCAAACAGTCAATCCTGCACCCCCCTTATTTTCTGCTGCCACCACGTTCGTGAGTGAACGACTCTATAATTGTAGGGATAGGGGTTCGGACCACTCACAGATCAGCCCCACTATCACGCTACAAGCTAACCCAAGCGAGTCATAAAACAGTTATGTCTCTAATATCAGTCTACTATAAAACAGGTAGGTCTCTTCAGGGCGTACGAGTACTTTGTTGCAGTGGGGCTTAGAGCAATAAGAGAGAGACAATTTAAAAGATATGAAAATATCTTTTACTATAAGTAACACAGAAGTGAAACAAACAATACATACAAAAATTTACAGAAAAAATAGTACAATAGCAAGCTGGAATCATGTGGAAAATAAACAGGGATAAAAAGAGAAATACTATCTTGGATTTTGCCTATGCAAAATCCAGGCACAAACTTACGTTCCAACGGACAGCCTATCGGCGATGTGACCACAGGGCAAAAAGCTCCCCTCTTACATTGCGCACTGACCTTTATGCCCCATTCTGTGGGAGGGTAAGGGGGGTTGGCCCAGCCAATCGCTGGCCAAGGGCTGCACGGTGGGTGTTCCTGAAGGAGGGTTTGGGAGGGCTTATTGGCCCCTCCCTGCTGCTGGCCAGGCCACTTTTCCCTAATTTTACAAAAGAGGCCCATAACTTTGCCGGCGTAATAAATATGAAAAACCGGGCACTTGTGCGGGGTCCCCCATGAATTTATGGACGATTCTATGGGTGACACCCCACCTCTCTCCCCTCCAGGTGACTAGTAACCCATTTCCCAGTCTGGGAAGACCCCAGAGCTGCCAAGTTTGGACTCTCCTGGTTCCTCTGGGTGAGAGGTGCACTTTGAGGGTACCTACATTTTTGGGTCATAGTTCCATATAGCCCCAATATGCTTTTTGGGGTTCTCAGAGCACGGTTTACATCCCAGCTATCTCTACTATCATTTTTTAATAAGATCCGGACAGGGACGTGACATCGCGTCACAAAAGGTTCCCCAAAGGGATCCGTGATCGCACCGTCCGCGGTAGCGGGGGGATCGTTGGGGGCGCCCAAAGGGAGGAGCTTAGGAGGTGCCGAAGTAGAAGGACCTGGGTCCTGCATCTCCATACCGTCATCTGAATCATGAACGGACTCATCCTCAGCCTCCTCACCTGACCCGATTTCTGAGTCGGAGTCACTCTCGGGTTGTGCTCTAGTACATTTCCATTGCCCCGCCCGTTCTGCCTAGCGTGGAAAGGGTTTTTTGCGTGAAACACGCTATCCTGGGGGTGAGATACTTCACCGATCACATGGATTCTGGAGGCCTGAGCGTCATGATGGGGATAATCAACTGAGGGGAGCTCAGAACGCGCCGAGCGTGCACTATGCGCCGCGCCCTGGGCGCCAGAGGAAGCAGAAACCCTGCCAGAGGAAGCAGAAACTGATCCCATAGCTGGGGCAATGGCATCTGCCACTGACTTTTGAAAGGCCAAAGGGTCCTCTGGTATTGGGCCTAAGGTGGGAATGGGGGATAATTGGCGCGGTAGTGCCTGTGAATTGGTCTGTGCCTGAGGGGAGTCAATGTCCCCCAAAGGGTGAGATGGGGTGGCTGGGTTAGGCATGGTTGGGCAGGACACAGCCACAATCAACAAACAAAAAATGCGACCTGACTTGGCCAGTTGGTACTGGGGACTGTGGCACTGAAGGGGGGAGGAAAAAAAACCCAGGGAAAAGAAGGTGCGCTGCAGGGACCGGGATCTCCAGAGCTCGGCAGATGGGGAGCGGCGCGCGGTATTCGCAAGATGGCAGCTGAAGTCACGCGAGATTTCCGGCACACGGAGGACAAAGCGGGACGCTCTTGCCTCTGAGATCTCGCAAGATTTCCGGCGTCATGGCCGGAGAGGGGGGAGAGGAAGCTGGCGGAAGCACAAGTGGGGTAAGAGGAGCAGAGCAAACCACTCTGAGAGGAGACTGGGTAAGGCAGGAGCCGGAAAAAGATCAGATGGGTAGGAAAAATAACAAGGGGTAACAACATGGAAAAACTATGGACAATTATATATCAGCCCAAGAGCAAACCATATAGTTATCTCCTCCTGTGAGCAGCAAAGAAAGAGGAGGATTGTGAGGAGTGGCTGGGTATTATACCGCTGTAACAGGGAGTGGTCTGTTGCCTAGGTCACTAGTTTTCTCTTCGTGTCCTGTTTTGCTGCTAGAGTTTTCAGTAAAGAAAGAGAATGCAATACGAAGCCTCCGTGTCTGCCATAAAATTACTTTACACAGTTTAGTGTCATCTGCAAACATTATATTTTACTGTGCAAGCCTTCTGCAAGATCATTAATAAATACTGTATATTGATGAGAATAGGACTAGTGATGATCGAGCAATACCACGTGTGCTCAAGCGCCATGCTCGAGTTTCCTCCCTGCACGTTTGTTGGCTGCTATGCAGCCAATAAACGTGCAAGTAAGTAGTGCCACTCACTGTAATGCTGTAGCCATGTTGGTTACTGGCATTACAGTGATTGGCTGGCCGGAACGCGTCATCGGGTGCAATAAAGCTAGTCTTAGTCAGGGAGAGCTGTGCTGTAGAAGGGGCAGATAGTGTAGGGAATTGAATTTTATTTTTTTGGTTAGGCAGGGTTGGTGTTAGAGACCCAAAAGTCCTTTTAAGGACTATTGTTGTATCTGGCAGCAATATACCGTATTTCTTTCTTTATAAGACGCACTTCCCCCCCCCCCAAAAGTGGGGGGGAAATGTCAGTGTGTCTTATAAAACGAATACTAGTGAGCGCTTCCATTATGGAAGCGCTCACTAGTATGTATTAGGAGCGGGGAGCGAAGCGCCGCAAGCGCAGGTAATATTTACCCTCCCTGGTCTGCGCCACGGCTCCTCTTCAGCTGTCGCACTCCCATGTTTCTGGCCTGCGCTGCACTGTCCTGACCGCGCACTATGACCTGACGCTGCACCCAGTCATGTGACAGATGGGAGCGCGACAGCTGAAGAGGAGCCGCAGAGCAGGACAGGTAAGAGGATTTTTTATTTTAGTCTGATCTGAGGTCTGATGGGCTATTCTGAGGTCTGGGGGTACTGATGGGCTATTCTGAGGTCTGGGGGTACTGATGGCCTAATGTGAGGTCTGGGGGTACTGATGGGCTAATTTGAGGTCTGGGGGTACTGATGGGCTAATCTGAGGTCTGGGGGTACTGATGAGCTAATCTCAGGTCTGGGGGTACTGATGGGCTAATTTCAGGTCTGGGGGTACTGATGGGCTAATCTGAGGTCTGATTGGGGTACTGATGGGCTAATCTGAGGTCTTATAAGGCTCTGAGTGGGCTGATGTGAGGTCTGATGAAAAATATTTTTTCTTATTTTTCTACTCTAAAATCTGGGGTGCGTCTTATCATTGGGTGCGTCTTATAAAGCGAAAAATGCGGTATATTATTAGCGTAACCTCCGCTAAATATCTTGCAATTGTTCGACCGCTGCAGACAGCAACATTATCTGCATTACATCTCCTGTGTAACGTGTGTGCAGCCTAAAAATATCTGTGACATCCAGTGTACTTTTTCCATAGACGGTGTCCGCTGTGGACAGTTACATTACCTGCGCTACAGCTCCTGTATAAGGTTTGCGCATCCTAAAAATATCTGTGACATTCAGTGTACTTTTTCTATAGACGCTACGGACAGTGACATTACCTGCGCTACATCTCCTGTATAATGTGTGCGCATCCTAAAAATATCTGTGACATCCAGTGTACTTTTTATGTAGACGCTGCAGACAGCGACATTATCTGCGCTACATCTGTGCATACTAAAAATATCTGTGACATCCAGTGTACTTTTTACGTGGACGGTGTCTGCTGCGGACAGTTACATTACCTGCGCTACATCTCCTGTATAACGTTTGCGCATCCCAAATAGCTGTGACATTCCCTGCAATTTTTTAATAGCCGCTGGTGAAAGCAGCGACATTACCTGCGCTACATCTCCTGTATAACGTTTGCGCATCCCAAATAGCTGTAACATTCCCTTTAATTTTTTATTAGCCGCTGGTGACAGCAGCGACATTACCTGCGCTACATCTCCTGTATAACGTTTGCGCATCCCAAATAGCTGTAACATTCCCTTTAATTTTTTATTAGCCGCTGGTGACAGCAGCGACATTACCTGCGCTACATCTCCTGTATAACGTTTGCGCATCATAAATATCACTGACATTCAGTCAAATTTTTTCGCTGCTGGTGGCAACGATATTACCTCCGCTACATCTCCTGTATAACGTTTGCACATCCTAAATATTAGTGACATTCAATAAATTTATTTGCACATACACTTACAAAACCTGCGCTACTGTACATGTGACATACTTGCAAGCATATATACCATTTAATATGCTGAAGGCGAGCAGTAAGGGACGGGGAAGTGGCTGTGCTGCTGATGGTGCACGCAGAGGCAGTGGCCCTGGGCGCGGTGAAACCACAGCACAAGAAACACACTCATCCACGAATCCTAGCTTCATGTCCCAGTTTGCAGGGCGCGCAGGACACCACTTTCGAAGTAAGACCAGTGCGACCAGGTGGCCGGTTGGATTGCAGTAGATAATGCTTCTAGTCGGTTATAGGGATTCTGTCATGACATTTGAGGCCTATAACCTAAACATATGGCCAGGTCCGTCCAAATAGCATGAATCCGAAACTGTACTTATTAAATGTGCCTGTGGCTCTATTAGCACATAAAACAGGTTTTAATAACCTGTCATTCACCTACCTAAGGTGCCCAAGGGGACGTCGCTTCATACAGGGTGCCCGGCTGCAGCCATCCCCGCCTGGTGCCCAGCGCCGCCTTCCCACTAGAAATCGCCGCCCTCCCTGTCTATAGTGACGCCTTCCTCACCTTAGCCCCACCTCTGCAATCGTCCGGTCCCTCAGGTTATGCCTAGTGCGCACGCGTGGGATCTGGCAGAGGGACCGGACGATTGCGGAGGCGGGGCTGAGGTGAGGAAGGCGGCGATTTCAACTGGGAAAGCGGCGCTGGGCACCAGACGGAGATGGCTGCAGCCGGGCACCCAGTATGAAGCAACGTCCCCTTGGGCACCTTAGGTAGGTGAATGACAGGTTATAAAAACCTGTTTTGTGTGCTAATAGAGCCACAGGCACATTTAATAAGTACAGTTTCGGATTCATGCTATTTGGACGGACCTGACCATATGTTTAGGTTATAGGCCTAAAATGTCATGACAGAATCCCTTTGAGCACCAAGTCCAGTCTCAGTAGCCAAAAGTCTGGTCAACAGAATCCTCACCCTGATCCTCCTTCCTCCCACCATGGAGAGTCTTGCCAAACAAGTGATCCCACACTCGGATATTCCGAGGAGCTCTTTTCATCACCATTCCTTGATTTGGGCCTCTCGCCAAGCCCGCTTGAAGAGGGACATGAGGAGATCGTGTGCACTGATACCCAAACTCTTGAGCATCCACAGTCATAAGAAGACGATGGGGAACGGCAATTCGTGTTTCACGAGGTGGATGATGATGATGATGATGATGATGATACACAGTTGTCAATAAGTCAACGGCAATTAGTGTCTCAAGAGGTTGATGATGAGGATGAGACACAGTTGACAATAAGTGAGGTTGTTGTTAGGTTAACAAGTCAGGAGGATGACCAGAGTGAGGAAGTGGAAAAGGAGGTGGTGGACAATGAAATAACTGACCCAACCTGGGAAGGTGGCAAGCAGAGCAAGGACAGCAGTACAGAGGGGGAGAGATCCGCAGCACCGCAACAGGCTGGAACAGGCAGTGGGGTGGCAAAAGGGAGAAGGAGGGCCACACCACACAGGCCTGCAACTGTTCCCCGAAGCACCCCCTTGCGGCAATCTCCCTTGCCAAGGGGTAGGTGTTCCGAAAGTGCGGACGATAAAAGATTTGTCATTTGCAACCTGTGCCGTACCAAAATGAGCAGAGGCATGAACACTAGCAACCTCACCACCACCAGCATGATCTGCCACATGGCATCAAAGCACCCTAATAGGTGGGCCGAACACCTGGGTCCACAATCAGTGTCTGCGGGTCACACTACTGCCTCCTCTTCCCCTGTGTTACGTGCTGGCCAATCCCCTGTCCAAGACGTAGGCCCGGATGCCTCCCGCCCTGCACCTTTGCAAGCACCATCAGCTAGCACATCCACTTCTGTGTCCCAGTGCAGCGTACAGATGTCCATACCCCAAGCCGTTGAACGAAAGTGCAAATACCTAGTCATAGCACTAAATGCACACCTTTCCAAATTGCTGGCCCTGGAAATGTTGCCATTTAGGCTTGTGGACACTGAGGCTTTCCGCAGCCTGATGGCAGCGGCGGTCCCTCGTTACTCAGTCCCCAGCCGCCACTATTTTTCCCTGTGTGCCGTCCCCGCCTTACACCAGCATGTGTCCGGTAACAACGCAGTTATTGGGAAGGTCCACTTAATGACTGACACATGGACAAGTGCTTGTGGCCAGGGGCGCTACATTTCCCTGATGGCACACTGGGTGAACGTTGTAGAGGCCGGGAGCGAGTCGTACCCTGGGATGGCACAGGTGCTAACGACGCCATGGATTGCGGGCCCTACTTCCATCAGGATTTCCGCCACCACCTACAATAGTGGCTGCAACCCCCCCTTCTCCTACTCCACCTCCTCCTCCACTTTCACCTCTGAATTCTGCTTAAACTAATATGTTTAGGTGACAAACAGCACACCGCCGCAGAGCTGTGGCAGGTTATAAGTGACCAGACTGAGCTATGGCTCTCGCCACTCAACCTAGAACCAGGCATGGTTGTGTCTGATAACTTGGTGGCGGCTTTGAAGCTCGGCAAGCTCACACACGTACCATGCCTAGCCCACCAGTTCAACTTAGTGGTTCAGCGGTTTCTCAAAACCTACCCCAATTTGCCTAAGCTACTGGTGAAGGTGTGCCGCGTGTGTGCCCATTTCCGAAAGTCATCTACAGTTGCCGCCGGTCTCGCAATACTGCATCAGCACTTACAATTACCAATTCACTGACTGTTGTGCGACATGAGCACGTGCTGGAACTCCACGTTCCACATGTTGGCCAAGCTTTGTGAGCAGCAGAGGGCAGTAGTGAAATACCAGCGGTAACATGGTCGCCGCCTTTCCAGTCAGCTTCCGCTCTTCACAAGCGACGAGTGGGCATTGATGTCTGACCTCTGTGAGGTTTTATGCAACTTTGAGGAATCAACACAAATGGTGAGCGGCGATGCCGCTATTATCAGCGTAACCATCCCACTTCTGTGTCTACTCAAAAGCTTGCTGCTCACAATTAAGGACGACGCTTTGCATGTGGAAGAGGTGGAAATGGGGAAAGACAGTACACAGGGTGATAGTCAGACCACCCTCCGTCTTCTCAGCGCGAATTGGATGATGATGAAGAGGAGGAGGAGGAGGAGGAGCAGGAGGCGGTTGCCTCTGCTACAGAGGGTACTACCCACAGCAGGTTTATTCCATCTGTTCTGCGTGGATGGGCCGAAGAGGAGGATGAGGAGATAAAGAGTCATCCTCCTGATGAGGACAGCGAAGTCTTGTCTGTTGGGACTCTGGCACACATGGCTGACTTTATGTTAGGCTGCCTTTCCCGTGACCCTCACGTTATACGCATTTTGGACAACACCTATTACTGGTTGTTCACCCTTCTCGACCCTCGCTACAAAGAGAACTTCTCATCTCTCATTCTTGTGGTGGAGAGGACTAGCAAAATGGTTCAATACCAGAAGGTCCTTGTGGAAAAATTGCTCCAAAAATTTCCAGCTGATAACGCTGGCAGCAGAGTTCGTAGTTCCTTCGGCAACAGAGGAGGGGAGATGAGGGGAACACACAGCAGTTCCAACAGAGGCAAGGCAACACTCTCCAAGGCCTATGACAGTTTCATGACACCCCGCCAGCAACCTCACCCTGATGCGCAGCCTAGTGTTACAAGGAGAGAAAAGTTTTGGAAGATGGTGAAGGAGTACGTAGCAGACCGTGTCAGCGTCCTCAATGTTCCCTCTGTGCCTTAGAACTATTGGGTGTCCAAGCTGGACACGTGGCACGAACTGGCGCTCTACACCTTGGAGGTGCTGGCCTGCCCTGCTGCCAGCATTTTGTCAAAGCGGGTATTTAGTGCTGCTGGGGGCCTAATAACTGATAAGTGCATCCGACTATCAAGTAAAAATGCTGACAGGTTGACTCTTATCAAAATGAACAAGGTCTGGATTGTCCCTGACTTCTCTACTCCACCAGAGGAAAGCGGCTGAACATAAAGGCAGTTTAAATGTGGCTTTTATGGTGTATTGAATACACTGCATTCCCATGCACCCATTCCACCACAAAAAAGGTTATATGGTTCAATCTTCCTTTTCTCGTCCTCCTCCTCCATCATATGAACATGCTTATTAGGCTGCCCTCGCTCCTAATGTTTTAGATGGTCAGCTCAGCAGCAGGCCCTCAACCATAATTTTTTCGATGGTCAGGTCAGCAGCAGTCCCTCAACCATAATTTTTTCGATGGCCAGCTCAGCAGCAGGCCCTCACCCATAATTTTTTCCATGGCCAGATCAGCAGTAGGCACTCGCCCATAATGTTTTAGAGTCAGCTCAGCAGCAGACCCTGAACCATAATTTTTCGATAGTCATCTCAGCAGCAGGCCCTCGCACATATTTTTTCCACGGTCAGCTCAGCAGCAGGCCCTCACCCCTAATGTTTTAGATGGTCAGTTCAGCAGCAGACCCTCACCCCTAATTTTTTAGATGGTCAGATCAGCAGCAGGCCCTTGCCCCTAATGAAGAAAAATGTTCGGAAGTGGAGGCCATATCTTATAGATTGATTTCGAAGGCCTCATTCAGACCATGTGGGTTCAGGCCGTTGAGCTTATACATCCAAAACATCTCCCGTCTTTGTAAGGTTTGGATGATTTTACGGCAGTCCGGATTCACTTGCTCTATGGGTGTAATTTTAAAGCCGGAAAAAAGGCCCTGTTGATGTTCCGCTGCATGCCTAGAAACACTGTGCGGGAAATACTTTTTCTTAATATTAGAACTGTGTTTGTTGAGTCTGTTGCATATAGTCTGGATAGTCCGTCCTATATATTGTAGGCCGCACGGGCATTCCAATAGGTAAATGACATTGGCCGATATACAGTGTCTTGATTGAAAAAAGGTTACCATTCTAGTTGCTCCGAAAAACATTAGATATGCAAATAAAGCTATAACAGAGACACTTCGGGAGGTGGCACTTAACGCTGTCCAATGGTTGTCCTGTTGGAGATGGAGACGAAATGTACTGTCTCTGAGGTTGTAAGGTACTAGGGGCCAGTATGTTCTTGAGGGTCTTGGCCCTCCTGAACGTAAGTGGGGGTCGGGTGGGCAGAATTTTGGCTAAGTGGGGATCTAGCTTGAGAATAGGCCAGTGTTTTGAAAGGACGGCCCTAATATCATTATGCTGACTGTTGTATGTGGTGATAAAGTTAGTACTCCATACACCCTTTGTATTATTGCCACCTCCTGTGGTATTGTTAATAGGTTTCTTTTCACTATTGTTTTTAGATAAACAATAATTTTGTGAAAGGGCTTTGGCTCTATCAAAAGCTGCTTCAATGATTGTGGGCGGGTATCCTATTTGATGAAATCTAATTTTGCTCTTAACAGTGAAATTCTCATCCCTAGAGCAGGTACGTCTCACCCATCTGAACTGACTAAAAGGAAAGTTTGTCTTCCACTTCTTATGATGAGAGCTGGAGTAGTCTAAATAGCTATTGCAGTCAACTTTCTTAAAAAAAAGTGTGGGTCACTATTTGCTTTGCATTAATACTTAGTTTCAAATCTAAATATTCAATTTTTTTAATGATCGTGTGTCCCTAACAGGGTGATACCCCAGTTGGTAGCATTCAGGTGTGAAATGAAGTTTTACGATTGAAGGGGTATCGTCGTTCCATATAAATATTAGATCGTCGATGTAGCGACGATAGAAAATAATGTTGTCTGTCCAGAAATTTGACTTGTAAATGAATATGTCTTCAAAGACCTCCATTAAAAAAGCTTCACGAAACTGGGCGTGAAACGTGTGCCTATCACGGTCCCTTTAGTTTGTAGATACCGAGTGTCTTTAAAGGTGAACACTTTATCTGATACAATCTGCAATAAATACTCTTTGTTCGTCCGGTAATAATGGGTCGTTATCTAGAAAATATTTGGTGCATTGGATGCCTAAATCATGCTAGATGTTGGAGTATAAGGCCGTAACATCCAAGGTTAGCCAATGGTAGGTGTCCTTCCATCTGACATCTTGTAGGGCGTTTATAAGGGAAGTGGAATCCCTGAGGTAGGAGGGTAAATTTATGACATACAGTGCTGCCCATAATTATTCATACCCCTGGCAAATTTTGACTTAGTTACTTTTATTCAACCAGCAAGTAATTTTTGGACGGGAAATGACATAGGTGTCTCCCAAAAGATAATAAGACGATGTACAAGAGGCATTATTGTGGAAAAAAAAAAACATTTCTAAGCTTTTATTTACATTTGAGCAAAAAGTGTCCAGTCCAAAATTATTCATACCCTTCTCAATAATCAATAGAAAAGCCTTTATTGGCTATTACAGCAATTAAATGCTTCCTATAATTGCAGACCAGCTTTTTGCATGTCTCCACAGGTATTTTTGCCCATTCATCTTTAGCAATGAGCTCCAAATCTTTCAGGTTGGAGGGTCTTCTTGCCATCACCCTGATTTTTAGCTCCATCCACAGATTCTCAATTGGTTTCAAGTCTGGACTCCATTTCTTCACCACTTTTGCTGTGTGTTTTGGGTCATTGTCATGCTGAAATGTCCACTGGTGCCCAAGGCCAAGTTTCTCTGCAGACTGCCTGATGTTGTCATTGAGAATCCTCATGTATTGCTCTTTTTTCATGGTGCCGTTTACTGTGATTAGGTTCCCTGGTCCATTGGCTGAAAAATACCCCCAAAGCATTAGGTTCCCACTACCATGTTTGACAGTGGGGATGGTGTTCTTTGGGTTGAAGGCTTCTCCTTTTTTACGCCAAATGAAGGAAACATCATTGTGACCAAACCATTCAATTTTTGTTTTATCTGACCATAACACAGAAGACCAGAAGTCTTCTTCTTTGTCCAGATGAGCTTTTGCAAAGGCCAAGCGTGCTTTTGTGTTCCCGGTCTGGAGAAATGGAACCCAGCAGTGTGCGTGTCCTTTGGATTGTCTGCCTTGAGACATTGCCACCAGCAGAGCCCAGATTCACCAGGATGGCCTTGGTGGTGATCCTTGGATTCTTTTTCACCTCTCTAACTATCCTCCTAGCCAGCACAGGTGTCACTTTTGGCTTCCGACCACGTCCTCTGAGATTTTCCACAGTGCAAAACATCTTGTATTTTTTGCTCAAATGTAAATAAAAGCTTAGAAATGTTGTTTTTTTTTTCACAATAATGCCTCTTGTACATCGTCTTATTATTATCTTTTGGTAGACACCTATGTCATTTCCCGTAAAAAAAAATTACTTGCTGTTTGAATAAAAGTAACTTTAAGTCAAAATTTGCCAGGGGTATGAATAATTATGGGCAGCACTGTATTTCTGTAGGAGGACATCGATATAGTGAGATAAATTACATGTGAGTGATGATATCCCCGAAATGATGGGGCGACCCGGTGGGTTGGTACTGTTCTCATGAATTTTGGGTAGATGGTAGAAAGTAGCTGTTACAGAGTCTGTGACAAGAATGTACTCCTGTTCTTTCTTACTGAGTATATGGGATGCTGAACCGATAAGGGATTTGAAAGCTAGATGATACTCTGTCGCTGGGTCTTCTGTGAGTGGTAGATAGTACTCGGTATCAGATAGAATGGGGAGTGCCTCTCTGATGTAATCTCCTGTATGGATGACTACCCCACCTCCTTTGCCTGTTGCACAGATGACTATATCAATATTATCCTGTAGCTGTTTGATTGCTAGCTTCTCCTTGATGCTAACATTGTGATTAGAGACAGATTTTTGGTGGATGGTTTGGAAATCAGAAAAAAGAAGGGTGCAGCAGCACAACAGTCGGATTTTGTAGTGGTGGTGCCCGCAGTGTCAGGTGCCAGTCTGTAAGCACCCCGTAACAGCAACTGATAAATGGAAGGTATACCACGGCACTCTCAAAACTTCAGCATTTTAATATTCATTCAACAATTCTCAGCAACGTTTCAACCAGTGTGGTCTTTTTCAAGCAGTGTACAATGTGAATAAGGTGCAATACATATACCCTTGAAACCCAATCACATGATGCAGTTGGGCTCCTCCCCCTTCATTATTATTAAATCCCAGCAAAAGTGTACTTTCATAAAATCACATATATATATCAACATTGTATGCAAGTGCTTACATTAGCCGAGCAATCTGGCAGGCATAGATCCCTCCATATGGTCCCGATCTCCTCTGTATTCCTCTGTATTCCTATGATTCGGCGTCCCTCATGATCCAGTGCGTAGGTGTGCCGGACGCATGCATACACTGCGTCTCTATGGTAGCCGTGTGCCTGCGCAGTCGTTTCTTCTCGAGCCGTCAGATGCGTGTGTATACTGCGTCTCCGTGGTAACCGTGCGCATGCGCAATCGCTAATGTCGAAGCCACTAGTACTAAGGGAAATATTTATAACCTTACTGCGCACGCTCCGCTTTTCATTCACTCTGCGGCTGTGTCAATGATCATATTCTGTTTACATAACACCTCGTCCATTTCTATCAAGGCACTGGGCTCTACAGTCAGGTTGGATCAAAGATATAAGGCTATAAAAAGCTTTTATGAAAAACATGACTATTCATAAGGCAGTGCCACCATTTGTTATTCTCCACCCATCGGCGTTATAGGGAAAACAAATCCCACATGAATCTGCACCAATCTAGACCATAAATCACTAATCATGGTTGGGGCTCCCAAACCCAATCACAATATAGGGAGGGTGTACATTTTCTCTCCTCAAATTTAAAGGAGATATCCCCCAACCATATAGCACAACCCTTCAGGTGGTGGTGCGACAACTCCCTATTATAGAGAGAACCGCACTCTCCTCCCAAGAGGGTACCATTCACACCAGTGGTAAATTTGAGTCAAAATATTACATTTTTATTTATAAAAAAATACCAAATTTACCAAAAATTTAGAAGAATTCGCAATTTGCTAAATTTCTATTTCTCTGCTTTTAAAACAGATAGTGATACCTCCTAAAATAGTTATTACTTTACATTTCTCATATGTCTACTTCATGTTTAAATCATTTTGTAAATTCAATTTTCTTTTTTTGGGACGTTAGAAGGTTTAGAAGTTTAGAAGCAAATCTCAAAATTTTTCTGCAAATTTCCAAAACCCACTTTTTAAGGACCAGTTCAGGTCTGAAGTCACTTTGTGAGGCTTATATAATAGAAACCACCCATAAATGGCCCCATTTTAGAAACTACACCCCTCAAGGTATTCAAAACTTATTTTACAAACTTTCTTAACTCTTTAGGTGTTCCACAAGAATTAAAGGAATATGTAGATGAAATTTCAGAATTTCCTTTTTTTGGCAGATTTTCCAATTTAATCTATTTTTTCCAGTAACAAAGCAAGGGTTAACAGCCAAACAAAACTCAATATTTATTGCCCTGATTCTGAAGTTTAAACACCCCATATGTGGCCGTAAACTGCTGTACGGGCACATGGCAGGGCACAGAAGGAAAGGAACCCCATATGGTTTTTGGAGGACAGATTTCACTGGGAAAATTTTTAGTTACCAGGTCACATTTGAAGACCCCTTGATGCACCTTTAGAGTAGAAACTCCAAAAAAAGTACCCCATTTTGGAAAATACACCCTCAAGGTATTCAAAACTGACTTTGCAAATTTTGTTAACCCTTTAGGTGTTCCACAAAAATTAAAAGAAAATGTAGATGAATTTTCAGAATTAAACTTTTTTTGGAGATTTTCCATTTTAATAATTTTTTTCCAGTAACAAAGCAAGGGTTAACAGCCAAACAAAACTCAATATTTAATGCCCTGATTCTGTAGTTTACATAAACACCCCATATGTGGTCGTAAACTGCTGTACGGGCAAACGGCACGGCGCAGAAGCCATAAGGCTATTGGAGGGCAGATTTCACTGGGATAATTTTAAGTTGCCATGTCACATTTGAAGTCCCCCTGATGCACCCCTAGAGTAGAAACTCCAAAAAAAGACCCCATTTTTGAAACTATGGGATAAGGTGGTAGTTTTGTCGGTAATATTTTAGGGTACATATGATTTTTGGTTGTTCTATATTACACTTTTTGTGAGGCAAAGTAACAAAAAATAGCTGTTTTGGAAACGTTTTAATTTTTTGTTCCAACAGGTTAGATCATGGGGTATTTTTACAGAGCAGGTTGTTACGGACGTGACAATACCAAATATGAATTTTGGGTTGTTTGTTTCAATTTTTCATAATAAAGCATTTTTGAAAAAAATTATTTTTTAGTGTCTCCATATTCTGGAAGCCATAGTTTTTTTATTTTTTGGGCGACTGTCTTATGTAGGGGCTATTTTTTTTTATATGAGATGATGGTTTGATTGATACTACTTTATGGTGCATATGACTTTTTGATCGCTTGGTATTACACTTTTTTTTATGTAAAGTGACCAAAAAATTGCTTTTTTGACACTGTTTTTATTAAATTTTTTTAACGGTGTTCACCTGACGGTTTAGGTCAAGTGATATTTTTATACAGCAGGTTCTTACAGACACGGCAATACCTAATATGTATACTTTTTTTATTTATTTAAGTTTTACACAATCATAGCATTTTTTAAACAAAAAAATCATGTTTTAGTGTTTCTATATTCTGATAGCCATAGTTTTTTATATTTTTGAGGCGATTTTCTTAGGCAGGATGAGATGATGGTTTGATTGGTATGATTTTGGGGTGCGTATGACTTTTTGATCGCTTGGTATTGCACTTTTTGTGATGTAACGTGACAAAAAATGTTTTTTTTAGCACAGTTTTTATTTTACAGTGTTCACCTGAGGGGTTAGGTCATGTGGTATTTTTATAGATCAGGTTGTTACGGACGCGGCGATACCTAATATGTCTACATTTATTTTTTCACTTAACACAATAATCTGAAACAAAAAAAAAATTTGGTGTCTCCATAGTCTGAGAGCCATAGTTTTTTATTTTTTGAGTGATTGTCTTAGGTAGGGGCTCATTTTTTGGAGGATGGGGTGATGGTTAGATTTATACTATTTTGGGGGGCATACGTCTTTTTGATCGCTTGGTGTTGCACTTTTAGTGATGTAAGGTGACAAAAAAATGTTTTTTTAGCACAGTTTTTATAAAAAAAAATTGACGTTGTTCACCTGAGAGATTAGGTCATATGATGTTTTTATAAAGCCATTTGATACAGACGCAGGGATACCTAATATGTCAACTTTTCTTTATTTCCCTATTTAAAAAAAAAATAATATATTTTATTTTGGGAAAAGGGCTCTTTTTTCAGTGCTGACCGCGGCAGTGCGAGGGTTAATGTACAGTGACTGCCAGACCCCTGCCGCCGATCAGCGTGCCGTACATGTACAGCGCTGGTCCTTAAGTCACGTCCACCAGCAGGTCCTTAAGGGGTTAATCAGCTGAATAATGCCTCATTTACACGTCAGTGTTTGGTCAGTGATTTCCATCAGTGATTGTGAGCCAAAACGAATATTGAAGCCTCCAGAGATAAGGTAGCAGAGAAAGATCTGCTCCTGTTCTGTGTAGGCTCAAATCCTGGTTTTGTCTCACAATCAATGATGGAAATTACTGACCAAAATACTGACGTGTAAATGAGGCTTAAGACGGGTTACAACCCTCAGTGCAGCTCCAGCCTGTTGACTTATTCAAACATAAGACAAGCCATTAGACACAATCACTTTAAAGTGAAGCTTACAATGGCTGAAAGCAACACACATAAAATCTACCTACGTGTAAAAGGAAATATATCATAACCTAATACTGGTTACACCCCAAAGATTACTGACATAAGTTTATTGGCACAACATAATATATCATCTATTACAGTGGATATAAAAAGTCTACACACCCCTGATAAAATGTCAGGTTTCTGTGATGTAAAAAAAATGAGACAAAGATAAATCATTTCAGAACTTTTTCCACCTTTAATGTGACCTATAAACTGTACAACTCAATTGAAAAACAAACTGAAATCTTTTAGGTAGCGGGAAGAAAAAATCTAAAAACAAAATAATATGGTTGCATAAGTGTGCACACCCTTAAAATAATACTTTGTTGAAGCACCTTTTGATTTTATTACAGCACTCTTTTTGGGTATGAGTCTATCAGCATGGCACATTTTGACTTGGCAAGATTTGCCCACTTTTCTTTGCAAAAACACTCCAAATCTGTCCAATTGCGAGGGCATCTCCTGTGCACAGCGCTCTTCAGATCACCCCACAGATTTTTAATCGGATTCAGGTCTGGGCTCTGGCTGGGCCATTCCAAAACTTTAATCTTCTTCTGGTGAAGCCATTCCTTTGTTGATTTGGATGTATGCTTTGGGTCGTTGTCATGCTGAAAGATTAAGTTCCTCTTCATGTTCAGCTTTCTAGCAGAAGTCTGAAGGTTATGTGCCAATATTGACTGGAATTTGGAACTGTTCATAATTCCATCTAGTTTAACTAAGGCCATAGTTCCAGCTGAAGAAAAACAGCCCCAAAGCATGATGCTGCCACCACCATGCTTCACTGTGGGTATGGTGTTCTTTTGGTGATGTGCAGTGTTGTTTTTGCACAAAACGTATCTTCTGGAATTATGGCCGAAAAGTTCAACCTTGGTTTCATTGGACCATAACACCTCTTGGTAGCCTCCCAGACCAGTTTTCTTCTCATCTTTTCATCAATTTTGGAGGGACGTCCAGTTCTTGTGCCATATTTTCTCCACTTGATGATGACTGTCTTCACTGTGTTCCATGGTATATCTAATGCCTTGGAAATTCTTTTGTACCCTTCTCTTGACTGATACCTTTTAACAATGAGATCCCTCTGATGCTTTGGAAGCTCTCTGTGGACCATGGATTTTGTTTGCTGTGGGATGCGACTAAGAAAATTTCAGGAAAGACCAACTAGAGCAGCTGAACTTTATTTGGGGTTAATCAGAGGCACTTTAAATGATGACAGGTGTATGCTGACTCCTATTTAACATGATTTTGAATGTGATTGCTTAATTCTGAACACAGCTACATCCGCAGTTATAAGAAGGTGTGCACACTTATGCAACCACATTATTTTAGTTTTTTTTGTTTTCTTCCCTCCACCTACAAGATTTCAGTTTGTTTTTTAATTGTGTTGTACAGTTTATAGGTCACATTAAAGGTGGAAAAAGTTCTGAAATGATTTATCTTTGTCTAATTTTTTTACAGCACAGAAACCGGACATTTTAACAGGGGTGTGTAGACTTTTTATATCCAATGTATGTTCATGCCTCTTACAAAGTCATTGACTTTAGTCTGATGTGTGAACATAATGTATAACATAGACTTTGATTCTATATTTCTATGTACAATTGTTTTACATTATTTAATGTTATCCTGTAGTTGTTCTTACAAAATGTAAGCATAAATTTATTTTAAAAAAAAGTAAAGTATTTGACCTTCAATAAAAAATTATATTACAGAACATTTTGAGGGGACTTTTTTCAGATTTTTCAAATAGTATTATGTATTGTAAAACTATTTAACCATGGTGCACGCCCAGAGCTGGCAGATGTAATATTCATGGGTTGGACAATTCAATATCAACTCAAAAATGTAATTTCTGTTTTAAGCTCCTTTTTTTTTCAATTCCATATTTAGATGATGACGTCTATTCATTTTTTATTTTTTTTTGCTTTCTCAAGGGCTATCATAAAAACCTGGCTGTGCATGAAACGCCAGCTGTTTCTACAGCTGGACAAAGAAAAGTCAACCATTATATAAGATCATAAACATAATTAATTCTCTGTCAATTATCAGAGCACCAAACGTACCAAATCTACTAAAACCTAAAAAAAAAAACATATAAATAACAGAAATCTAATACATTTCAAGTAAGAGATCATGCCTCTAATTATCTCTGTGGGATTGCCAAAGATAGCAGAGTTTAGCACTTGACTACTTCCAGTATTCCCATAGAGAGTGAGGGGAACAGCAGCACACATGCTCGACCTGCCGTTCCATTCATACGGGGACACATTGTTTCCATTCTCGTGATCATGGAGGTCCCATCTGTCGGGCCAACACCAGTCAGATACTTATCTCTTATGCTGTAGACATAGGATATGTCTGATGGCCAAATTCACAGCAAAACAACTTTATTCCCCTTGAACCATGTATGTAAATCAGCAGCTTGAAGTTATGGTGATGGCAGCCTTCAAACTTCAAGTCAAGTTTGTGATGCCCCCTCCCTGCCTCCTTCACTCTTAATGGACAGCTGTTATTTCTTTATTCATGCGTGATGCACCAGATATCCTGCGCTTGTGCTATCCTCTTTTGTTTTTGGTGCCTGTGTCATACATCTAGCTGTAGTGTGCTGGGCTTCAGAGGCTCATTGTGCAGATTTCCAGCTCTGGAGTCTACACTGCAGCCGGGCACACTGCTCAGGTGCCGAAAACTACAGAAGACAGCGCCAGTGCAGGATATGCAGTTCATCGCTCTTGAAGAAAGAAATAACATCTGTCCATCAAGAGTGAAGGAGGCAAGGAGGGGGCTTGGCAAGCTTAACTTGAAACGTGAAGGCTGCCTTCCCCATGACTTCAAACTGTTCATTTACATTCATGAAGTGGGGGGAATAAAGTTGTTTTTCTGCAAATTTGGCCACAAGATTCCACATCAAAAGACAGTATTGAAGACAAGATAACTTGAGCTTTAAGGTACTGCAGGCATTGGGGGGGGGGGGGGGGGGCATTATGGAGATGTAAGGTTCCCTTTAAGTGGTGAACACACTTACAGATTTCACACTGTGACTATTTGCTGAGTGTCACTATGGCCACATGACATGCAATTGCATAAAGAAATGTAACACAGATGTTTGAACTCAGAAACCATTTGGGACCAATGGAGGCCAGTGGAAAACTACAAAGATTTTCTTAAAGGAGTATTGGGGTTGTTAAGATGTATCCTCTATCCACAGGACACGGGATAGCTAGTACCCCCATCGATCATGAGAACGAATACCCTATACCCCTCGGAGTCTCTCGAAATGAAGAGCGCAGCAGGTCGGGCATGTGAACTGCAGCTCCATTTGTCTCTTTAACATTGTCTAATTCAATATTAATATTAAATGAATATTAAATACATATATCAATATAAAATACATATACTGGATAACGAAAGTGCAAAAAAAATTATACTGCTGAAGAAAATGTGGCGTACATTTCATATAATGTTTTATATGTAAAGATATTACCTCTAATTTATTCTTCTGTGGTAAAACTATAAAACACTGTCTGCCTTTAAAATGAAAAAAAAAACACACACACACACACATATTGAATATGTGACTGCAAATAGTTAAAGGAAATATATAAATGTGAAAATGAACTAGGATAGCGCTGTGTTCACTGACCTGTGAAAAGCAACCAGATTAATTAGATGCTTCTTCAGTAAGTTCGCTAATGTGTGCATTCACATAACCAGTGGAACATGATTGAATTTGCTTTTTAGATCTTGTTTTTGTGTGGCTCATCAAAATCACCCTGGATTTTTCTCAAGATTTCTCTTGAATTTGTGCACTAAAGCCCCCAAATAATTAGAGAAGAAAGGATGCAAATGGATCACTGAAAAGGTAAGTTTTATCACCCTTTATTGTATCTATATTATGACTATATTTATTGAAATAACCCTTTAGAAATGCCTTATAACATTACTTTATAATGTTATATATAAAATATATAAAATGTATTTGATATTCCTTACTTTACATAGCTAATGTTTTCAGTACATATACGGAAAATCATTGCTTTGACATGATTGTTTTCTCTTTTAATTAGCAAACACCTTATATCCAGTATGTAACAAAAGCCATGTACTGTTAGGTAAAAAGTAAGTCTGCATCATTCTTAAGTTGTCATATACTATAACATATTCTTCACTTTATTAGATAACACTTATTGTAAATTAGAATTCTGTACCTTGTAAAGGTACTGTACCAAAAATACATATCGGTATTTATAATTCCCTCGAAACCACTTGAATCATCTGTGATGCCATATTTTCATCACTATGTATATTATGTCTTTCACTGTAACTATTTAGTTTTCAATAACCATGATTTATAGTTTATAATGATATAATTAGCATCACATAATAGCAATATCTTGTTCGATGTCCCAGTCAGTTTTGGTACGGCTTTTTCATGCTTTTTTGTTAAGTAAAAACCAATACTGAATACACAAAAAGAATGATGCACTATTCACACTGTATCTATAAATAATAAAGTAAAAAAAGATCCAGTAGAGTACCAAGTATCATATTTAAATGCCATATCTCTTCCCTTTCATCAGTGGTAACTTCTCACACTTTCCCCAATGAGCACATCATGGCACCCCTTTAACAAGTGAACATAACAGAGTCAAACCTTTGCTCAGTGGTCTTAGCAAGCAACCTACATTTCCCCTGATCATAACAGGTCTCCCCAATTCTATTGCCACAACAGCGCTCCCTAGCTATCTCTCTTTGGTCACAGCAGAGCTCTTGCCTCTTTCTCCAGAGGTTCCCATTAGGGAACCCCCTCTAACTACCCTCGGTCACAGCTAAGTCTGCGTTCACATCACTGTTTAGCTTTCCGTTCTTCTGATCCGTCCGAAAAACAGACAAATAAAGAAAAAAACGGATCCCTTATTTTAAGCATCAGTTATGATCAGTTTGGATCAGTTTGTGTCACTTCCATCAGAGATCAGTTATTTTTGACAGGAGAAAAAGTCCGGCATGCAGTACATTTCCTCCCGTCAAAAATAACTGATCTCTGACGGAAATGACTCAAACTGATGCAAGACGAATCAGTTACTGTACTTTTAGTGCAAACTAATGCCAACTGAGCATAACTGATGCTCAAAGCTCAAAATCCAATTTTTTTAATTTCTTTTCTTCTGACGGATCAGAAGAACAGGAAGCCAAATGGTAATGTGAACTCACCCTAAACTCTCTACGTTACTACCTTCCTGCATGCACCTATACTGCATTCTGTGCTGGATGAAAGTAGTCATGTGAACAGGGCTACTGAGTAAAGTTACAGTTGCAGGACCTGCACAGAATGGCTCTTATTATCTGACGTGGCCATAAGCACGTGCTTTATAGGAAATTCAGCTCTGATACTATCATAATCTATGGAACATAGTAATGTCAACCAAATAACATTTTTTGACAGTGATAAAAAGCATAAGCTGCTAAAAGTTTATAAAAATAAATAAAAAATGAACTAAAAAAAAAAACCACAGCATGCATGAGTACTGTACATACCCTAAATGGATAAACTCCAATTTCTCATATAATATTTCAGTAATTCTGGTTTATCATTTTCCAATTAACTAAATCAATGCTTCAGGTGGAGGTTGAGAATACATGAGCCAAGACAGAACTTTTTCTCAAACTCTATACTGAGAAGGTCCTCACAGAGGGAAGGGTGATAGGATTTGATGCCACATTTTGTTTGTATGTTGGAGGTATTTAAAGCATACCAGTCATTTCCAGTATTGTACTTTTTGCTACATAAGATGCACTGCACTATAAGACGCATCCAGAATTTAGAGATGGAAAATAAAAATAAAAATATATATATATATTCTTCATGAGACCTCAGATCAGACCTCCAATCTTCATCAGACCACCAGTCAAAGTCCAGACCTAAATCCCATTGAGAATCTATGGCAAGGCTTTAAATATGCTGTTCACAGACGCTCTCCATCCAACATGACTGAGCTTAAGCTATTTTCAAAGAAGAATGGGCAAGAAACATAATCCCAAAAGACTTGTAGCTGTAATTGCAGCAAAATGTAGCCCTACAAAGTGCTGAATAGGGGGCTGAATATAAATGCACGCCAAACATTCCAGATTTTTTATTTTTTAAAACTTTTGAAAACCATGTATCATTTTCTTTTTACTTCACACACACTTGCTACTTTCTGTACGTCTACCATAAAATCCCAATATAATATACATTTACATTTGTGGGTGTAACTTGAAAAAATTTGAAAAGTTAAAGAGGTATGAATCCTTTTTTAAGGCACTGTATATAATAATATTACAAAGTTTCTTGTCTTCACTTCTGCTATTGATTTAGAGCTTACTCATACAACCATGTCAGAACAAAACGGATGTGTAAAACATGGATAACTTCTGTGTGCATTTAAGAGGCTGTCCGGGTTCAGTGCTGAACCCGGACATATCCCTTTCTTCCCCCAATCAGCTCCTCTGACATGAGCACGCTCTCTCTTACCCTCCGAGGGCTTTTGTGTTTACATCTTTACACTTCTAGACGGAGGCTTCCGCCTAGCAGTGTTCCGGGTGGGTGGGCTGTTATTACTGCCGGTGATGTCACCGGGCTCACTGATTGGTGAAAGCCTACCAGAGACCCGGGACATCGCCGAATCTGCAGAAAAAGCCATTGCACTGTAATTTGTCACCTGTCATTTTCCTTTTTTTGTTCTTTCTTCTTACTCCCTGCCTTCTAGGATACATGTGTTTTGATTTCTTACATTCACATAACTACTAGAGATTGTTTACTGGGGGACAACTTGTACTTTTAAATGGCACGGCTTAATATTCCATATGATGTAATGGGAAGCTGGGGAAAAAAATCTAAATGTGGTGGAATTGGAAAACAAAACGTAACACAACTATTGTTTCATGGGTTTTGTTTTTTTGGTATTCCATATGTGGTAAAATTGACATGTTAACTTCATTCAGTTGCAGTGATACCAAAATTTTTTATGGTTTCTTATGTTTTAATACTTTTTGCAAAAAAATATGTCTTTGCATCTGTAACTTTTTTATACTTATGTCTAAAAAACTATAAACAGGGTTTATAACCTTCTTTACATGGCTAATATACAGTATACACTACAGTGCTTTTCTAGCTTAGACAATGACAGCCTTCACAATAATAATAACAAAAAAATAATAATAATAATAATAATAATGTTCCTCACCATCAGTCTTTAAAATGTATTTACTTCTCATAATAATGCAGTGCATTTTAGTTTTTGATCAGACAGATATGACAGTAAGTATTCAGTACTCATGACCGCAGTAGTTTTCCAAATAATTAACCTGTAAAGAGCATTCAATCTAGGTCAGCAGGAAATAATTGACATAGTCCATTCTCTGCTGGAGAGTGTCTTAAAAGCTTGTCTCCTTCATAGATACAAACTTTTGGACTGAGATTCTCACTCAACTTTTCTAAATCTAGTATCTTAGGATATATGAATTAAGTCAAAAATAGCATAAATTGTGTCGAAATTATCAATAGCACTTTTCCTTACGCAACATCGTGGCTTGGATACATTAACACCCATATTTTGCAGCGGCACATATCTTTAGTATATTTGGTGCATTTTACAACAAGCAATATCGCTTTTCTAAAAATTACTAAAAAGTAGAATGACCTGCCCTGGCTCACCTTAACTCAAGTCATGTGTCACGGATGGTGTAGGGGTACCAATGCAAAATAGTCCAAAAATTTGCAGCACCATGACCATAAAAATGTAGTTTTCAATATTTTTTTTTTTTTGAGTACTCAAAACAGCATACAGCTTGAAATGACACGTTTTGAGCCTCTAGCTGAGTGTACAGTGTATAGTCATAACAATCACTGAGACATGGACAATTGAAAAGGAGAAATCAGCCCACCCCCATATATGTGGTAACTGCTTGACCAATTAAACAATAGTACCAATAAAAAAAAAAAAAAACAGAACTAGAAATTAAAACCATGTAGTCCATAACAAGAGGAAGAGTCATTACAGTTGTATAATCTATATTATATAAATAATTATGATTGCATAAACCCAATATATATAATAGCATCATATATACCTGATACAGGAAAAAAACACTCAGCAAACACTCAATAGTGGAGAATCAGTTCCTGTCTCTTGTTTAGACGATTGGGTTGTCTAGTCTGTAACATAAATAACCACAATGCTTCTGGAACTCCCCTTCCCCACCCCCAGCAGGTTTGGTTATTATTTCAATCCAATTAAATTGAATTTAATTGTTGCTTATAAATTTCAGTTGGGGAATGGCAGGCTTTTTGTCCAACGACCTTAGCTCTGAATGTTGGCTGGGGGATCCCAAGGAGGTGTTTACGGAAAATGAACTGCCTTCACAGACAGCGCAAATTAGTATTACAGCATCTTTCAAACATCTGAACCGTATATATAAAGATCATGTTCGATGTTGGTGGGAGGTTCAGACCTTGGATACTTATATAAAAAATAATATAGTTCCAAGAGGTCTTAGAAGCCAGATCCTCCCTACAGCACGGGTACGCTCAAATGAGTTTCTCAAAAAGTGGGAGCAGGAATCCATCGCAGGCTCCCTCCGCTTAATGCGGTTATTATTGGAAGAAGAGAGACGATTACTATCAGCAAGTGAGTTAGAACTGAAGGAGAGCATTTTACAGGCAAAAAAATTCAGTGATCACAGTGACTTCAACAAAACAGAATATTGAGTGCTTCACTGCCCAAATCAAAGAAAGATTTTTTTTTTTGTATAATAGAGATACCAATGACTTTAAGGAAGGGAGAGTACTTGAATTTGGCCCAAGACGTCAGGTCACTTCTGAGATAGATACGGATCTGTCTTCCTCGGAATGTGAGACAGACGGCGAACGGGTGACGTTACCATCCCGTGGACGGGGTAATGCAAATAGAAGACCTCAGGGATCACGGGGGCGTAAACAAGGTGGTAGAGGAGGAAGAGGTTCACGTGGGGGTTTTTTAGATCAGACCCCACCGATATCCGACTATCTACTACGTTATAGGAGGCCCCCAGTAGATCCAAAGTAGATGAACTTCAGGTTGTTAACCTGTCCAAGCTTGACCTCTCTCCTATACAAATAGAGGTTCTGCAAAAAGGCTTATCGTTTGTACCCCTCCAAAAGTTTAATTTGTTTTATTGGATCAAAGATCTGCAGTTATATGCACGCAAGCTTAAGTGGAAGAAATTTTTCTCCATGCATGATAAACGACAGTGTCTTGAGCTGGGCATTGATGTGGATGACCTGCAGGATTTAAATCTTCTAGTGGGTCTATCGGAGGAGGGGGATAGGGATATAGGTGATGGACCGTATACGGATTTGAAGAATCCCTCTAAACTATTCCCACCCCTCAATGACAACTCCCCTATTGACACTTTTCTAAATGTGGTTATTCGGGACCTTCGGAAATTAGACGGGGCGTGCTTTGGACACGATAACGATAACATGAACCCCCAGGAAAGAATGGCACTGGAACGGTTGGAAAATGACGACAGTGTTGTCATTAAGCCCTCTGACAAGGGAGGCAACATTGTCGTCATGGACCAAGAAAATTACCGTTCCATGTGCCTTAGACTGTTGGAGGATAAAAATACCTACAACATTCTGAGTTCTGATCCCACATTGACTTTTAAGGCCCAGCTTGAGACAATACTACAGGATGCTCTGCAGGAGAGATTGATCAGCAAGACTGAGTATGAATTTTTATTACCTAAATTCCCGGTTCTTGCTACACTCTATAGCTTGCCTAAGCTACATAAACAGGGTCTTCCTTTAAAGGGCAGACCCATTGTTTTGGGCATGGGCAGCCTCACTGCAAATATAAGTACGTATGTGGACACCATTCTGCGTCCATTTGTAGTGAGTCTGCCCTCGTATGCCCGCGACACTATGGATGTGCTACAGAGACTGGATGGCATTTATTGTGATCAGGGCATATGGTTGGCCAGTTTGGATGTCGAAGCCCTTTACACCTCTATATTGCATGATTTGGGGTGTAAAGCGGTAGAGACATTACTTCGACAGAGGGGTGATCAGTGCTGCCGCCATAATGCCTTCATTATGCAACTTTTGGATTTTATCTTGACACGCAACATCTTCCTCTTTGACCAACGTATCTACCACCAGCTCAGGGGGGTTGCGATGGGCAGTCCCTGTGCCCCTACCTTCGCAAACCTCTTCCTGGGCTGGTGGGAGAAGGAGGTGGTGTTTGCGGATTCTATGGATCAATACACATCCTCTATCCAGTTATGGATTAGATATCTGGATGATGTACTGATATTGTGGAATGGTACCAGGGATGACTTTATGGATTTTGTGGAGATCCTAAACACCAATGAAGTTGGCCTCTTTTTTACATCAGAGATACAGGAGAGCCAAATTACGTTTTTGGACCTTACCATCTCAATAGACGTTGATAGGCGCATTACTACCAAGCTGTTTAGGAAACAAACTGCGACTAATAGTCTCCTACATTGGGAGAGCGGACATCCCCTGGCCCTGAGAAGGGGGATCCCTAAGGGACAGTATCTCAGGGCCAGGAGAAACTGTTCGGAGCTTGGGGAGTTTAAGGCCGCAGCCTTGGACTTAAAACATAGGTTTAAAAATAGAGGATACCCAGAATATCCCCTTAAAAAGGCGTACCATCATGCCATGAGTACAAATCGTAGCCAACTATTGACCCCAAGAAACAGGGACAATGTTGAATTGGCACCACGTATTCTGGCTAACTTTGATAAGGCGCACCATCAAGTTCATCAAATTCTGCAGAATCACTGGTCCATTCTCCAATCGGACCCTGACATTGGACCCTCCCTATCTGATCGCCCATTGGTCACGTATAGACGTGGTTCTAATTTACGTGACCGATTGGTGCATAGCCTCTATTCTCGGCCCACTCCTGAAACTTGGCTTAAAAATTCAGCCAAAGGTAACTTCCCCTGTGGTTCGTGCATTATATGCAAATTCATCACTAAAGGAGATTCCTTCACTAGTTCTACTAGTGGAATAGAATACAAGATCCGGTCCTTTATTAGATGCACCTCAGTGGGTTTGATATACCTTATTACCTGCAAATGTGGATTACAGTACGTGGGCAAGACCAAGCGGGAATTGAGGCGTAGGATAGGGGAACATCTATCAGACATCCGGAACGCAAGGGACACTACGGTGTCTCGTCATGTGCGTGAAGCACACGCGGGGAATCCGGATGTTTTAAAAGTTCAGGGCATTGTCATGCAAAAAAGATCCATACGTGGAGGAGATATCGACACACCACTGCTTCAAAAAGAGGCGATGTGGATCTTTAGATTGCAAACCATCCAGCCTAATGGGTTAAATGAAGCAATTTCATATTCATGCTTCATTTGAGTCATAGGCATCCAAATATGTGGACACTTTCTTTGTTCTTGCATGCATATTTATGCGGACTGGTATGGGCATTTTATAAGCTACAATGCTGCTTGCAATTATTTTGACATGAATTGACTAGCAAATAGAAAAGGGCTATTTTAGGGTAACATTTTTCCCAATTTTTTGGATTATAACTTTGCCCTTCAGCCAATGTCACTATATGTGCCACTGTGTGTTGTCTATGCTTTCCTTATGTACGGTTTTTATATGGATGCATACATTTACCGTTATGTCACCAACTTTGGATCCTTGTTTATGCTGACATCAGAACGAGGCGTTTAGGTGGCATGTTACAAGCCGCGATTTTCGATTCCCCCTTCCACACAAGCACTTGTTGTGCTATTATGGAGGCGTGTGCTATGACGAGGGCACTGGGCGGATCGGGGTTGCGCGTCAGATGACGTGATTCCTTCCGATTGGGCCGAGTGCTAACACACGCCCTCACCATAGGCGGGGTTAACCTGATATCTTCTCGGCGTTCAAGCGGCCGCGTACGGCCATCACAGCGCCGAATGCCTCGACACGCACAAGTGTGAGGCTCTTCTGCTTTACAGGCAAAAAGTTAAATAGAGATTTTCGCTCCTGATGAATTGTGGCTCATATGCCATAGCGAAACGCGTTGATCTTGTCCTCTGACACGGCTCTCCAGGCAGGGTGTCATTATACACCAAGCAGCGCAACAGCTGACTTGGTGGTTTACACATGGTCTGTGGTTCTGGCCTATACCTGAGGGTTAAGGCAGGCTGACGGAGATAGCTGAGTGAGCGTCCACAACTTGGCATCTGGTGGATGCTTTACCCTCATAGGGATAAACTCACTCGCTATCTACCTCACATTGCCCAGCCAGGCATGGCCAAATATGATGCACCTGAGTCTGGTTTAATTATATGAACCGTGTCTTGATCCCTTGCCAGCGTATATTAGCAACTACGTGCTAGCTGGATAGGGATTTAGTCCGGACTCTTAGGTTGTGGTGTGGATTTAATCCCACTCCTACACCACTTCACCTGAGTCTGGAAGCCTGACAGATGTGATATTCAGTTTCCCGTTTTAATATATGAATCAATAAAGTATTTATTATTTTCTCCCATACGTCTATTCAGGCAGATAATTTTATTATTTCAATCCCCCTACACTTAAAACTAGACTTATCTCCATTATAAAAATAAAATAAAAATTATGAACAGTAGCAAAATGCTGAAAAACAGAAGAGGGATTAGATGCCCCTGTACAGACAGTGTTTGACAGATACTATGTACAGTATATGTACTAGTGATGAGTGAACCTTTTCAGTTTGCTTCAGGTTCCCGAATTTAAAAAACACTTTGGTTTATGGCTGCAACAGTAGCAGCATAGCATAGAACAGGCAAGGCGGTAGAACGGCTGTTTAGGGGTAGTAGTAGTGACGGCTGTGGACCATTAATAGTGTTGGCAGTAGGAGATTAGCAGTAAGGAGTACCATTTGCAGTGGTGGTGGCAGCAGCAGCCATATGGTACAGAACATGTTGGCAGGCAGACAGTGGCATGTTGGCTGAAGCCATACAATATGGAGCATGATGGTAGACAGGCAGAAAGAAGTGGTAGCTGGAGGAGTGTGAAAATTCTCCCAGATCCATGCCTCTTTCATTTTGACAAAAGTGATGCTTTGGACAATTTGGTCCAACTTGGTCCAACTTAGTCCATCTTGGTGTCACCACGCCCCCTATGCACTAAAATAAACCTGCTCTGAGGTAATACTGGAGGCTGGGCAAGAGAGAACAGAGAGAGAGCATACTGGGCCAGTTTGGGCCATTATTCCAGTCTGCCTGCCCAGAGGTGGGCATGCCCATGAGGTGAGGGAACACGGTATGCACGGGAAAAGACCACAGTCATTTAGACAGACAGTTTAAAAAAAAATTTGAATAAATAAAATGGACAGTTGGCCACAACTACGAATATTATACAGCAGAATTCAATGTTGATGAAGGCACAGAAGTGTGCCGCAATTCTACATTGACGAGACAAGTTTTGGCAGGTGGTACAGCAGTGGAAAAACAAGTTCCATCAGGTAACAACTAGCAACTGAACTGGCTGCTTTGGCTTCTGCTACTTGTAGCAGAAACAGCTGGAAAGTGGTGCTAAAATTTGTGAAGGTGCAGAAGTCCACCACATTTGTGGACCGATGAGAGTAAAATTTTTCTGAATGGAGTAGTATTCTTGCCTGCAGGGACTGGAGTCTCACCACACCACCCAGGCCAGAGCCTAGAAAAATTACATTTAGGCGAAGGCGCAGAAGTACACCATATTTGCGGACCAACGAGAGAAAGATTTTCTGAATGGAGTGCAGTGCAGTGGTACTCTTGCTTGCCTGGCCAAAAGCCCCACCACACCACCTGGACCAGAATTTTTTTTATTTAGGTGAAGGCAACAACTAACACGCCAGGAAATTCTCCAGGTGGGAGTTCAGCTTGCACATAAGCTAATTGCTGGTTGCAAATAATTTTCTCAGGCCAACACATAACATTACAGATGTCTCACGATGGAGCAGAGGACAAGAAGGAAGAGAACTCTGAGCAGGAGAAGAGGCAGCTGATGGTGATAACAAGGACACTACTGCTTGAGAATGTGGGCTGGCTGCCCCAAAGAAGACCAGGAGAAGGAGGACAGACTTGTTCTGATTGGGAATGCTGGCCAGTTCTATTTTCCCACAGGATCTGGTGATGCTGCCTCATGAGCTGAAATAGAGCGTTGGTACCTATTTTTGTGTTTGAACACCCACAGCTCATTTTAAGGCCCCATTCACATGTCCGCAATTGAGTTCCGCATTTTGCGGAACGGAACTGCGGACCCATTAATTTTGATGTGTGGCCCGGATCCGGAAATGCGGACCCGCACTTCCGGTTCCGCATTTCCGTTCCCGAAAAAAATAGAACATGTCCTATTCTTGTCCACAATTGCGGCCAAGAATAGGCATATTCTATTAGTGCCGGCAATGTGCGGTCCACAAAATGTGGAACGCACATTGCCGGTTTCCGTGTTTTGCGGATCCCTGGATACGTGGATCCGCAAAACCCTTACGGACATCTGAATGGCGCCTAATACTGCAGATCTTGAATACAACTACGGTTTTTGTGCCGGACTTGTGGAGAAAAAAGCCATATGGGAGTTGCTCACACAGAGCTAGAGCAGCCAAGCTTGACCTAGGTCTAGGACACATTGAGCCTTGGACCCACAGCATCAGCAACATTACCAGTTCCCGAGCTGACCACATAGGAACAGATCTGGCCCTCTCAGTTCTTTTGGCGGTTTTGACCATACCTTGCCTCCCCTCTGTATTGCCACTGTGGCCACCACCCTTCACCTCTGATGTCTCCTTCACCTCCTCAGCATCCCAATCCAGCTTCCAGGTCCCATCCAACACACAATCATAGTCATTGTCCTCAGGCCCACTACTTTTATCTCATTGTGTGCTTCTTGGCCCTCCTCTTGATTCCCTGCCCTGTATTTGCCCTGAGTGCCACTGCTTTAACCACTGCCTCTACTGCCGCCACCGTGCCATCACCACTACCACCAACACAGCTATGCATGGGGTCCCCCACCTCTCCCTGAACCTCCTCCTGGCAGTCCAAATGCTGACTCTCAAACAAGTCATCAACAGAAGACTTATGACCATCTGCCATAGTCCGTGATGGGGTTCTGTTGCCTTGTCTTAGGAAAAAAGAAGATAAGCCAATAGGAGAGTGCTGTGAAGACAGGGAGGATGCCACTGAAAGGCTTCTCTTGGGCTGCAAGAATGAGAAGCAGGAGGAATGCTGTGACCGCTGGCTCCAAGGCACAGTATCAAACTCAGAAGTGACCATCCTGCTCTGACTGAAAGGGGAAGGGGCATCCATTTCACAATCTCATTGTAGTGTTGGCGCCGGTAAGATTTTTGCCTACTGTGTTATATGTTGTACGCAGATTATAAAAAAGACCTTTTACTGTTACTTTACTGTTAAGACACGTTGCCATGTAATTACTTTGCCCTTCTACAGTGCCAATATAACAATGCAGAAAAGACCAATAACTGATCTCTGCCTACTCTGTTATTTGCGTTTAAAAATGCAAGTTCAAGAAATACCCTTCTTTACTGTTAAAGGGGTTGTCCAGGTTCAGAGCTGAACCCAGATATAACCCCTTCTTCACCCAGGCAGCCCCACTGACATGAGCATCGGTAATATTTCTGTCTATGATCTAATTTGCGTTTAATTTCACAGGTATAAAAATGGGGTCATTACTGTAAAATGCTTAAAAAAAAGTGCAATAGCTCAGCAGAAGAATGGTATTGGGGAGCTTTGCTTTGCAAAATGTGAGATTTTGAAAAAAAAACAACTGTCTATGTTCAAATTAAAAGAATTTTTTTTTTTCGTGCATGTTGGGGGTTTTAAAATGCAGAACTGCAAGAACAGGTTTTTAAAAAAAATTAAAACAGTTAGTAATTTACACATATTTACAGATAGATAGATAGATATTGGATACCCCATGTGTGGATAGGAAACTTTATTAGATAAGTTTGACGTAAGACCCCATAATCAACTTAGCTGTCAGATCATCAGGATGTTATCTGAACTTTGGAAGGACCAACAGGTTATAAACACCATAGCCTCCGGTTAAATTCTGGGGTGCGGCAGGAATGAGATCTAAAAAGAACATGCTAGAAGTGTCATATCTTATTAAACAATTGCATCCAGGACGTGTATATGTTCATTCTAGAGGTACCAGGGGTTGGTAATACTGACATAAATGGTGACGTTGACGTACAAAGAGCAAGTTCTTGGTGTAATATAACCCCAAGGCTCAATAAATGTAAGTTGTAAAGTACACAATATTCTTACACTGCCTGTCCAAAAAAGAAGTCGCCACCTGGATTTAACTAAACAAATAGGTATGAGCCTCCTATTGGATAATTACTGCATGGGCGATTATCTTTCAGCTGGCAATAAGTTATTTATGGGAGAGGCTTAACTGTGATGAGAGGGTGAAGCGCTTCCCCTGACCTAGCTGGCTGTGTTGTGCCGGAAGCCAGGAGCGAGGGTAAGCCTAGTAGTGGGCATACCCTAAAAGGGAGTGTTTGAGAACAAGGGGGGTGGGTGTGAACAGAAGCGCCCTGAGGAGCTGGGGGCTGGAGCTTAAAAAGGTAATATGCCCCTCCCACAAATTCAGGCTGACTTTTCAGCCTTCCACTTATGGGAGAGGCTTAACTGTGATGAGAGGGTGAAGCGCTTCCCCTGACCTAGCTGGCTGTGTTGTGCCGGAAGCCAGGAGCGAGGGTAAGCCTAGTAGTGGGCAAAAATAAACAAGGAGAGCAGAGTAGTGACCAAAAGCCTTTAATACCACCCAGAGAGCAAGATTACAAAATGCCTGGGAAATCTCAACATGCGGGTTCGGGATGTATCTCGTGAAGCAAGAAGAGCGCCACCTACCCATGCATTTAATCACGTGCGCCGGGACCCCGTTTTGATGCTGAGGACGCGGCTTCGGTTCGGAGCGAGTGTCCTGTGATGGCCAGCGGGTTATAACCGAGACCTGAGGCCAGCGTTCTGATGTGGGACACAAACTAGATTGACGACAGGGGGCCCCCCCCATGCCAAGGAAGCAGCGAGGCCTCTGGGAAGGCATCTTGCAACAGGGCTAGCAATTGACAGGGACCATGACTGGCCCCCAATCGTTGGAGGTTTTAAAACCTGGCCTCGGAGGGAGGTCCATGCTGATTGGCCTTCGTGGAAGGGAGCCAGAGGATGAAATGGACACGGGCCCAGGACAACTGTCGCGTCTGCGACCCCTGACGTTTAGGGGAGGTGCTGGTGAACTCACCTGGCCTGAGGAACCCGTAAAACCCGAGATACATGGCTGCCTTAATGATCAACTAGGAGAGTGGCCAAAAGGAAATCCATCCAGCGCGGGCGAGAGACGCCCAACATCTCGCCGGAGACAGGCTGCCCACGGGAGGGAGGGACGTCCCCGCACTTCTGGATCCCCCTAAGGGCAGCTTTTACCGGCTGCACTGAAGAAATGGAACCTCCATTCGGGTTATGAAGCATTGCGCAGTGCTGTCCCCCCGCTAGGTACAGCTTGATGGTGTTGAATGACAGCCTGAGATTGCGGTGACAGTGGCCTCTAACCGCCAGGGTGTAGGAGACATCGTCCAAGCCACCTGCGGGTGGGACCTGGCAAAACCTTCGTAAACCCTGACACCGGCTTGGTAGTTCCTGATGGTGTTGGGGGAGAGGGAGAGCTGAACCAGGTTCCTGGCGTGAGCAATGAGGGATATGAAATCAGAACGTAGTACGACTGGTGCCTACGAGAAGGTTTGAGTCGGTCTGGGCAACGTACCTGGCTTAGAGGTTACTACCTGTATCGATGTGTTGGGTCACCTGACCTTGATCCAAATGTCGCATGAGTGAATGATCAGGACACGTTCCTGAGAGGGCAAATCCTAAGGTTCGGAAGGAAAAAGAGAACATAACTGAGGAGGGTGACGGGACTGGGTGAACCAGGAGACAGAGGTAGGTATGAGCCTGGTGATCCAGGAGACAGAAGAAGGTGCGTGCCTGTGCGATCCAGGAGGCAGAGGAAGGTGCGTGCCTGGGCGATCCAGGAGGCAGAGGAAGGTGCGTGCCTGGGCGATCCAGGAGGCAGAAGAAGGTGCGTGCCTGGGCGATCCAGGAGGCAGAAGAAGGTGCGTGCCTGGGCGATCCAGGAGGCAGAAGAAGGTGCGTGCCTGGGCGATCCAGGAGGCAGAAGAAGGTGCGTGCCTGGGCGATCCAGGAGGCAGAAGAAGGTGCGTGCCTGGGCGATCCAGGAGGCAGAAGAAGGTGCGTGCCTAGGCGATCCAGGAGGCAGAAGAAGGTGCGTGCCTGGGCGATCCAGGAGGCAGAAGAAGGTGCGTGCCTGGGCGATCCAGGAGGCAGAAGAAGGTGCGTGCCTGGGCGATCCAGGAGGCAGAAGAAGGTGCGTGCCTGGGCGATCCAGGAGGCAGAAGAAGGTGCGTGAGCCTGGATGAACCAGTAGACGAGACAGCAGCAGGAAGTAACGTGAAGTACATACCTATAACACATGGCACTGTTGCCACCATAGAATAGATGACTGCAATGAGCATTTAGTGACCGCTGAATGGGTATGGCGGGCAATGACGACCTGGCCTACTCGTGGTAAGACCCCGGTTTCTTTGAACACCGTGCTGAAACTAGGTTCCTTCCACCCAGCAGGGGCCCCGGGGCCCTCCCCCTAACTGAGGAACCGAGGATGACTTGCCTTCCTCCTGCTACGCCACGGCAGGAGTGCGTATGAAAAGCTGGTGATTGGAACCTACCGATTTCACTGTATATATATATAAAAAAAAAAATTTAATTTTTTTATTTTAGAGGCAGGTATGAGCCTGGGCGAACCAGGAGACAGGGGCAGGTATGAGCCTGGGCGAACCAGGAGATCAGGCCGGTATGAGCCTGGGCGAACCAGGAGACAGGGGCAGGTATGAGCCTGGGCGAACCAGGAGACAGGGGCAGGTATGAGCCTGGGCAAACCAGGAGACAGGGGCAGGTATGGGCCTGGGCGAACCAGGAGACAGGGGCAGGTATGAGCCTGGGCGAACCAGGAGATCGGGCCGGTATGAGCCTGGGCGAACCAGGAGACAGGGGCAGGTATGAGCCTGGGCGAACCAGGAGACCGGGGCAGGTATGGGCCTGGGCGAACCAGGAGACAGGGGCAGGTATGAGCCTGGGCGAACCAGGAGATCGGGCCGGTATGAGCCTGGGCGAACCAGGAGACAGGGGCAGGTATGAGCCTGGGCGAACCAGGAGACAGGGGCAGGTATGAGCCTGGGTGAACCAGGAGACAGGGGCAGGTATGGGCCTGGGCGAACCAGGAGACAGGGGCAGGTATGAGCCTGGGCGAACCAGGAGATCGGGCCGGTATGAGCCTGGGCAAACCAGGAGACAGGGGCAGGTATGAGCCTGGGCGAACCAGGAGACAGGGGCAGGTATGAGCCTGGGCGAACCAGGAGACAGGGGCAGGTATGAGCCTGGGCGAACCAGGAGACAGGGGCAGGTATGAGCCTGGGCGAACCAGGAGACAGGGGCAGGTATGAGCCTGGGCGAACCAGGAGACAGGGGCAGGTATGGGCCTGGGCGAACCAGGAGACAGGGGCAGGTATGAGCCTGGGCGAACCAGGAGACAGGGGCAGGTATGGGCCTGGGCGAACCGGGAGACAGGGGCAGGTATGAGCCTGGGCGAACCAGGAGACAGGGGCAGGTATGAGCCTGGGCGAACCAGGAGACAGGGGCAGGTATGAGCCTGAGCGAACCAGGAGACAGGGGCAGGTATGAGCCTGGGCGAACCAGGAGACAGGGGCAGGTATGGGCCTGGGCGAACCAGGAGACAGGGGCAGGTATGAGCCTGGGCGAACCAGGAGATCGGCCCGGTATGAGCCTGGGCGAACCAGGAGACAGGGGCAGGTATGAGCCTGGGCGAACCAGGAGACAGGGGCAGGTATGGGCCTGGGCGAAGCAGGAGACAGAGGCAGGAATGAGCCTGGGCGAACCAGGAGACCGGGGCCGGTATGAGCCTGGGCGAACCAGGAGACAGGGGCAGGTATGAGCCTGGGCGAACCAGGAGACAGGGGCAGGTATGAGTCTGGGCGAACCAGGAGACAGGGGCAGATATGAGCCTGGGCGATCCAGCGGAAAACAGCGGCACATGAATAAAAGCACATACACATACCGCACGGTCCTGCCGTCCCTACAAATCGGTACAGGTAACGGCAGGCAAATGATCAGTGAGCAGTGACCGCGTATGGAGGTATTGTCTGCGTCAACCAAACCTAACGAGTTTGGTCCCGTCGGCTAATCTGTAGTATCTAACCTACCATGTGACCATTTTGGTGACCCTGCCGATTTATTTATATATATTTTTTATTTTTTATTTTTTTTAAATATGGCCGTTTATACACATGGCCGTTGTTGCTCAGGGCTAGACCCCTGCCTAATTCGCATATCGGTTTGTTGTACGTGCGTTCCACCCTGGAACGCACGCCCTCTACCCCTGGAAGCAGGGAAACAAGGGTAGAATTCCTGGTGGGGGGTGACCATGTAGACGGGTGGACTGGGGGCCGGGGCCCCCCGTCCCGAGTCACAAGTTTGAGCGGGGACCCAGATGTGGGAGCAGGTATCGGTGTGCGTTCCACGCTGGAACGCACGCTGATCCGACCACCAGAAGGCCGGAACATGGGGGCCCGGACCGGGTGCTTCTGTAATAAGGGACCCGGTGGGGACAGAGCTTACCTGCCCTGGAGCCGCTGCCCTGGAGTCGCACGCTGGAACGCACGCCGAGCATGTGACCATGGCCCCGGCCTGGCCGGATTCCGGCGTGCGCTCCACGCTGGAATGCACGCCGAGCATGTGACCATGGGCCCAGGCCTGGCCGGATTCCGGCGTGCGCTCCACGCTGGAACGCACGCCGATCGGGTGACTGGAAGCCCAGGCCTGGCCGAGGAGTTCCGGCGTGCGCTCCACGCTGGAACGCACACCGGCCTGTGACAGCGCCCAAGCCGGAGGACAGGTGAGACCCTGTGGAGGGGGGTAACCCGCAGGCCGGACCCTACCCGTCCTGCCGCCGCATGAGGGAGGCGGAGCGCTCGGGTCTGGAGTGCATATCGAGCCGGGAGTAGGTGTCCGCCGCTCAGAGGAGCCCTGTGGAGCAGGGCGAACATCACACATGAATTACCTAACCTGCAGACGGGAATCGGCGGTGTACGGGTGGCGAAAAAGCGACAGCAGTTGAAGCAGCTCACAACGTGCAAGGGGCAGTATCAGAGCAAGGCGACTCCTTATCCAGCGTGTGAACAGAAGCGCCCTGAGGAGCTGGGGGCTGGAGCTTAAAAAGGTAATATGCCCCTCCCACAAATTCAGGCTGACTTTTCAGCCTTCCACTTAACCCCAACTGGTGCAATGAGTTGCTTCTCATTTCTTAAACAACCATGTCAAAAGACACATCTCGTGGTCGTGGAAAAGATGTTAGTCTGTTTGAGAAGGGTCAAATCATTGGCATGCATCAAGCAGAGAAAACATCTAAGGAGATTGCAGAAACTACTAAAATTGGGTGAAGAACTGTCCAACGCATTATTAAAAACTGGAAGGATAGTGGGGACCCATCGTATTCGAGGAAGAAATGTGGCGGGAAAAAAATCCTTAATGATCGTGATCGGCGATCACTTAAACATTTGGTGAAATCAATTCGAAGAAAAACAACAGTATAACTCAGGGCTATGTTTAATAGTGAGAGTAAGAGCATTTCAACATGCACAATGCGTAGGGAACTCAAGGGATTGGGACTGAACAGCTGTGTAGCAGTAAGAAAACCACTAATCAGTGAGGTAAACCAGAAAAAAAGGCTTCAATTTGCTAGGGAGCATAAAGATTGGACTCTGGAGCAGAGTGATGGGTGCATCAGGGTAAGAAGAGAGGCAGATGAAGTGATGCACCCATCATGCCTAGTGCCTACTGTACAAGCCTGTGGGGGCAGTGCTATGATCTGGGGTTGCTGCAGTTGGTCAGGTCTAGGTTCAGCAACAGTATGGGCTCCAAGAATGAGGTCAGCTGACTACCTGAACATACTAAATGACCAGGTTATTCCATCAATGGATTTTTTCTTCCCTGATGGTAAGGTCATATTCCAAGATGACAATGCCAGGATTCATCGGGCTCAAATTGTGAAAGAGTGGTTCAGGGAGCATGAGACATCATTTTCACACATGGATTGGCCACCACAGAGTCCAGACCATAACCCCATTGAGAATCTTTGGAATGTGCTGGAGAAGGCTTTGCGCAGCATTAATGCAACACTGGATGGAAATAAATCTTGTGACATTGCAGAAGCTTATCGAAACAATGCCACAGCGAATCCGTGCCGTAATCAAAGCTAAAGGCGGTCCAACTAAATATTAGAGTGTGTGACCTTTTTTTTTTTTTTTGGTGGTGACTTTTTTTTTAGACAGGCAGTGTACATTAATACTATATACAGTGGATATAAAAAGTCTACACACCCCTGTTAAAATGTCAGGTTTCTGTGCTGTAAAAAAATGAGACAAAGATAAATCATTTCAGAACTTTTTCCACCTTTAATGTGACCTATAAACTGTACCACTCAATTGAAAAACAAACTGAAATCTTTTAGGTGGAGGGAAGAAAACAAAAACAAAAAAAATAATGTGGTTGCATAAGTCTGCACAACTATAACTGGGGATGTAGCTGTGTTCAGAATTAAGCAATCACATTCAAAATCATGTTAAATAGGAGTCAGCATACACCTGTCATCATTTAAAGTGCCTCTGATTAACCCCAAATAAAGTTCAGCTGCTCTAGTTGGTCTTTCCTGAAATTTTCTTAGTCGCATCCCACAGCAAAATCCATGGTCCACAGAGAGCTTCCAAAGCATCAGAGGGATCTCATTGTTAAAAGGTATCAGTCAAGAGAAGCGTACAAAAGAATTTCCAAGGCATTAGATATACCATAGAACACAGTAAAGACAGTCATCATTAAGTGGAGAAAATATGGCACAACAGTGACATTACCAAGAACTGGACGTCCCTCCAAAATTGATGAAAAGATGAGAAGAAAACTGGTCTGGGAGGCTACCAAGAGGCCTACAGCAACATTAAAGAAGCTGCAGGAATATCTGGCAAGTACTGGCTGTGTGGTACATGTGACAACAATCTCCCATATTCTTCATATGTCTGGGCTAAGGGGTAGAGTGGCAAGACAAAGAAAAACATCCAAGCCAGGCTACATTTTGAAAAAACACATCTGAAGCATGTGGGAAAAGGTGTTATGGTCTGATGAAACCAAGGTTGAACTTTTTGGCCATAATTCCAAAAGATATGTTTGGCCCAAAAACAACACTGCACATCACCAAAATAACACCATACCCACAGTGAAGCATGGTGGTGGCAGTATCATGCTTTGGGGCTGTTTTTCTTCTGCTGGAACTGGGGCCTTAGTTAAGCTAGAGGGAATTATGAACAGTTCTAAATACCAGTCAATATTGGCACAAAACCTTCAGGCTTCTGCTAGAAAGCTGAACATGAAGAGGAACTTAATCTTTGAGCATGACAACGACCCAAAGCATACATCCAAATCAACAAAGGAATGGCTTCACCAGAAGAAGATTATAGTTTTGGAATGGCCCAGTCAGAGCCCAGACCTGAATCCGATTGAAAATCTGTGGGGTGATCTGAAGAGGGCTGTGCACAGGAGATGCCCTCGCAATCTGACAGATTTGGAGTGTTTTTGCAAAGAAGAGTGGGCAAATCTTGCCAAGTCAAAATGTGCCATGCTCAGGGGAGGGCTGGCAGCTTTAGTCCTGGGGGGCAAATCCAGTCAAGTGGCCAATTTTAGCCCCGCCCATTATTAAAAGCCCCTCCTACATATAATAGGCCACTCCCAACAAACACTGTACAGCTGACATTCTATTGTTGAGGCCTGTCTCTACACATCATACGGAGAGGGGAGGCCTGTCCTGGCTGCACTGCCTGCTTCACATTATACAATAGACAGCAGGCTACAGCCAGGAAGCTCCTCCGCTCTCCTCCCTCCCCAGATCCTGCTCATTGCCTGTGGTTCCCCCCACCATCTTCCACCAGCCCGTGGCCTGCTGTCCCCCTTTGCCGTCCTCACCTAGCTCTGAATACTCCTTCTGCAAATGGCTGGGGGAGGAGCCGGAGCATCTCCTCTCCTACATAGCGCCCCATACCTCTTACATCCAGTGATGTCACCTTTGTTGTAGACGTTCTCTTTCCTCATCTTCTCCATTCAGACCAGACCGCCATGATGATTTTTCTGCCATCTCCCATCTCTGCAGAGATTGAGAAACAGACATTAGTTTCCCACATTTCCATCATCTTCACATCTTCTGAACACCCTTCCTGCCACCCCCAATACTATACTGCAGAAACAGTCCCCCTGGAAATGCTACTACCACACAGATAGTGCCCCCTTCAACAATTATTGGCACACAGTGCTCCAAAAAATAACTGCGCCAAGACACTAATAGTATAAAGATAATGTCCCCCAAAAATAATTTTGCTAAGCTGATACTATGCCAGGGTGCCCCCAAAGTAACACAGTGCTCCCCAAAATCCCACGAATAGAAATAGTTCTCTGCCAGAGCACACTTAGTAGTAATAATGCCTCTGTAGTGCCCATACTAGTAATCATGTTCCTCATAGCCCCCCAGTAGTAGTAAAGCTCCCCATAATACCCCTAGTAGTAATAATTCTCCCTATAATATGACAGTACATGAAATACCCCTGCTTAGTGCCCGCAGTTAAGCTAATGTCCCCATAATGTATGCCAGTATAAAATACCCCTATATAGTGCCCCAGTAAATGCCCTCATAGTGCTCCTCTCCCCCTTCCCCATAGTGTCCCCCATAATATGCCAGTAAAAAAATGCCTCTTCTTAGTGCCCCCAGCAGATGCCCCTATAGTGCTCCTCTCCCCCACAATGTGCCTGTAAAAAATGCCCCTTCTTTGTGCCACCATATGCCCCAATAGTGCTCCACTCCCCCATAGTGCCCCCAAATAATGCCCCATAGTGCCGCTCTCCCCTATAGTGCCTCCCATAATGTGCCAGTAAAAAATGCCCCCTTAGTGCCACCAAATGCCATAGTGCCCCCCATAATGTGCCAATAAAAAAGGCCCCTTTAGAGCCCCCACTTCCCCATAGTGCACCCAAATAGTGCCAGATGCCCCATAGTGCCACTCTCCGCTATAGTGCCCCCCATAATGTGGCAATAATTACAAAAAGCCCCTTTAGAGCCCCCAGATACCCCCATAGTGCTCCTCTCCCCCATGGTGCCCCCCATAATGTTCTAGTAAGAAATGCCCCCATAGTGCCAGCTCCTCCCATAGTGCCAGCTCCCCACCATAGTGCCAGCTCCCCACCATAGTGCCAGCTCCCCATAGTGCTAGCTTCCCCCATAGTGCCAGCTCCCCCATAGTGCCAGCCCCCCCATAGTGCCAGCTCCCCCCATAGTGCTAGCACCCCCATAGTGCCAGCCCCCCCATAGTGCCAGCTCCCCCATAGTGCCAGTTCCCCCCCCCCATAGTGCCAGCCCCCCCTATTGTGGCAGCCCCCCCATAGCCATAGTGCCAGCTCCCCCATAGTGCCAGTTCTCCCCCCCATAGTGACAGCTCCCCCCCATAGTGCCAGCCCCCCCCCCATAGTGCCAGCTCCCCCAATAGTGCCAGCCCCCCCAATAGTGCTAGCTCCCCCATAGTGCCAGTTCTCCCCCCATAGTGCCAGCACCCCCATAGTGCCAGTTCTCCCCCCCATAGTGCCAGCTCCCCCATAGTGCCAATCCCCCCCCCATAGTGCCAGCCCCCCCTATTGTGGCAGCCCCCCCTTAGTGCCAGCTCCCCCCATAGCCATAGTGCCAGCTCCCCCCCATAGTGCCAGCCCCCCCAATAGTGCCAGCTCCCCCATAGTGCCAGCTCCCCCATAGTGCCAGTTCTCCCCCCAATAGTGCCAGCTCCCCCATAGTGCCAGCCCCCCTATTGGGGCAGCCCCCCCATAGTGCCAGCTCCCCCCCATAGCCATAGTGACAGCTCCTCCCCAGAGTGACAGCTCCCCCCACAAAAAAAAAAAAACACTAATACTTACCTCCATCATTGGCGATGCGATGCAGGCCTCTTCCGGCCTGTGTCCCTGCTGTGTGCTGCCCGGCTCAGGCGGCGCGATGATAATGACGTCATCGCGCTGCCTGAGCAGGCCTCTGATAGGCTGCAGGCATTAGTGCCTGCGGCCTATCAGAAGAACAGGGGAGGGACACGCCTCTCCCTCCCCTGCCCCACAGCACAGCCATCTGTATCGCTGTCCTGAGGACGGCGATACAGATGAATATGGAGATGAGCGCTTCCACAATGGAAGCGCTCAACTCCTACTGCCCGCCGCCACCACCGCCACCGCAATTACATCCAGGGCCGCGCCGCCTGTGGTGATCGGCGGTGCGGCCCTGAGGAATAAAAAAATAATAAAAAAATATATATATAATTATTTATTAAAAAAGACCGCCCAGTGGCCATTTTTTTTAGGGTGGCCTGGGGGGCAATTGCCTCCCTGACACCCGCGGCCCAGCCCGCCCCTGGTCATGCTGATAGACTCATACCCAAAAAAACTGAGTGCTGTAATAAAATCAAAAGGTGCTTCAACAAAGTATTAGTTTAAGGGTGTGCACACTTATGCAACCATATTATTTTATTTTTAGATTTTTTCTTTCCTCTATCTAAAAGATTTCAGTTTGTTTTTCAATTGAGTTGTACAGTTTATAGGTCACATTAAAGGTTCGGAAAAGTTCTGAAATTATTTATCTTTGTGTCATTTTTTTACAGCACATAAACCTGACATTTTAACAGGGGTGTGTAGACTTTTTATATCCACTGTATGTCTACTTATAAAAAAAGGAAGACAAACCCAGTCCAAATATAGGGGACTGTCCTAAAGTACAGAGGTAGCCAAAAAAAAGCTGCACTGAGTAGTAATAAAAACCTACAAAACACTGAGCCAACATACAGTACCATAATAGTGAGAGAGATGTGAGAGAATGTCAAAATCTTTATTTAATAAAGTGGTATTAAAAATCACAATACATGATATAAAAATGAGAAGCAGAATGGGGTATCATCAATGGAAAGACACATATCATAAGGGGTAGTGACAATAATAGCGACTAACGATAATAAAACTAACAATAATTGTAGCAATGCTGTGAACTCGGCCAAAACGGGGTATATACTGCCAGAGTGCAAAGATAATAACAGTGAAATTCACATAGCAGCAAACAATAAGGGAAAATGATCCAATACAGAGATCCCAACTGATAAGGCAGAAACCACAAGTCAAAATGAAATGTTTGTGAGTCAGCCGAACTACAAATGGCAAGGTAAATCTTACCCATGGTGTACCTTGCCAGGATGACGCCAACAATGACACGTGTTTTGTCGTACCTTCGTCCTCTCCATACTGTGAAGGAGATCGCTGCATGTAATAGTAGCAGTCTCCTTCACTGACGAGCAGTAATGCTCATCTGCAGGTGTAATACAGCTCTAAATTACTCACTGTTTTGTTTTAAAAGGACTACACACCTCCCTTTATCTAAAGAGCATATATTCGAGAATTATCTCTTTTAATTTAGGCTTGTATGGACTCATGATGCATCAAATCCTCAGTCCATGTATTTAGAGGAAGTGGAACTAATGTTTGTCTACTCTGTCAGCATCTGAAAGATACCATCCGGAGTACTCATATATCAAGAACTAGACATTTCTATTGTAAGGACATTTATAATCCTTCAGGGTTACCTCTGGTATCTGTATTTTGATCTCAGTGTTGCAATTTGTAATACTCTGACTGGTGTACTGTTGTCCCTGTATCATCCCCAGAAGAACCAATAATATTGGGGAAATGCATTGGGACCTTCTGCGAGGACCTTTCTATCCACTCCATTTTGTTGCAGGTCTCCTGTGGGATCCTCTTGAGGGACATTCCCTAGACCTCACGGTCATTTTTATTTCACACATATTGAAGTTTGAAGCAGAGCATTCTGTGTTGTATGGTCATCAATAAATTACACTATATATTTGCAGTGATATCAGAATGTAATATTTATGAAACAATAATTACCTTTGTTATGACCTGCAGTTTAACCCCTTCAGGACCCTGCCATTTTTCACCATGTCACTTTATGTGGTAATAACTTTGGAACAATTTTACTTATCCAAACCATTCTGAGACTGTTTTCTCGTGACACATTGTACTTTCAGTCAATATTTTTCATTTTTATTTTTTTTAAAAACTTTCCAAATTTCTATTTCTCTTCTTTTAAAACAGATAGTGATATCTCATATAATAGTTATAACTTTACATTTCCCATATGTCTACTTTATGTTTGGATACTTTTGTGAATGTCATTTTATTTTTTGGGGACGTAAGAAGTTTAGAAGCAAATCTTTACATTTTTCTGAAAATTTCCAAAACCCACTTTTTAAGGACCAGTTCAGGTCTGAAGTCACTTTGTGAGGCCTACATTGTCACGGCCGTAGGCAGGGACACGCACACACACAGTGAGCCTTAACTTGTACCCAGCCCACTGACCCTGCCTACTGGCAGAACAAGTCCTAGTCGACAAGTCCACAACTGGTCGACGTTCCCTATACTGGTAAGTGCAGAGATACAATCCAAGTGCCCGCAAAACCGCAGGTACCTGTTCACACACAGGACACACAAACAAGCACCAAGGGAAGTCGAGCCAGAAACAGTCAAACCAGGAGATCGATACCAACAGAATCACAAAGCGGAAGGAGGGAGCAATAACAAGCCAAGCGTCAATACCGGACAGGAAGAAGGTACAGAATCGCTAAGCAGAAAGAGAGGTCAAGGTATAGCTGAGGTCAAATCCAAAAGCAACAGTTCAATACACACAGGTAGCAGAGCACAGCAAGGAAAACCTATAGCTGGCAAAGGTGATTGCCAGTTGCAGCCTTAAAGGGAGTCTGTCACCTCCATATGGCCATATACAGTGCTTACATGGCTCTGTAGCACACCTATACAGGATTGTAACGGTACCTTTGTCTTTGTCTTTAGATTTGCACCAGCAGGAAAAACGGAGTTTAATTCATATGCAAATGTAAACTCGCAAGTGCCCAGGGAGGAGTTCAGTGTGTAGGAGCCCAGGCTGCTCTGCCTTCTATTCACTTTACTCCTCCCCAGTCTCTGCCTTTCCCCGCCCTCAAGTCCGGACCTATCGATGAGGCAAGAGACTTGGAGGGTGGGCAAAGGCAGAGACTGGGGAGGAGTAAAGTGAATAGAAGGCAGAGCAGCCTGGGCTCCTACACACTGAACTCCTCCCTGGGCACTTGCGAGTTTACATTTGCATATGAATTAAACTCAGTTTTTCCTGCTGGTGCAAATCTAAAGACAAAGACAAAGGTACCGTTACAATCCTGTATAGGTGTGCTACAGAGCCATGTAAGCACTGTATATGGCCATATGGAGGTGACAGACTCCCTTTAAATAGGAAGCTAATCACCTGAGCGCTGACATCACCGGGTGGTGTAGCTCAGGTGTGACCTAAGGGGGCGTTGCCAAAGCGTGCAATCGAGGGGGCATGGCCTATACGGCGCCAGGAGGGGCGTGGGCTATACGTCATGAGAGGGACGTGGCTTAAACGCCGGGTCACCAAGGGGCTTGGCATGACAGCATGTCTGGCACCGCGCTGCAGTGTCCGAGCCACAGACTGCAGCGCTGGAGCTCGGACAGGCAAATTTGGTGACATACATAATAGAAACCACAAAAAATGACCCCATTTTAGAAACTACACCCCACAAGGTATTCAAAACTGATTTTACAAACTTTGTTAACCCTTTAGGTGTTCCACAATAATTAAAGGAAAATGTAGATGAGATTTCAGAATTTCACTTTTTTGGCAGATTTTCCATTTTAATCTATTTTTTCCAGTAACATAGCAAGGGTTAACAACCAAACAAAATGCAATATTTATTACCCTGATTCTGTAGTTTACAGAAACACCCCATTTGTGTCACGAGGGTATCGAGAACCACGCCTGACTCCGTTATACCCGGGGTCAGGAAGTCGCAACGGTTGGCTGCACGCTCTATGTAAGATAGGGCTGTTTCCTTATGGTAGCTTTCTGGGTTTGCTTTGCAAACCCTTTTGGCTCACTCAGGGATCCGTAGCTCCTTCTCCTCAGCTGTTCCTTGTCCAGCACTCCCAAACCTCCTTATATTCCTCTCTCACACTTCTCTGGTTGCCAGAGATAGAACTTCCTGCCTGGACATCTATTCTGACCTTCTGGAGCTGTGTTGCTGCGTTCTCTGGTAGTTGGTCCAGAACGCTACCCTCCGGATCCCTGTTGGACCTTTGTGGTCTATTGTGATCGCCCACCTGGGTGTATGTGTTTGTCTGTTTTGTCTGTCCTCTCCCTGGTGTTTCCCTCTTAGTGATAGTGGTGCGGACTAGCGATCCCACCGGCCCGTTCACTATCTAGGGCTCATTTTAGGGAAAGCCAGGGTTTAGGCACGTGATCGCCGCACGGGTGAGGAACCCGTCTAGGGACGTCAGGGCAGTCAGGTGCCAGCCGCAAGGTGAGTTAGGGGTCACCACCTTTCCCTCTCCCTTGGGCAGGGCTTTCCCTTTTATCCTCCCTGTGCGTGACGTCGGTCATTACATTATCTCTGGCCTTATTTTGTGTAGGTAAAAAAAAATAATAATAATAATTTTTTTACCTACTTAGAATCCAGTATGGATCAAATTGCTGCTCTGTCCAAACAATTTCATGGCCTGTCTTTTGAGGTGGCAGGATTGAAGGCGTCGGTCCTCCAGCAACAGCAGCGATTACAACTGACCGCAAGCCCAGCGGTTGCTACTGGTAACCAGGTTGTTGCGGAACCCAAGGTCCCTCTCCCTGACAGATTTTCTGGGGGAAGGGACAAGTTTTTGACATTCCGTGAGGCCTGTAAGTTATATTTTAAACTGCGCCCTTACTCCTCTGGTAATGAAGATCAGCGGGTGGGGGTTGTTATTTCCCTGCTGCAGGGGGACCCGCAGTCCTCGGTGTTCTCTTTACCTACTGATTCCCAGGCTCTCCGGTCAGTGGATGAGTTTTTCGGGGCTTTGGGTCTCATATATGACGACCCTGACCGAGTCGCACTGGCTGAATCAAGATTACGGAGACTCTTACAAGGAGAGCGGCCGGTAGAGGAGTATTGCTCTGAATTCCGTAGGTGGGCTACGGATACCCAATGGAACGACCCGGCTCTCAGGAGTCAGTTCTGCTCTGGGTTATCCAAAAGGGTTAAGGATGCGCTTGCATTATATGAGACCCCCTTTTCCCTTGATGCGGTTATGTCCCTTTCTATCCATATAGAGAGACGCCTTAGGGACAGGTTGAAAAAACCGGAGCAATTGGTAACCCCTCCCAAGCAGCAGTTAGTCTGTACGGACTTAGACGAGCCTATGCAGCTAGGAGGAACTACTCGTCAGGTCAGTCCTTCTGAGGCTCGCCGTAGGCGTGGGTTGTTTTTTTTTTGTGGGGAGAGGGGTCATTTCATTAATGTCTGTCCTTCTTTCCTCAGAAACAAAAGACTGTCGGAAAAACTACTAACCCCAGGCTGTGTGGAGGATGTCAGCCAGGGGGTATACGTTTCCTCCATACATACATCGCAATTTGTGTTGCCAGCGGTTATTATTTTTGGTGATAAGACGGAGACTATTTCTTTCTTTCTAGACAGTGGAGCAGGGGTAAATTTGATAGATGCCCATTTTGCCCGCACTATGGGTTTGTCTCTCTGTACGTTACAGAGACCCATTCCCATATTCGCTATTGATTCTGCTCCCCTGTCTCAGAGAAACCTCACCCACATTGTTCATAATTTACACCTTCGGGTAGGGGACCACCATAATGAGATGCTTTCAGGTTATGTTCTAGAGGGGCTTCCCACTCCGGTAGTGCTGGGTCTTCCCTGGTTGGTAGCGCACAATCCAGTAGTGGATTGGCAGGCCAGGGAGATATTGGAGTGGAGTGAGCAGTGCAGAGAAAATTGCTTAAATAGCAATTGCTTAGTCGCCTCCATAACTACCCTACCTACATTTATTTCGGATTTTGAGGATGTTTTTTCTGAAAAGGGTTGTCAGAAGTTACCACCTCATCGTCCTTATGATTGCCCGGTTAACCTTATTCCCGGCGCAAAATTACCCAAGACCAGGTTATATAATCTTTCGGGTCCAGAGAGACAAGCCATGAAAGATTATATCTCCGAGAGCTTGGCTAAGGGACACATCAGACCCTCTTCTTCACCCGTGGCTGCAGGGTTTTTCTTCGTTAAAAAGAAAGATGGGGGCCTGCATCCTTGCCTAGATTTTCGCGAATTAAATCGGATAACCATCCGAGACCCATACCCTCTTCCTCTCATTCCTGATCTGTTTAACCAGATTGCGGGTGCTAGGTGGTTCTCCAAACTTGATCTTAGGGGGGGCCTACAATCTGATTCGTATTAAGGAGGGGGATGAGTGGAAGACAGCGTTTAACACCCCTGAGGGGCATTATGAAAATCTAGTTATGCCTTTCGGTCTGACCAATGCTCCTGCCGTCTTTCAACATTTGGTTAATTACATTTTTAGTCATCTAATCGGCAGGTTTGTGGTAATATACCTAGATGATATTTTAATTTATTCGTCTGATCTGAAAACACATGAGGTGCATGTCAGACAAGTACTGCAGGTCCTACGGACGAATGAATTATATGCTAAAATTGAAAAATGTGTCTTCGCCGTTCAGGAGATACAATTCCTAGGTTATTTTTTATCTGCTTCAGGTTTCCGTATGGATCCTAGGAAGGTCCAGGCAATTTTAGATTGGGATCTTCCTGAGAACCTCAAAGCACTACAACGGTTCTTGGGCTTCGCGAATTTCTATAGGAAATTCATAAAAAATTATTCACTTATTGTAAAACCGCTTACTGACATGACTAGGAAGGGGACTGATATTTCTAAATGGTCTGAATCCGCTAAAGTTGCTTTTTCCTCTCTAAAAGAGCGGTTTACCTCAGCACCTGTACTAGTCCAACCTGATGTCTCTCAGCCTTTTATTGTTGAAGTCGATACGGCAGAGGTGGGAGTGGGGGCGGTGCTGTCTCAGGGTCCGTCTCCTGGCAAATGGCGTCCTTGTGCTTTCTTTTCTAAAAAACTATCTGCAGCAGAAAAGAACTACGATATTGGCAATAGGTAACTATTAGCTATTAAACTTGCGTTTGAGGAGTGGCGTCACTTCTTAGAGGGGGCAGTCCACCCCGTCACTGTGATTACGGACCACAAAAATCTTCTGTACCTCGAATCAGCTAAGCGTCTCACCCCTAGACAGGCTAGGTGGTCGCTATTTTTTACCAGGTTTAACTTTGTGATTACCTATCGTCCTGGGGCAAAGAACACCAAGTCTGATGCACTATCTCGTTGTTTCCCTGGAGGGGGTAATGTGAGTGATCCGGTGCCCATTCTTCAAAGAGGAGTGGTTGTTTCTGCGGTACACTCTGTTTTGGAGGGGAAGGTGTTAGAGGCCCAGGGGGACGCCCCGGTCTCTTGCCCCTCAGAGAAATTGTTTGTACCGTTGAACCTACGTTTCAAATTATTAAAGGAACATCATAGTTCGGCACTTGCTGGGCACCCGGGTAGTAAAGCAACCTTGGAGCTATTGTCTCGTCGTTTTTGGTGGCCAAGGTTGCGTCAGGATGTATTGGATTTTGTGTCTTCTTGTTCTACCTGTGCGCGCGCAAAAGTTTCACATACACGTCCTGCAGGGTCTCTATTACCACTCGTCATTCCCAATAGACCGTGGACACATCTGTCAATGGATTTTATCACTGACTTACCTTTGTCTGCGGGTAAAACAGTTATTTTGGTAGTAGTGGACAGGTTTAGCAAAATGGTACACTTCATTGCGTTACCCGCACTACCTAATGCTAAGACTCTTGCTCAGGTATTCGTCAGTGAAATCGCGAAGCTTCACGGGGTCCCCTCCGATGTTGTTTCGGATCGGGGTACCCAGTTTATTTCTAAATTTTGGAAAGCTTTTTGTTCCGGTTTGGGGGTACACTTGTCCTTTTCCTCAGCTTTCCATCCTCAGTCGAATGGACAGACTGAGCGTACCAACCAAAACCTTGAGACATATCTAAGATGTTTTGTGTCTGAAAACCAAGAGTTGTGGTCATCATATTTACCGTTAGCTGAGTTTGCCATAAATAATCGTCGTCAGGAATACACTGGCAAGTCACCATTTCTTAGTGCATATGGTTTTCATCCCCAATTCTGTACTTTCAAGGAGGGGGGATCTTCTGGGGTTCCCGAAGAGGAACGGTTTTCGTCATCTCTTTCATCGGTATGGCAGAAGGTGCAAGTTAACTTAAAAAATATAGGAGGTAAATACAAATGCATGGCTGATAAGAGACGGTCGCCAGGTCCGGACCTAGGAGTGAATGACTATGTGTGGTTGTCTACTAGGAATATTAAATTGAAGGTTCCCTCTTGGAAACTGGGTCCTAGGTTTATTGGCCCTTACAAAATTGTAGCCATCATCAACCCCGTGGCTTTTCGCCTGGAGTTACCTCAGACTTTTAAAATTCATAATGTTTTTCATAAGTCGTTACTCAAAAAATATGTTCCACCTCTAGAACCGTCACCGCTGCCACCCCCTCCTGTTGTCGTGGATGGTAATCTAGAATTTCAGATATCCAAAATTGTTAATTCTCGTCGGGTCCGCCGCTCTCTTCAATATCTGGTGCATTGGAGAGGTTACGGTCCCGAGGAAAGAATGTGGGTTCCTGCGTCTGAGGTAAACACCGACAGGCTAGTTCGGGTTTTTCATGCCTCTCATCCTGAGAGACCTGGTCCTGAGTGTCCGGAGGCCCCTCGTAGAGAGGGGGGTACTGTCACGAGGGTATCGAGAACCACACCTGACTCCGTTATACCCGGGGTCAGGAAGTCGCAATGGTTGGCTGCACGCTCTATTTAAGATAGGGCTGTTTTCCTTATGGTAGCTTTCTGGGTTTGCTTTGCAAACCCTTTTGGCTCACTCAGGGATCCGTAGCTCCTTCTCCTCAGCTGTTCCTTGTCCAGCACTCCCAAACCTCCTTATATTCCTCTCTCACACTTCTCTGGTTGCCAGAGATAGAACTTCCTGCCTGGACATCTATTCTGACCTTCTGGAGCTGTGTTGCTGCGTTCTCTGGTAGTTGGTCCAGAACGCTACCCTCTGGATCCCTGTTGGACCTTTGTGGTCTATTGTGATCGCCCACCTGGGTGTATGTGTTTGTCTGTTTTGTCTGTCCTCTCCCTGGTGTTTCCCTCTTAGTGATAGTGGTGCGGACTAGCGATCCCACCGGCCCGTTCACTATCTAGGGCTCATTTTAGGGAAAGCCAGGGTTTAGGCACGTGATCGCCGCACGGGTGAGGAACCCGTCTAGGGACGTCAGGGCAGTCAGGTGCCAGCCGCAAGGTGAGTTAGGGGTCACCACCTTTCCCTCTCCCTTGGGCAGGGCTTTCCCTTTTATCCTCCCTGTGCGTGACGTCGGTCATTACAATTTGTGATCGTAAACTGCTGTATGGGCACACGGCAGGGAGCAGAAGGAAAGGAATGCCATATGGTTTTTGGAGGGCAGAATTCACTGGGATAATTTTAAGTTGCCATGTCACATTTGAAGTACCCTGATGCACCCCTAGAGTAGAAACTCCAAAAAAGTGACCCCATTTTAGAAACTACAAGATAAGGTGGCAGTTTTGTTGGCATTATTTTAGGGTACATATGATTTTTGGTTGCTCTATATTACACTTTTTATGAGGCAAGGAAATAAAAAATAGCTGTTTTGGCACTGTTTTTGTTATTTACAACGTTCATCTGACAAGTTAGATCATGTGCTATTTTTATAGAGCAGGTTGTTATGTACGCGACAATACCAAATATGACAACTTTTTTTGTTTAAGTTTTACATAATAAAGCATTTTTGAAAAAAAAGATTTTTTAGTGTCTCCATATTCTGAAAAGCAATAGTTTTTAGTTTTTTTTGGGGTGACTGTCTTATGTAGGGGCTCATTTTTTCCAGGATGAGATGACAGTTTGATTTGCACTATTTTAGGATGCATATGACTTTTTGATTGCTTGGTATTACACTTTTTGTGATGTAAGGTAAAAAAAATTGCTTTTTTAACACAGTTTTTATTTATTTTTTTACGGTGTCCACCTGAGGTTAGTTCATGTGGTATTTTCATAGATCAGGTCGTTACGGACGTGGCAGTAACTAATATGTATACTTTTTATTTTTTTAAATTCACCTTTAACATAATAAAAGCATTTTTGAAACAAAAAATAAATAATGTTTTAGTGTCTCCATAGTCTGAGAACCATAGTTTTTTTTATTTTTTGGGCGATTGTCTTAGGTAGGGAAAAATTTTTGCGGGATGAGCTGACGGTTTTATTGGTACTATTTTGGAGTGCATATGACTTTTTGATCGCTTGCTATTACACTTTTTGTGATGCAAGGTGACATAAAATGGCTTTTTTGACACTTTTTTTTACAGTGTTCACCTGAGGGGTTATGTCATGTGGTATATTTATATAGCAGGTTCTTACGGACGCGGCAATACCTAATATGTCAACTTTCTTTTATTTTTTTATCTTTAACATAATATAAGCATTTTTGAAACAAAATAAAATATGTTTTAGTGTCTCCATAGTCTGAGAGCCATAGTTTTTTTTATTTTTTAGGAGACTTTCCTAGGTAGGGGCTAATTTTTTGCTGGATGAGTTGACTGTTAGATTGTTACTATTTTGGGGTGCATACAACTTTTTTATCGCTTGGTGTTGCACTTTTAGTGATGTAAAGTGACAAAAAAAGTTTTTTTAGCACAGTTTTTATTAAAAAATTTTTAAGGTGTTCACCTGAGGGGTTAGGTCATGTGATATTTTTATAGAGCCGGTCGTTATGGACGCTATGATACTAAATATGTCTATTTTTCTATTTTTTTCTATTTTTTTTTACAATTTCATGTTTTGATTTGGGAAAGAGGCTTTTTTTTTTTACTTGAAACTCTATTTATTTTTTTATTATGGAAAACACAATTTTTTGTTTACTATTTTTTTTTGTCCCACTCTGGGGGGTCTGATCCCCTCTGCAATGCATTACAATACATCCTACCTAAGGGCTGGATCTCACAGGCTTCCGTAGAAGGCAAGACCCAATGCCTATGGAAGGCATCGAGCTGCCTTCTCTGCCATCGGGTCCCCGTCACTGCAGCGTGGGGACCCGATGGTGAAGCGGAGGGCACGCGTACCCTCCGCAAACCCTGTGCATTCTGCGGTCAGCTTTGACCGTGGCATACAAGGGGTTAATACGCCGGCATTGGTGTTTTCACCAATGTCGGCATATGCAGCAGGGGTCCGGCTGTCAGTGACTCCCAGACCCCTGCCGCTGATCGGGCGCAGCACCTGTATGGTGCGGGTCCTTAAGGGGTTAATAATGGTGGGTCTATGCTTATGCGTAAAAGTAAAGGCATTTCTGAGATTATATTGGTTATATTTTGCTCCTCTCATCTATATGCTCAGTGATTGTATTAAGTAGACCATAGAGATTAGGAAGAATCATGCACTCTAAATGCCCTTGGCTATCTGAAGGTGTTGTCTCTCTTCACCCTCTGGACTGTCTCACAGTCCTATGACTAGATTAGGTAGACCTTAGAGCTGAAATGGAATCATCTACATATAAGAGCTTGGTTACCTAAAAGTAGCACATATGATATTCATCCCCTGGCCTTCTCCAAGTCCTCTAACTAGATTAAGGAGACGTTACAGCTGAGATAAAATCATCTACTTTGAAGGCACTTAGCTCTGTAAAAGTGACATGTATTTACACTCTGGACTGTCTCCAACAACTAAGATTGGAATGGGTAGACAATAGTGTTGAGAAGGTATCTATACCTGAGAAGGTATATATTTAGCTCTTGATCATGCTTTTCCTCTGAATAGTTGTTCTATAGTATCTCTTGTGCACAGAGCCTCAGCAGAAGGGCTTTCAGGTTGACAGCCCCGGTTAGTAGTGGAACATACTTGCATATTAACCAGCTGCTGTCAACTCTTCAGTTGCTCTAGAGGTGGAAATCTATTTACAACATCCATAATATTGTGGTAGCATGGTTCTGGTTCCTCTCCAAGTATGTGGTGTCCCATGGTGCGTGTCTCTGAAGAACTTATGGCCTGCATTCACTAGTCTGAGGTATTGACTTACCTGAGTTTGCCATCAGCTCATCTAACTCTGGTCCAAACAGTTTATTGGGACTGATTTTGTAGTTACAACAGTTGATTTTATATCTGCCAGACATGGCTTTCACCCAATAGTGTGCCTGCCCAATGTAGAGAGTTTCATATTCCATGGAGGCCCTTCAAACTGGGACACAGTAAAATCAGACAATAATTTTGTCATCAGATTGACATATTTAAATTAGGTCAGTAAAGAAGATGGAGATATAGCCTGTCTGCCATTAAAAAGCAGTCCCTAGGCTAGGTAACATCTGCTGTCCAAAAACAGGTACCCACACTGACCTCTTTTGAAAGGCCAGCATCAATATCTTCCTGGATATGCTGAAGCCACACTGTGCAGGGCACTGATGGTGTCATATTGGGCGAGGATGATTGATATTTGGGTTGCAGAAGCCTGGTAGCTCTTTGTCAAGGCACACTTGGCTGTCTATCCGTTGGTTCTTCAAATTTCAAATATCCTGGATAGTTTAGTGATAGCCACATCCATTTTAGGGCTGACAGACATGCTAGCTCCTGTTCCACCTAAGAGTGAAAATCAGCTTAAATCACTTATTAAAAATGGGAGACTTATAATCCAGGGTCAACAGAGCTGATAGGGAGACATCCATTTAAAAAGCCCTATGCCCCCTAGAGATGGAGTCTGAGCCATCCCAGGGTGCTCCCCTGGTACTTGAACTGGATTCCCTGAACAAGCTTGGGTAGATTCTCAATGTCCAGCAACTGAATCTTTCAGTGGCTCCTCGGATAGGTCATTTCCAGGAATGCAGCTATCCTTTGTAATTTCATAACAGAACAATGGGCAAAATCCTTTACCAAAATGAACATATTTTAATAGAGGCGGGTTAACAGAGAGAAGTTGCATTCTGGATAATTGTAGCCATCTGGAAGTTGAAATCTCATATTCTCAATGTCTCAATGTCCAGCAACGGAAGCTTTCTTTCAGTGGGTCCTCAGACAGGTCATTTCCAGGAATGCAGCTATCTACAGAGGACTGTCTTGCCTGGCCTTAAAATCCATTGTAATTTCATAACAGAACAATGGGCAGAATCCTTTACCAAAATTAACATATTTTAATAGAGGGGGGTTAACAGAGAGAAGTTGCATTCTGGATAATTGTAGCCATCTGGAAGTTGGAATCTCACATTCCCAAGAGGCCAGACGATGCCTCTTTATTAGATGACTTTCTTGGACCAAGTCCAAATCACATATAGGTTAAATTTGCTATAGCAGTTCCTACAAATTGTCTGCATATATACAGTGGCGGAAATAATTATTTGACCCCTCACTGATTTTGTAAGTTTGTCCAATGACAAAGAAATGAAAAGTCTCAGAACAGTATCATTTCAATGGTAGGTTTATTGTAACAGTGGCAGATAGCACATCAAAAGGAAAATAGAAAAAATAACTTTAAATAAAAGATAGCAACTGATTTGCATTTCATTGAGTGAAATAAGTATTTGAACCCTCTAACAAAAAAAGACTTAATACTTGGTGGAAAAACCCTTGTTTGCAAGCACAGAGGTCAAACGTTTCTTGTAATTGATGACCAAGTTTGCGCACATTTTAGGAGGAATGTTGGTCCACTCCTCTTTGCAGATCATCTCTAAATCCCTATGGTTTCGAGGCTGTCTCTGTGCAACTCTGAGCTTGAGCTCCCTCCATAGGTTTTCGATTGGATTAAGGTCCGGAGACTGACTAGGCCACTCCATGACCTTAATGTGCTTCTTCTTGAGCCACTCCTTTGTTGCCTTTGCTGTATGTTTTGGGTCATTGTCGTGCTGGAACACCCATCCACGACCCATTTTCAGTTTCCTGGCAGAGGGAAGGAGGTTGTCGCTCAGGATTTCACGATACATGGCTCCGTCCATTTTCCCGTTTATGCGAATAAGTTGTCCTGTGCCCTTAGCAGAAAAACACCCCCAAAGCAAAATGTTTCCACCCCCATGCTTGACGGTGGGGACGGTGTTTTGGGGGTCATAGGCAGCATTTTTCTTCCTCCAAACACAGCGAGTTGAGTTAATGCCAAAGAGCTCTATTTTGGTCTCATCAGACCACAGCACCTTCTCCCAGTCACTCTCTGAATCATTCAGGTGTTCATTGGCAAACTTCAGACGGGCCTGCACATGTGCCTTCCTGAGCAGGGGGACCTTGCGAGCCCTGCAGGATTTTAATCCATTGCGGTGTAATGTGTTTCCAATGGTTTTCTTGGTGACTGTGGTCCCTGCTAATTTGAGGTCATTAACTAACTCCTCCTGTGTAGTTCTAGGATGCTTTTTCACCTTTCTCAGAACCATTGACACCCCATGAGGTGAGATCTTGCGTGGAGCCCCAGAGCGAGGTCGATTGATGGTCATTTTGTGCTCCTTCCATTTTCGAACAATCGCACCAACAGTTGTCACCTTCTCTCCCAGCTTCTTGCTAATGGTTTTGTAGCCCATTCCAGCCTTGTGCAGGTCTACAATTTTGTCTCTGACATCCTTGGACAGCTCTTTGGTCTTTCCCATGTTGGAGAGTTTGGAGTCTGCTTGATTGATTGATTCTGTGGACAGGTGTCTTTTATACAGGTGACTAGTTAAGACAGGTGTCCTTAATGAGGGTGACTAATTGAGTAGAAGTGTCTAACCACTCTGTGGGAGCCAGAACTCTTAATGGTTGGTAGGGGTTCAAATACTTATTTCACTCAATGAAATGCAAATCAGTTGCTATCTTTTATTTAAAGTTATTTTTTCGATTTTCCTTTTGATGTGCTATCTGCCACTGTTACAATAAACCTACCATTGAAATGATACTGTTCTGAGACTTTTCATTTCTTTGTCATTGGACAAACTTACAAAATCAGTGAGGGGTCAAATAATTATTTCCGCCACTGTAAGAATCGATTCTTGTGTCAGGGTCCATGTGGGATAAACACTGTGCAGTCCAATTACAGCCACATCTAATCATGTCTGTTAGAAATATTAAGCTAAGACCATGTATAATACCTAGAACATAATGGAAGCATAATAAATATTCACCTAGTGAATATATAAAAAGAAAATACATTTATAGTTGTAGTTTAAAATTAGCAAAGAAGTGGCAACAGTACAAAGCGTTCACTACCACTCTAATGATCTTAACCTGTAAGGTGATAACAGAGACAACTGCTTGTTGCAGATCTGAAAAAAGGGAACCATATATAGCAAAACAAAAAACTTGCAGCCCACAAGAAGCTATACAAAGTAAAAACCCCACCAATAGAGACTTTGCCTCTCTAACATGCTGTTTTTATAAGCAGTCGTGCTACTAAAGCTGTTTATTAGTAGAGATGAGAGAATTGAAGTTGAAGAAGTGGAATTCGATCCGAATTTGAGGAAAAATTTGATTCGCACTGAATCCAAATTTCCTCACACTTTGTGGTAACTAGTGTTGGTCGAGCACCAAAGTGCTCGTGTGCTCGAGTAGAACACTTCCCGATGCTCAGGTGCTCTACAGAGCACCTGTCATGACCGGCGTGCCGATCACATACGTGACGCAAAGGGAGGGAAATGGGAAGGCCCTGTCCAAGGGAGAGGGAAAGGTGGTGACCCCTAACTCACCTTGAGGCTGGCACCTGACTGCCCTGACGTCCCTAGACGGGTTTCTCACCCGTACGCCGATCGCGTGCCTAAACCCTGGCTTTCCCTGAGATGAGCCCTACGTAGTGAATAGGGCGGTGGGAACACTAGTCCGCACCACTAACACTAAAGGGAAACACCAAGGAGAGGACAGACAATACAGACAAACATATAATCCCAGGTGGGCGACAACAGCGGACAACAAAAGCCCAACAGGGATCCGGAGGGTAATGCTCTGGAACAACAACCAGGAATCACAGCTACACAGCTCCAGTGGGTCAGTATAGAAGTCCAGGCAGGAAGCTCTATATCTGGCAACCAGAGAAGTGGGAGATGGGAATATAAGGAGGTTGGGATTGCTGGACAAGAAACAGCTGAGGAGGAGAAGCTATGGATCCCTGAGTGAGCCAAAAAGGATTGCAAGGCAAACCCAGAAAGCTACCATTAAGAAACAGCACTATCTTTAGACATAGAGCGCGCAGCCACCCGCTGCGACTTCCTGACCCTGGGTATAACGGAGTCAGACGTGGCTCTTGACACCCTCGTGACAGTACCCGCCTTTCCACGAGGGGCCTCCGGACACTCAGGACTAGGTCTCTCAGGATGAGAGGCATGAAAAGCCCGAACTAACCTGTCGGCGTTTACCTCAGACGCTGGGACCCACATTCTTTCCTCGGGACCATAACCCCTCCAATGCACCAGATATTGAAGAGAGCGGCGGACCCGACGAGAATCAACAATTTTGGATATTTGAAACTCTAGACTACCATCAACAACAACAGGAGGGGGTGGCAGCGGTGACGGTTCTAGAGGTGGAACATACTTTTTGAGTAACGACTTATGGAAGACGTTATGGATTTTAAAAGTTTGAGGTAGCTCCAGGCGAAAAGCCACGGGGTTAATGATGGCTACTATTTTGTAAGGACCAATGAACCTAGGACGCAGTTTCCAAGAGGGAACCTTTAACTTAATATTCCTAGTAGATAACCACACATAGTCATTCACTCCTAGGTCCAGACCTGGCGACCGTTTCTTATTAGCCATGCATTTATATTTACCTCCCATATTTTTCAAGTTAGCTTGCACCTTCTGCCATACAGATGAAAGAGATGACGAAAACCGTTCCTCTTCGGGAACCCCAGAAGACCCCCCCTCTTTGAAAGTACAGAATTGTGGATGAAACCCATATGCACTAAGAAATGGTGACTTGCCAGTGGATTCCTGACGGCGATTATTTATAGCAAACTCGGCTAACGGTAAATATGATGACCACACCTCTTGGTTTTCAGACACAAAACACCTTAGATATGTCTCATGGTTGGTACGCTCAGTCTGTCCATTCGACTGAGGATGGAAAGCTGAGGAAAAGGACAAGTGTACCCCCAAACGGGAACAAAAAGCTTTCCAAAACTTAGAAAAAAACTGCGTTCCCCGATCCGAAACAACATCGGAAGGGACCCCGTGAAGCTTCACGATTTTACTGATGAATACCTGAGCAAGAGTCTTAGCATTAGGTAGTGCGGGTAACGCAATAAAGTGTACCATTTTGCTAAACCTGTCTACTACTACCAAGATAACTGTTTTACCCGCAGACAAAGGTAAGTCAGTGATGAAATCCATTGACAGATGTGTCCATGGCCTATTGGGAATGACAAGTGGCAATAAAGACCCTGCGGTACGTGTATGAGAGACTTTCGCGCGTGCACAAGTAGAACAAGTAGACACAAAATCCATTACATCCTGACGCAACCTTGGCCACCAAAAACGACGAGACAATAGCTCCAAGGTTGCTTTACTACCCGGGTGCCCAGCAAGTGCCGAATTATGATGTTCCTTTAATAATTCGAGACGCAGGTTTAACGGTACAAACAATTTCTCTGAGGGGCAAGAGACCGGGGCGTCCCCCTGGGCCTCTAACACCTTCCCCTCCAGAACAGAGTGTACAGCCGAGACAACCACTCCTCTTTGTAAAATGGGTACCGGATCACCCACATTACCCCGTCCAAGGAAACTACGAGATAATGCATCTGCCTTGGTATTTTTTGCCCTAGGACGATAGGTGATGAAAAAGTTAAACCTGGTAAAAAATAGCGACCACCTAGCTTGTCTAGGGGTGAGAGGCTTAGCTGATTCGAGGTACAGAAGGTTTTTGTGGTCCGTAATCACCGTGACGGGGTGGATTGCCCTCTCTAAAAAGTGACGCCATTCTTCAAACGCTAGTTTAATAGCTAATAGTTCCCTATTGCCAATATCATAGTTCTTCTCTGCTGCAGATAGTTTTTTAGAAAAGAAAGCGCAAGGATGCCATTTGCCAGGAGACGGACCCTGAGACAGTACAGCCCCCACTCCCGCCTCTGACGCATCTACTTCAACAATAAAAGGCTGGGAGACATCCGGTTGGATTAGTACAGGTGCCAAGGTAAACCTCTCTTTTAGAGAGGAAAATGCAATTTTAGTGGCGTCAGACCATTTAGAAAAATCAGTCCCCTTCCTAGTCATGTCAGTAAGGGGTTTGACAATCACCGAATCATTTTTAATGAACTTTCTATAGAAATTTGCGAAACCCAAGAACCGTTGCAGTGCTTTAAGGTTCTCAGGAAGATCCCAATCTAAAATTGCCTGGACCTTCCTAGGATCCATACGGAAACCTGAAGCAGATAATAGATATCCCAGGAACTGTATTTCCTGAACGGCGAAGACACACTTTTCAATTTTCGCATATAATTTATTAGTCCGTAGGACCTGCAGTACCTGTCTGACATGTACCTCATGTGTTTTCAGATCCGACGAATAAATTAAAATATCATCTAGGTATATCACCACAAACCTGCCGATAAGATGACTAAAAATGTCATTAACGAAATGTTGGAAGACAGCAGGAGCATTGGTCAGACCGAAAGGCATGACTAGATTTTCATAATGCCCCACAGGGGTGTTAAAAGCTGTCTTCCACTCGTTTGGAGAACCACCTAGCACCCGCAATCTGATTAAACAGGTCAGGAATGAGAGGAAGAGGGTATGGGTCTCGGATGGTTATCCGGTTTAGTTCGCGGAAATCTAGGCAAGGACGCAGGCCCCCATCTTTCTTTTTAACAAAGAAAAACCCTGCAGCCACGAGTGATGAAGAGGGTCTGATGTGTCCCTTAGCCAAGCTCTCGGAGATATAATCTTTCATGGCTTGTCTCTCAGGACCCGAAAGATTATATAACCTGGTCTTGGGTAATTTTGCCCCGGGAATCAGGTTAACCGGGCAATCATAAGGACGGTGAGGTATTAACTTCTGACAACCCTTTTCAGAAAACACGTCCTCAAAGTCTGAAACAAATGTAGGTAGAGTAGCTATGGAGGCGACTAAGCAATTGCTATTTAAGCAATTTTCTCTGCAATGCTCACTCCACTCCAATATCTCCCTGGCCTGCCAATCCACCACTGGATTGTGCGCTACCAACCAGGGAAGACCCAATACCACAGGAGTGGGAAGGCCCTCCAGAACATAACATGATAGACACTTGTTATGGTGGTCCCCTACCCGAAGGTGTAAGTTATGGACAATGTGAGTGAGGTTTCTCTGAGACAGAGGAGCAGAATCAATAGCGAATATGGGAATAGGTCTCTGTAGCGTACAGAGAGACAAACCCATAGTGCAGGCAAAATGGGCATCTATCAAATTTACCCCTGCTCCACTGTCTAGAAAGAAAGAAATAGTCTCCGTCTTAACACCAAAAACAACAACCGCTGGCAACACAAATTGAGATGTTCGTATGGAGGAAGCGTATACCCCCCGGCTGACATCCTCCACACAGCCTGGGGTTAGTAGTTCTGACGGTCTTTTGCTATTGAGAAAGGAGGGACAGACATTATTGAAATGACCCCTCCCCCCACAGAAAAAACAAACCCCACGCCTACAGCGAGCCTCAGGAGGACGGACCTGACGAGTAGTTCCTCCTAGCTGCATAGGCTCGTCTAGGTCCGTGCAGATTAATTGCTGCTTCGGAGGGGTTACCAATTGCTCAGGATTTTTCAATCTGTCCCTAAGACGTCTATCTATTCTGATAGAAAGGGACATAACAGCATCCAGGGAAAAGGGGGTCTCATACAGCGCAAGCGCATCCTTAACCCTTTCGGATAACCCAGAGCAGAACTGACTCCTGAGAGCCGGGTCGTTCCACTGGGTATCCGTAGCCCACCTACGAAACTCTGAGCAATACTCCTCTGCTGGCCTCTCTCCCTGTAGGAGTCTCCGTAATTTCGACTCAGCCAGGGCGACTCGATCAGGGTCATCATATATTAGACCCAAGGCCCCAAAAAATTCATCCACTGACCGGAGAGCCTGGGAATCAGTGGGTAAAGAGAACGCCCAGGATTGCGGGTCCCCCTGAAGCAGGGAAATAGCAATCCCCACCCGCTGTTCTTCATTACCAGAGGAGTAAGGGCGCAGCTTAAAATATGACTTATAGGCCTCACGGAACGTCACAAATTTGTCCCTTCCCCCAGAAAATCTGTCAGGAAGAACAACCTTGGGTTCCACAGCAACCTGGTTACCCATAGCAACCACTGGGCTTGCGGTCTGTTGCAATTGCTGCTGTTGCTGGAGGACTGACGCCTTCAATCCTGCCACCTCCAAAGACAGGCCTTGAAGTTGCTTTGTCAAAGCAGCAATAGGATCCATACTGGATTCTAAATAGGCAGAAAGAAAAAAAAAGAAAAATAAAATAAAATTCTTTCTACCTACGCAAAATAAGGGCCAGATATAATGTCTTGACCGGCAAGCCGATCACATACGTGACGCAAAGGGAGGGAAATGGGAAGGCCCTGTCCAAGGGAGAGGGAAAGGTGGTGACCCCTAACTCACCTTGAGGCTGGCACCTGACTGCCCTGACGTCACTAGACGGGTTTCTCACCCGTACGCCGATCACGTGCCTAAACCCTGGCTTTCCCTGAGAAGAGCCCTACGTAGTGAATAGGGCGGTGGGAACACTAGTCCGCACCACTAACACTAAAGGGAAACACCAAGGAGAGGACAGACAATACAGACAAACATATAATCCCAGGTGGGCGACAACAGCGCACAACAAAAGCCCAACAGGGATCCGGAGGGTAATGCTCTGGAACAACAACCAGGAATCACAGCTACACAGCTCCAGTGGGTCAGTATAGAAGTCCAGGCAGGAAGCTCTATATCTGGCAACCAGAGAAGTGGGAGATGGGAATATAAGGAATTTGGGATTGCTGGACAAGAAACAGCTGAGGAGGAGAAGCTACGGACCCCTGAGTGAGCCAAAAAGGATTGCAAGGCAAACCCAGAACGCTACCATTAAGAAACAGCACTATCTTTAGACATCCGCTGCGACTTCCTGACCCCGGGTATAACGGAGTCAGACGTGGCTCTTGACACCCTCGTGACAGCACCCGAGCACAATGGAAGTCAATGGGAGAACCCAATTATTAAATCAGGCATCCCCTGCTCTGAAGAGGGGAGGGTGTCGGGACTCTAGTTCAGCCTAGTCTACTTTCACACTGGCGTTTTGGCTTTCCGTTTGTGAGATCCATTCAGGGTTCTCACAAGCGGTCCAAAATGGATCAGTTTTGCCCTAATGCATTCTGAATGGAAACTGATCCACTCAGAATGCATCAGTTTGCCTCCATTCCGTCTCCATTCCGCTTTGGAGGCGGACACCAAAACGCTGCTTTCAGCGTTTTGGTGTCTGTCTGACGAAACGGAGCCAAACGGATCCGTTCTGACACACAATGTAAGTCAATGGGGACAGATCAGTTTTCTATGACACAATCTGGCACAATAGAAAACAGATCCATCCTCCATTGACTTTCAATAGTGTTTAAGACGGATCCGTATGGCTATGTTAAAAATAATACAAACTGATGCGTCTGTGCAGTTCCATGACGGATCTGCACCAAACGCGAGTGTGAAGGTAGCCTTAGGAGTCCCTGCTCTGACTCTATATACAGCTATGTCTATGCATGGAGTCAGTGCTTGGGGACACCCCAGTGTATTTAAATCTAATTTAGCCTCTATTTCTGAAAAGTTTCTGGGGGGATGTGAACTCACAATCTTCTACATTACAGCCAAGAATGTTAACCATTACACTATACAGCTGCATGGCCAGTTACTTAAAAAAATAAATAAAAAAAAAAGAGACCTTTGCTGTTACTAGTAGTACCGTATTTTCGCCCTATAAGATGCACAAAAGTGAGGGGGAAATGGCAGTGCGTGTTATGGGGCGAATGCTGCCATTTTTACATCGCTAACACTGATACATCGCTGGCTGCGATGCTGCATAGCACGGCGATGTATCAGGGGGAGGGAGGCGGGGCTGGAGGCCGGCAACTGTTGGGATCGCGGCAGGGCCCGGTGCAGTCACTATACTCTTACACGATATTTGGCCGAGCATAGTGATGCTCGAGCCGAACTGGTGTTTGGCCGAGCATTCGCCCAACACTAGTGGTAACAAATCAAATTTTTCCCTAAAATGGCTGCTGCATGAGGACATGGAGCAAGGAACTCTGGAAAGGCGGAATCACCCATAATGCCATGCATGCAGCCAATTAACAGCCAACCAGCCCTATAAATAGCCATTTTGGATTCTGCCATTTTCCAGTGTAATCAGTGCAGGGAGAGCTGTCAGCAGGCGCTAGGGACAGTGCTAAAAAAAACTTCATTGTGCTAAAAAAAAATATTTACATTTGCAGGGAAAGATTATTCAAGGTGTAGGGAAAGGATAGGTAGGAATCATTCCGCAGCATTTATGTTGAACAGGGTTTAGTAGGGGAGGTTACAGCCTGGGTAATATGAACAATCCTATTACACCTTGCTGCACTGACTGGGCACCCAAATTGCTATTATACAGCTCTGTAATTCCATAAAACCGTTCTTGTTATTGGGGTGTTACAGCTATTTACAGGGTTTATTACAAGGAAATATTTCTACATCGTATTTGCCCTTGTGCCGTGCAGTTATATGCTCTAAAGCATTTTTGGGCTTGTATTAGTGGGAAATAAAGGGCTTATTAGCTGTTGTGTGGTAAAGTGCTAAAATTACAGCACTTTTTGTCGTGTATTAGTGGCAAAAGAAAAATACTGAATTTTTTCGCCCTATATGATGCACCGGCCCATAAGACGCACCTTTTCATTAGACCATCAATCAGACCCCTAATATTAATCAGACCTCAGCTGACAGCCCCAATCAGACCCCCCAATGTTAGTAAGACCCCAATAAGACCTCAGATCAGACCCCCAATCAGATCTCAGCTCAGACCCCAAAGTGAATGACCCCAAATCAGACCTCAGATAAGAGCCCCAATATAAATGAGACCCCCATTCAGACCTCAGATCAGCCACCATGCCTCTTATCATCAGAACCCTATCCTCTTATCAGTCCCCAGCCTCTCATCAGCCCCCTAGCCTCTCATCAGCCCCAGAGCCTCTCATCATCCCCAGCCTCTCATCAGCCCCTAGCCTCTCATCAGCCCCTAGCCTCTCATCAGCCCATAGCCTCTCATCATCCTCCAGCCTCTCATCAACCCCCTAGCCTCTCATCAGCCCCCTGGCCTCTCATCAGCCCCCCAGCCTCTCATCACCCACCCAGCCCCTCATCAGCCCCCCAGCCTTTCATCAGTGCTCTCATCAGTGCTCATGCATTGTACACAGGAGCAGGAAGTATGAAGAATGAGAGGCGGAGCTGGCATGTGTGGCAGGAAAGCCTGCTCTGCCCCTCATCTGCCAGCTCCTGCGCTCCCACCAACATTCTCACTGCAAATCTGCCAGCCGGTCCCTGTCAACCAGCACCAGACAGGGCTGACCGGTCTCTACACCAGCTACAGCACACCTGACCTTACCACCCAGCGCACGCCGTGGCCGGTCCCAATTAGCAAGTACGCGTTGCGGCCTCTCCCTCTTCACAGGTAACTCAGATGTGTGGTACATCGCAGGCTGCTGTTCCTATGCAGCGCAGCCTGCGATGTGGCGAGAATAAGCAATGCGCCGCACATTTTATATTTTTTTGTCCTGTATTCACCCCATAAGATGCACTAGCGTTTTCCCCGCATTTTAGGGGGGAAAAAAAAGGTCATATGGGGCGAAAAAGACAGTATATTTGCCATTCAGCAGTGCAGTTATATGTTCTAAAGCCCTTTTGTGGCGTTTATTAGTGGCAAAAGTAATATATATTTGCCGTTCAACTGTGCAGTTATATGTTCTAAACCCTTGTGTGGTGTGTATTAGCATTGACCAGCAATCCAGCGGTTCTTGAATGGTTGACTCAGTCATCTCTGTTTTGAATCCACTTTTTTTTTTTTGGGCATTAGAAATACTGATGATTACTGACCAAATGCTGACCGAGTGAAGGCGGATTCTCAACAGACAGGATCTGTTTTTTGGGGGTTATTGTTCTGACGGATCAGAGGAATGGCAAAATAATCAATGATGTCAACACAAACTTATTGCTGACACCCTCTCCACTCTGTCGGGGGAGCTGACGATGGTGTAAAAAGAGTGTGCTTCTTCTTGACGCTAACATTGACCTGTAAGGCTGAGTTCATACTTGAGTTATTTGGTCAGTTTTGGCCCCGCGACTGCCCAAATAAGTGAAGTGTGCAGTGATTCTAAGAGCGACACCTGTCATCTGCATTTCACTACCAGAGCAGACTCCCTATGTGTGATACTGCAAGGCACAGTGTTCAACACCACTATAAAGGCTCTCTGCAGCCAGGAAATAGCCATATTGGAACGCAATTTGCCACAAATTCGGATCAAACCAATTTATTTTTTTTATTTGGCGAAACAGCCGAATCGAATTTTTAAAAAACGTGCTCATCTCTATTTATTCGTATTTCCCTTTTCAGCCTTTTGTTACCCCTGTCCTAACTTTTTTGAGATGCTTTGCTGTCATCAAGTTCTAAATGGGGTAATTTTTTTATGAAATGGTAAAATGTCTCACTTTCAACATCTATGTGGTCTATTGTGAATAAAATATCGGTCTATGAGATTCACAAATAATTGCATTCTGGTTTTATTTACATTAATGTACGCATCCCAACTCCCAGCCTCCCAACTTTTTTGGAATTTTGGTTGTACATGAATCTGCATTCAAAGAATTACCCACTTTATTCCCAACACCTATTTATATAGAAATAAACCTGCTGCCGAATTATGTGTTACCATGGTTACAGACTACAACAAATGCCATGTGTAACAAACCGAAATCGATAAAAGTTCTGGTAAAAAATTAATGTAACTTGTAAATATAATAAATGTCACAAGTTAGTCAGGATACAAGGGGCTGTAATACTGTATTATCTTGCATTCAGGATGAATAAATTGATTGATGGTTCAAAATAATAAAAATGCCCCAGATCATTATATTGAACAATACTGAATAATCAAGTCCAATGAAAATGACTATAATTCAGTATAATCCATCAATCTCTCATATGCATGAAAATAAATAGTAATACCTGCCCCATAGGACTATAATAATCCAAAATTATACATCCTAACACATATCTTTAGACATTATGCTAAATGGCGTGGTCAGGAAACAGCTACCTTGATGCGAGTTTCACCAACTGGCTTTGTCAACTGTTCGCCATGTGTAGTCTGATCCTGCAGCCTTGTGCTGCTCCTGTTCTTCTGTCCTTCTGCAACCTTAAAGTTGCACTCTCACAAACGTTTTTATTCTCTGACCTGTTAGAAAGGTCCATGATGTAAACTGTAGTGAAAGTAATCTTCTTACCAGTAAATGTATTCGTGAGTTATAACCTCTCTTCTGATCCTCAGCTATGTCATGTGACCAAACTTTGATCTCCAACTGATACAGGACAGTAAGTCAGTTACTTCTCAATGCATTCCTATGAGACTGACATTGAGGCTCCCATAGGAATACATAGAGAAACTGGCTTCCTGTCCACACATAAGATGCTGTCTTTTTTGGAGAATATAGAACAGAGAAAAAAAGGGGAAGTTAATTCAGACCCGTAGGGATCACGACGTATCCGTAAGGAATGAAAAATTCGGGCGCCGACAGGGGTGGTAGGGATAAGGAAAAAGAGAGAAGGAGGGAACGGAGGGGGAGGCAGCTCCAGAAAGTGTTTGTGGTTACAGACACTTAACAAGATAGTATATGCGTGTGCAGGGTGATATATCTAGAGTGTTGAACAAAGTCAAACACTTGCAGTATAGACCCCAAAGACAAAATGAGGGAAAAAGAGCGCCAAACCCCGTGTCAAAGTGCAGTTGGAAAATAAAAAATGGAATTGGAATAAAAAGCACCACTCTCAGTGATAACTACTATGTTGCACAAAATATATCATAGAGCAAAAGCGTGGAGTGAAGATAATAGGTACTTTGGGGTCTATACTGCAAGTGTTTGACTTTGTTCAACACTGTAGATATATCACCCTGCACACGCATATACTGTCTTTTTTGGTGATATATTTTGTGCAACATAGTAGTTATCACTGAGAGTGGTGCTTTTTATTCCAATTCCATTTTTTTTTTCCAACTGCACTTTGACACGGGGTTTGGCGCTCTTTTTCCCTCATTTTGTCTTTGGGGTCTATACTGCAAGTGTTTGACTTTGTTCAACACTGTAGATATATCACCCTGCACACGCATATACTGTCTTTTTTGGAGAGTCACACTGTTGGTCAAATTGTTATGAGCACTGCCCAACGTGACCAACTCTCTCTGAGGGCAATGTCTAAGCACACCCCTAGTTCTTCACACAATACCTCTGATGGTGAGGAGAGACTTTCTTGAGGGGAGTACCAAGTGATACCTCAGAGGGGAATTGCAACATGAGGGAATCGGGACCCCAGTGTAAACCCACTGGACTGACCTCCAGATGACACACAGTGAATGCTGGGAGGCCAGAGGCTGATAAGACGGAAGAGTACGAAGGCAGAAGTAACGGCAGGCGGCAGTCAGGCAAAGCCCCTAAACATAGATCAGGGTCAGGGCAAGTGCATATATGTAGTACATATCAAAAAGCTGTAGCAAAGAACAGTTTCATTCTAAATACGAGCTGCCATCTACCTCGATGGTTGCTGAATGTACCATTCAGCTAGTTTCGTAGACTGAAATACAACTGTACAAAAAAAGAACAATTTGAATTGGAGGCAACATCTATGAAAAATCAATTCATGGAAAAACAATATTCATCTGCATTACTAGATGATGCACTTAATAGAGTGAAGAATTTAGACAGACGCACATTCTTGAAGAAAGGGATAAAAGAAACAATCAAGGAGAGGAAACATCTAAGCTAGTATTGCCCTTTAATACAGAATACAAAAAAATCTCAACTGTTGTAAATAAACATTAGCATATGCTACGAGAAGACAAAGTTTTGGCCACTGTTTTGCCAAATAAACCACCTATTGTCTACACAAGAGCAGCTAATTTAGGACTACAGGTAGCCCCACTATTAGGAAACAAAAAAAAACCATCTATAATTACACCTTGGAAGACCTTAAAGGGGTCCTACAGGTGCTGCACCTGTGGTAATTGTAGAACAACAAGGTTCCCCAAAAAAACTATGAAAGTAATTTCCCAAACCAATTCATACGAATGGGAGATTAATGAAATACTATCATGTAATAGCGAGGGTGTAATATATATGCTGGAATGCCCAAGTGCAAAACAGTATGTGGGCTGCACCAGTAGGACCCTTAAGAGTCACAGATGATTTATGAATTTGCAACTTTGGCACCCAAGGGACTCAATTCTGAACTGGAATTATTTGGATTTTTATAGATGGTCCGGTGGCAGGTTTACATGACATGTCGACGACAGGCTGTTTTCCAGCGTGTCGACATGTCCTGCATCCTCCCACCGGTACCATATAATCCATCAGTTGAAGCAAAGCGGCCATCTCCAATCAATGTGTAATAATGCAATGAATGGCTCTGAGAATCTTGCATATTTTGTAATTAATTTTAATCTAAGGCGATAAAGTGTCGCTGTTTTTATAGACATAAATACCTAATGATAGGCTTATTCTATAGCAATTGTTTATAAGTGGAGAATGATATAGGCTTATTAAGCTAAATATAAACAAAATGATCTATTGTATACGTTATATGATTAAAAGTCACGGTCCGGTCTAGGTCTTAATTCAAGCTCAGGCTCTATTTAAAGAGCGGTATGTCCCCCTTGTTAACATCATTCTTTTGCCACTGAGGAAGAAACCCTTGAGGTTTTGAAACGCGTTTGGTGATAAGAGTGACTGCATCCTTTAAAGACCCTGTGTTATATGTTCATACCATCAAAATCCAGAGTGTTACAAAGTACAGAAAGAAGATACAACTTGGCGACTGCAAAATCCAAGTACGCATGCGCAGAGTTTCGATAACAGCAAGGAACAACTCGTGGAGCTGTCAGCGTCCGGAAACTCACACTGCGCAGGCGCGAAGTGCTGCCACCAGTGAAACAACATCTGTGGGGCCACCGGTGTGTAGCGTATATACAAACAGGTATCGCCTTGCGGATAGAGCTACAAGGATCCGGTAAGAAGCGCATTTTATTTTATACAACAGCGACATACACTCACCTAAATAATTATTAGGAACACCATACTAATACGGTGTTGGACCCCCTTTTGCCTTCAGAACTGCCTTAATTCTACGTGGCATTGATTCAACAAGGTGCTGATAGCATTCTTTAGAAATGTTGGCCCATATTGATAGGATAGCATCTTGCAGTTGATGGAGATTTGGGGGATGCACATCCAGGGCACGAAGCTCCCGTTCCACCACATCCCAAAGATGCTATATTGGGTTGAGATCTGGTGACTGTGGAGGCCATTTTAGTACAGTGAACTCATTGTCATGTTCAAGAAACCAATTTGAAATGATTTGAGCTTTGTAACATGGTGCATTATCCTGCTGGAAGTAGCCATCAGAGGATGGATACATGTTCTCATTCTGTTTATGCCAAATTCGGACACATTTGAATGTCTCAACAGAAATCGAGACTTATCAGACCAGGCAACATTTTTCCAGTCTTCAACAGTCCAATTTTGGTGAGCTCGTGCAAATTGTAGCCTCTTTTTCCTATTTGTAGTGGAGATGAGTGGTACCCGGTGGGGTCTTCTGCTGTTGTAGCCCATCCGCCTCAAGGTTGTGCGTGTTGTGGCTTCACAAATGCTTTGCTGCATACCTCGGTTGTAACGAGTGGTTATTTCAGTCAACGTTGCTCTTCTATCAGCTTGAATCAGTTGGCCCATTCTCCTCTGACCTCTAGCATCCACAAGGCATTTTTGTCCACAGGACTGCTGCATACTGGATGTTTTTCCCTTTTCACACCATTCTTTGTAAACCCTAGAAATGGTTATGCGTGAAAATCCCAGTAACTGAGCAGATGGTGAAATACTCAGACCGGCCCGTCTGGCACCAACAACCATGCCACGCTCAAAATTGCTTAAATCACCTTTCTTTCCCATTCTGACATTCAGTTTGGAGTTCAGGAGATTGTCTTGACCAGCACCACACCCCTAAATGCATTGAAGCAACTGCCATGTGATTGGTTGACTAGATAATTGCATTAATGAGAAATAGAACAGGTGTTCCTAATAATTCTTTAGGTGAGTGTATATGAGATGTCCGAGTGGCGCATATGTGAGTGAGTGAGTGAACTTCCATCTACTATACCAAGCTATCTACTGATAATTATCAGACGCACTAAACATAAGCACACAACCATACTGGACATAACCAAAAGCCGCATAAGTCTGCATCTTCATTTAAAATCTGGATGACATTACACAGGAAATCAGAACCAAGGTTATAAAGTATTGCAATAACCATATTAAATTGTGAGCTGCGAGAGCTCCACAGCCCATTACAAAGGAGGGACCGTGATCATTTTTAGATATTGCTATTTTATGTTATTTTATTTGTCATAATATATCGTCATCTTACATTGATATCATATATTGCTTTTGTTTGTATATGGTCTGATCCATAAGTGTCATTTTAATAGTGAGGATTAAATAAGTTATATTTGATTTCTTGTGAGCCGACCATTTTTTGTATTTGTCACTGGTAAGAAAATTACCTACACTACAGTTTACATCATGTACCTTTCTAACAGGAGAATACATTTTTTTTGTATAGTGCTTCTTTAAAGACACACAGGCGTGCTTATTAACTGTGAAACAGAAAAGTGGGATAAAATTCATGAAGAATGCTGCATAAAGTTAATTCATTTTTAATTGCAGATGCATTTCTTTCCAGGTAGCAAGGGATGTGTATACCAAGTTTCGTTGAAATCGATGGTTGCGCTTTTGAGTGATCGCGGAACATACATACATACATATATATGTCCTTCTTTATACTGTATATAGATTAGAGGAGGTTGTATAAGTCAGAGCAGTGTCTTTGTACATCTTTACTAAGTGTTGACACAATTAATTTAGTGCTGTTACGAGAGGCACCAAGATCACAGCACCCACCAATCACATTGGTGTTTTGTAGAACCTTCTGTTAATAGCGCTTGTGCTCGCTTTCTTTTTACAATTATAGAAAAGCATACCGGTGAACAAAGGTTTCCACTCCACACTTAGTTATATTCTTACCACAGTGTAAATCATACAAGTAAGTTACAACAAATGAGAAAATAATTATGAAAGGAATTTTTTCTCATCATGAGCCAGAGGATCTCTGTCTCTCTAAATTTAAAGAGGACCTTTCAGTAGTTTAAAAACTAAAAACTAACTATATCAGTGGGCTCCGGTGGGAGCCCGGTATAGGCTCCGGTGGGAGTCCCAGGCTATGAGCTGTGCGCTCTGCCCACTGATATAGTTAGTTTTTAGTTTTTAAACTACTGAAAGGTCCTCTTTAAACATGACATCCTATATCAGTACTATCAGTGCCACATTCAACTGAAATAAAAGGAAGTATGGCAAATGATTCACAGCATTCTTGCTGAGGAATTTTCCATCAGAGGGATCAATGGTTGACGTACAGTGTACAAAAAAGGTAGTTATGACTGAGAGGACAGATACTGTCGTTGCAGTGCATATTTTTTATTCTGTAAATTTTCATTGTATTTTTGTTGTGAAGTTGTTCAGCGTCTTGCTCTGCTGCTGCTTCACATTGATATTGTGGGTTACTTTTTGCACTGCATGTATTTTAATAAGACACTATGACCAATCAACTCCAATCCATGAATAATTAGTTTTTAGCTAATGTCCACAGCCTGCTTTGGTGAGAGGAAAATTTATACTTACCTGCTTCTTGCCACTCCGGTCCTCCACAATGGATCCAGGGTACATATGAATATTGGGGGGGAGGAAGGGGGGTACGAAACACAATAAATCTATAATCATGTGGTTAAGTAACATAATTATTTTATAGGTCATTACAGAAATGGCAATACCATTTAACCCCTTAAGGACCGGGCTAATTTTCACCTTAAAGGATAACTGTCACATTTAGACCCTAATTTCAATTTTCATATATGTAGTGTCACGAGGGTGTCAAGAGCCACGTCTGACTCCATTATACCCGGGGTCAGGAAGTCGCAGCGGGTGGCTGCGCGCTCTATGTACAAAGACAGTGCTGTTTCTTAATGGTAGCTTTCTGGGTTTGCCTTGCAACCCTTTTTGGCTCACTCAGGGATCCGTAGCTTCTTCTCCTCAGCTGTTTCTTGTCCAGCAATCCTAACCTCCTTATATTCCCCTCTCCCACTTCTCTGGTTGCCAGATATAGAGCTTCCTGCCTGGACTTCTATACTGACCCACTGGAGCTGAGTCGCTGTGATCCCTGGTTGTTGTTCCAGAGCGTTTCCCTCCGGATCCCTGTCGGGCTTTTGTTGTCTGCTGTTTTCGCCCACCTGGGATTATATGTTTTGTCTGTATTGTCTGTCCTCTCCTTGGTGTTTTCCTTTAGTGTCAGTGGTGCGGACTAGTGATCCCACCGCCCTGTTAACTACATAGGGCTCATCTTAGGGAAAGCCAGGGTTTAGGCACGTGATCGGCGTACGGGTGAGGAACCCGTCTAGGGACGTCAGGGCAGTCAGGTGCCAGCCTCAAGGTGAGTCAGGGGTCACCACCTTTCCCTCTCCCTTGGACAGGGCCTTCCTATTTCCCTCCCTTTGCGTGATGCCGGTCATGACATGTAGTTACTAATAACATGATATTCCAGAATCAGTTACTGTTAGACTGACTTACCCCATATTTGATAAGATTCATCCCTTAGCAACCAGTCCACATAAAACTGCAATTTCACTATTCAGTTAAGATGGCCGCCACTGCCCTCACCCTGAGGCTAATCCCACCTGCCCTCACTATCCAATAACAATAGCCCCCCAAAAGTGTCAGTAACCAGAGCCCTCCCCGCTAAAGGGTTAATCTCCTGCAGCACAAAGGGGTCCTCTTACCACATGTTGCTTTCATTTATACACTGAGCAGATGGCAGATCTCCCTTCCCTGGTCTGCACTGCATCAACTCTGCTTTCTCCAGCTCTGCTGAGTGAGGGAGCGTCTGCCAAGCGCAGGGACAGGGAGAAGTGCACACAGCCCAGGCACTGTTATCAGCTGCTGGGGAGGACCTGGCTTTAATCATTTACTTACAGTCCCTGGCTGTCAGTAATGTGACCTTGCACGCAGCCTGCTTCTGCGTCCTTCAACAGATAGACGGACCATGCCTAGCAACCTGATTTTAAGCACAGGTAAAAGTAGGCAGTACAGGGAACAAAAATGTGGAATTAAGGGGTAATTGAATACACAGTGAAAAGTTGAAATAGGGCCACCAAGGTGATATTAATCACCACAATCCAATACTCCCAAAAAAATAAATACGACAGTTATCCTTTAAGGACCAGGCCATTTTTTCAAATATGACCAGTGTCACTTTATGTGTGAATAACTTTAAAATGCTTTTACTTATCCAGGCCATTCTGAGATGGAGTAAAAAAAAGATTCATTTTTATTTATAAAAGAATACCAAATTTACCAAAAATCTTGAAAAATTCGCAAATTTCCAAGTTTCAATTTCTCTACTTCTATAATACATAGTAATAACTCCCAAAATAGTTATTAATTTACATTCCCCATATGTCTACTTCATGTTTGGATCAGTTTGGGAATGCCATTTTATTTTTTGGGGACGTTACAAGGCTTATAAGTTTAGAAGCAAATCTTGAAATTTTTCAGAAAATTTCCAAAACACACTTTTTAAGGGCCAGTTCAGGTCTGAAGTCAATTTTTGAGGCTTACATAATAGAAACCACCCAAAAATGACCGCATTTGGAAACTACACCCCTCAAGGTATTCAAAACTGATTTTACAAACTTTGTTAACAGTGATGGTCAGTTCGCAGTGTTCGGCAGCTTGACTCACCCGTCCGGCGATGCACAGGTAAGCCCTTACAGCCCGATGAAGGCCCCCGACGGCTGTTCTCGGAACTGCCTGCTCCCGGTGACCGCATTTAATTTCAGACCGGCTTATCTGTGCATCGCCGGATGGGTGAGTCAAGATGGCAGCTCGCATGTGTTCGCTGGCGAACACTGCGAACTGACCATCACTGTTTGTTAATCCTTTAGGTGTTCCACCAGAGTTATTGGCAAAAGGAGATGAAATTTCAGAATTAAAATTTTTTGGGCAAATTTTCCATTTTAATCCATTTTTTCCAGTAACAAAGCAAGTGTTAACAGCCAAACTAAACTTAATATTTATTGCCCTGATTCTGTAGTTTATAGAAACACCCCATATGTGGTCGTAAACTACTGTACAGGCACACGGCAGGGCACAGAAGGAAAGGAACACCATATGGTTTCTTGAAGGCAGATTTTGCTGGACTGGTTTATTTACACCATGTCCCATTTGAAGCCCCCCTGATGCACCCCTAGAGAAGAAACTCCACCAAAGTGACCGCATTTTGGAAACTACGGGATAAGGTGGCAGTTTAGTTGGGACTATTTTTAGGGTACATATGATTTTTAGTTGCTCTATATTACATTTTTTGTGAAGCAAAGTTACAAAAAATTGAAATTCTGAAATGCAAGGGCTTACCTGTGCATCGCCGGACGGGTAAGTCAAGATGGCAGCCCACATGTGTTCGCTGGCGAACAATCCGAACTGACCATAACTGTTTGTTAACCCTTTAGGTGTTCCACAAGAGTTAATGGCAAATGGAGATGAAATTTCAGAATTTAAATTTTTGGGCAAATTTTCCATTTTAATTTATTTTTTCCACTAACAAAGCAAGGGTTAACAGCCAAACTAAACTCAATATTTATTGCCCTGATTCTGTAGTTTATAGAAACACCCCATATGTGGTCGTAAACTACTGTATGGGCACACGGCAGGGCACAGAAGTAAAGGAACACCATATGGTTTCTGGAAGGCAGATTTTGCTGGACTGGTTTATTTACAGCATGTCCCATTTGAAGCCCCCCCTGATGCACCCCTAGAGTAGAAACTCCACAAAAGTGACCCCACTTTGGAAACTATGGGATAAGGTGGCAGTTTAGTTGGGACTATTTGTAGGGTATATATGATTTTTGGTTGCTCTATATTATATTTTTGTGAGGCAAGGTTACAAAAAATTTAAATTCTGAAATTTTATCTCCATTTGCCAATAACTCTTGTGGAACACCTAAAGGGTTAAAAAAAAGTTTGTAAAATCAGTTTTGAATACCTTGAGAGGTGTAGTTTCTTAGATGGGGTCACTTTTATGGAGTTTCTACTCTAGGGGTGCATCAGGGGGGCTTCAAATGGTACATAGTATCCAAAAAAACAGTACAGCAAAATCTGCGTTCCAAAAACCATATGTCGCTCCTTTCCATCTGCGCCCTGCCGTTTGGCCATACAGCATTTTACAACCACATATGGGGTGTTTCTAAAAACTACAGAATCAGGGCAATAAATATAGAGTTTTGTTTGAATGTTAACCCTTGCTTTGTTAACGGAAAAAAAGGATAAAAATTGAAAATTTGGCAAAAAATTGCTGTTTTGGCACCGTTTATTTTTTTATTTTTTTACTGTGTTTATTTGAGGGGTTAGTTCATGTGTTATTTTTATAGAGCAGATTCATAGGGATGCGGAAATACCTAATATGTCTACTTTTATAAATTTGTTTAGGTTTTACACTATAATATCCTTTTTTAAACAAAAAAACATTTTAGTATCTTCATAGTAATTTCTTTTTTTTTTTTTGGCCGATTGTCTTAAATAGGGACTCATTTTTTGCGGGATGAGAGGACGGTTTTATTGGCACTATTTTGGGGTGCATACAGGGAGTGCAGAATTATTAGGCAAGTTGTATTTTTGAGGATTCATTTTATTATTGAACAACAACCATGTTCTCAATGAACCCAAAAAACTCATTAATATCAAAGCTGAATATTTTTGGAAGTAGTTTTTAGTTTGTTTTTAGTTTTAGCTATTTTAGGGGGATATCTGTGTGTGCAGGTGACTATTACTGTGCATAATTATTAGGCAACTTAACAAAAAACAAATATATACCCATTTCAATTATTTATTTTTACCAGTGAAACCAATATAACATCTCAACATTCACAAATATACATTTCTGACATTCAAAAACAAAACAAAAACAAATCAGTGACCAATATAGCCACCTTTCTTTGCAAGGACACTCAAAAGCCTGCCATCCATGGATTCTGTCAGTGTTTTGATCTGTTCACCATCAACATTGCATGCAGCAGCAACCACAGCCTCCCAGACACTGTTCAGAGAGGTGTACTGTTTTCCCTCCTTGTAAATCTCACATTTGATGATGGACCACAGGTTCTCAATGGGGTTCAGATCAGGTGAACAAGGAGGCCATGTCATTAGATTTTCTTCTTTTATACCCTTTCTTGCCAGCCACGCTGTGGAGTACTTGGACGCGTGTGATGGAGCATGTCCTGCATGAAAATCATGTTTTTCTTGAAGGATGCAGACTTCTTCCTGTACCACTGCTTGAAGAAGGTGTCTTCCAGAAACTGGCAGTAGGACTGGGAGTTGAGCTTGACTCCATCCTCAACCCGAAAAGTCCCCACAAGCTCATCTTTGATGATACTAGCCCAAACCAGTACTCCACCTCCACCTTGCTGGCGTCTGAGTCGGACTGGAGCTCTCTGCCCTTTACCAATCCAACCACGGGCCCATCCATCTGGCCCATCAAGACTCACTCTCATTTCATCAGTCCATAAAACCTTAGAAAAATCAGTCTTGAGATATTTCTTGGCCCAGTCTTGACGTTTCAGCTTGTGTGTCTTGTTCAGTGGTGGTCGTCTTTCAGCCTTTCTTACCTTGGCCATGTCTCTGAGTATTGCACACCTTGTGCTTTTGGGCACTCCAGTGATGTTGCAGCTCTGAAATATGGCCAAACTGGTGGCAAGTGGCATCTTGGCAGCTGCACGCTTGACTTTTCTCAGTTCATGGGCAGTTATTTTGCGCCTTGGTTTTTCCACACGCTTCTTGCGACCCTGTTGACTATTTTGAATGAAACGCTTGATTGTTCGATGATCACGCTTCAGAAGCTTTGCAATTTTAAGAGTGCTGCATCCCTCTGCAAGATATCTCACTATTTTTGACTTTTCTGAGCCTGTCAAGTCCTTCTTTTGACCCATTTTGCCAAAGGAAAGGAAGTTGCCTAATAATTATGCACACCTAATATAGGGTGTTGATGTCATTAGACCACACCCCTTCTCATTACAGAGATGCACATCACCTAATATGCTTAATTGGTAGTAGGCTTTCGAGCCTATACAGCTTGGAGTAAGACAACATGCATAAAGAGGATGATGTGGTCAAAATACTCATTTGCCTAATAATTCTGCACGCAGTGTATGACTTTTTGATTGCTTGCTATTACACTTTTTGTGATGTAAGGTGACAAAAAAAAGCTCTTTTTTTGTCACCTTACATCACAAAAAGTTTAATAGCAAGCAATCAAAAAGTCATATGCACCCCAAAATAGTGCCAATAAAACCGTCCTTTCATCCTGCAAAAAATGAACCCCTACTTAAGACAATCGGCTAAAAATAAAAAATATACTGACTCTCAGACTATGGAGATACAAAAATGTTGTTTTTTTTAAAAAAAAGGATATTATAAAACCTAAATAAATTTTAAAAAGTAGACATATTAGGTATTGCCGCGTCCGTAAGAATCTGCTCTATAAAATAACACATGACCTAACCCCTCAGATGAACACAGTCAAAAAACAAACAAAAAAACGGTGTACAAAAAGCTATTTTTTACACCGTTTTTATTTTTTTGACTGTGTTCATCTGAGGGGTTAGATAATGAGAGCTATAGTTTTTTTGGGGGTTTTTTTTTTGCGCTTTTGTCAGTGGCTAAATAGAATTAAAATTGGGGAAGGGGATTATAAATTTAGTACTCCATGGAAGTGTGGTACTCCCTGATGCAACCGTCAATGCAGAGGCCTGGATGATTGGGGCACATGTCACAATGAGTGGTGGTGTCCTTCCGTATCCCCCTCCTGTGACACACTCTGCACTTTTTTTGGGACCGTCGCTTTTTTCCAGTATGGGGGGGCAACACCTGGAAAGTGTTGGCCAGGGACGATCCGGGCGCCTCCAGTTCCTGAGGTACTCCGGCCTGCTCTTTCCCGGTCAGAAAAGATCAAGGCCTGAGGACTGCCTCATAGAACTGCAGGAATTTCACGGTGTTGCCAGCGCTTCGGGATAGCACAAAAGAGTTGTACAAGGCAACCTGTACCAAGTAGACAACAACGTTTTTGTACCATGCCCGGGTTTTGCGCATGACGTTATATGGTTTAAGGACTTGATCAGAGAGATCAACTCCTCCCATATATCGCTTGTAGTTGACGATACAATCGGGCTTGAGGACCGTTGCCGCGGTGCCTCGCACAGGGACAGGGGTGATGTCGTTACTGTGAATTGTGGACAGTACAAAGACATCCCTCTTGTACTTATATCTGACCAGTAACAGGTTTCCACTGGTAAGGGCATGGGTCTCACCCCTGGGGATAGGTACCTGGAGGGGGTGTGTAGGGAGGCCGCGTTGATTTTTCTGCACGGTCCCACAAGTGGACGTGGATCTGGCGGCGAGGGACTGGAACAAGGGGATACTAGTATAAAAGTTATCCACGTACAGGTGGTAACCCTTATCTAGCAGTGGGTGCATAAGGTCCCACACAAGTTTCCCGCTAACACCCAGAGTGGGGGGACATTCTTGGGGTTCAATACTGGAATCTCGCCCCTCGTACACACAAAACTTGTAAGTGTACCCTGAGGTACTCTCACAAAGTTTGTACAGCTTCACGCCATACCTCGCCCGCTTAGAGGGAACATACTGGTGGAAAATGAGTCTCCCCTTGAAAGCAATGAGAAACTCATCAACAGCGACCTCCCTTCCAGGTACATAGGCCTCCATAAATTTGGCCCCGAAGTGATCGATGACCGGCCTGATTTTGTACAGGTGGTCATAGGCAGGATCACCTCGGGGAGGACATGCTGCATTATCTGCATAATGCAGGCATTTCCGGATGGCCTCAAAACGGGAACGTGTCATGGCCATACAGTAGAGTGGGATCTGGTAGAGGATGTCCCCACTCCAGTACTGCCTGACACTGGGTTTTTTGACTAGGCCCATGTGCAGCACGAGGCCCCAAAATGTCCTCATCTCGGCTGCACTGACCGGAGTCCAGCCACTGGACCTAGCCAAAAAGGAGCCCGGATGTTGAGCAATGAACTGGTAAGCGAACAAGTTCGTTTGCTCCACCATCAGATTAACAAAGTGGTCACTGAAAACAAAAAAAAAAAAATTTCATATTCAGTGAAGCCCACTGTGCGAATCTGGATTCCTGATTGGCCAACAAAATCAGGAATCACGGGCTCAAAATCCTCTGGGGTACACCATGCAAGTTCACCGGTAGGGGGCTCAGGTGGACTTATCTGGTGGGCCGGAAAACTAGTACGAGCCCCAGAGCTGCTCATACTAGTGTGAGCCACAGGGTCCCTGGCATGGGGGCCCCCTTGCTCCGCCTGGCGGTGTTTCCGCCGCCTTGGGGGCACATCATCATCACTAGATGATGAGCTGAAGGTTTGCTGGACCAAGGAAGTCCAGGAGGAATGGACAAATAGAAGGGCGCAGGATCGCAACCAATGGTCAAAAAAATGATTTATTCAGAGACAACGCGTTTCGGGGTGCATGACCCCTTTATCAAGTCTACAGGAAAAAATGTATATTAATGATATAAAAAACAAAACAAAAAAAACATTATAAAAATAGAGAGTATATCCAAAGTTGAGATTGATTGCATAGGATAGTATATATATACACATATACACACACCTACATATACATATATATAAAATAATAAATATACAAATATACACGTACATATAATATAGAAATAATTAATATTCATCATAGATAAATAATGAAACAACAATCAATAAAATTTAATGGTAGCTAAAAATTGTAGCTAAAAATTAATTATATGTATCTTTAACATTAGCATTAATTTATGCTTGTCACTAACCTAATATTAAGATGATAAAATAAACTTACTAAAATGTACACATAATGAATATAAGTGTATACATATAATTAAATAAATGGATCAGTAGGGGGCCCATCACTGTATTGTAGCTAAAAATTTAACATTAGCATAATATTTCATAGGTTCATGCAGGCATATTGATGGTGGTGAGTAGTGTACCGGCACTGTAGAGGAGACTATGTTGCAGGACCTAGAACAATCCCTGGAGGGCTATAATGAAAGTGAATGCGATAAGCTGAAAAGCTGTACTGGAGGGAAAAAGACAATACCTGGTGGATCACAGAAGAGGCCGTTCGCTCCCCAGCACGTGGGGCGTCTGGTACGCTGTGAGTTCAAGGCGCGCGCACTTAGCCAGAGTTTAAATTAGATGATGAGGAAGACGCGGATGACAAGAGAAAAGTGGGGTCATCCTCGTCCTCACTGGGGCTCTCAGAGTCGGAGGCAAGCAGGGCGTATGCCTCCTCGGCCGAGAATGTCTTGCGGGCCATAGGGGAGTGTGCGTGTGTGTGTGGAAAACTTTATTTATTGTGCGTTTGTGTGGGGGCACGGGTGTTCGAGTACTTGCCCTAAACCTAACTGAAAAAAAAACGAAATAAAAAAATAATGATTCAAATCAGCGGTCCGAAGCTGATCAGCGGTGGGGTGGGCGATGCACTAACAGTGGCCTGAGGCTTAGAGTGCCGGCCATTGTCAGCGCACGCACACACACAAAAAAATATATATATTCTTGCACCCCAAAAAATGTGTCGGAGGGGAGGCAAGCTGCAGCACCCCTGGGGGGGTCTAGGGTCACACAGCTGAGTGTACTGTGGACCCCAGACACCCGATCAGGGTGAAGCTGAAAAAAAACTTTTTTTCCCCCTAAACTCTCCCTAATCTCCCTGCCTAATCTAAGCTGTCCCTATACCTGTCCCTAAGTACCTGTGGGGGGGTGCTGGGCATAGATGAGGGGTGCTGGGCTCCACGAGGCTCCTCTCTCCACGCTCCAGGACGCAGTGTGGAGGAGGCAGAGCTGGGGGAAGTCGACCACCCCTCCAGCCCGTGCAGCCAATCGTAAGCGATCCTGAGAGGTGATGTCACCATTACCTCTCAGGATCAAAGGATGGTGATTGGTGGTGTATTATCACACCACCGATCACCATCCTATTCCGGGTTATCGGGTCACCAGAGACCCGAATAACCCGGAAACGCAGCAAACCACAGGTCTAAATTGACCTGCAGTTTGCCGCGATCGCCGAGTCACAGGACCCCCCTCGACATTGTCACAGAGTGCCTGCTGAATGATTTCAGGTACACCCTGTGTCCTTAAGTACCGGGATATCAGGGCATACCTGTACGCCCTGTTTCCCCAACAGGTTAAAGATAAGAGGGAAAAGGCTGATTTTTTCACTTTTAATTATTTAAAAAAATTATTTAAAAAATATTTTCATTTTTAAAGTCCTACTAGGGGATTGTCCTGATTGCTGGTATAACACAATGCATTACCATATGCATTACAGTCTATTATACTTGTCAGTTTACACTGACAGTGATCCTATTAGACTCTACCTTTGGCAGGATCTAACTGGCATCCACAAAGACCTGGAGGTCAATGATTGGCCTCAAGTCACCATAGCAATCATTCACACTCCATAATCGCATGAAATGGTGCCACTGGCTAGGCAGAGGGAGCCCCCCTTGAACCACTTAGATGCCGCTGTCACTATTGAGCATGGCATCTAAGGGGGTTAAATTGATGGGATTGGAGCTAGATTTTCACAGCTGACACCTGCTGAGGATGGCAATTGCTTAGCTACTTAGCCCACTCCATCCATCTGATGTAACTGTACATGCAGCTGTGGCAAGTCACTCACAGTCTGGACATACAGGTATATTCTCTTGCAGGAATGTTTTAAGTCTGTATATAAAATACAGTATAATACACACTATAAACAAAGCATTTTGGTTTGTAGCTTTTTTTAAAAATTTTAAATGCAGTATGCTCTGGGTATGTTGTTTCTTCTGGTATTTTTTCCATGGGATTTTCTAAAGCAGTGGTTCTTAACCTGCATTACATGTGCCCCAAGGGTATGCGCTGTAGGGTGAGGCAGTATGGGGAATGCTAATGCCTCCCAATATTCATCTATATCATGTTCTGAGGAGGGCAATACAATTGAATGCTACGGTGGTGTACAAAAGCTGATGTCTCCCTGCCCTGCCATACACTCTGATAGACTACTAGGCCTAAAGTCTATCAGAGGCCGGCACAGGCTGCACAATGACATAAACATCATGCCGAATGCTGGGCTGCAAGCTGCTCAAGAGGTCTGTGTCCTCAACCGCATCACTGCCCCATGATTAAGAACTGCAGGGTTCAAAACAGGTAGATTAGACATGCAGAGTTGTTCTACATGGTGTCTTTATATCTCTTTGATAAAACCTATGGATTTTATCAAGCAGCTAGAGTTAGATCGCTTTATCTTGAAAACTGTTGGGACTCTCTGGGGGGGTCATTATTATAACTGAGGTTACTATAAGGAGGCAATTACTACTACTGGGGAACAATAAGGGGGCAATTAGTACTACTGGGGTCCTAAAAAGGGCCATATTTTTTCTACTGGCACTACAGGGGCATTATAAGGGTGCATCCTTTTCTACTGAGGTTACTATATGGAGGCATTTTTTTCTACTTAAGGCACTATAACAGGGTATTAGTACTACTGGGGGGTACTATAAGGAGGAATTTTTCTTTCTACTGGCACACATTATGGGAGCTTTATTACTACTGGGGGCACTACAGGCAGGCATTATTACTTTTAGGGCATACTATGGTGGGTTTCATCATTACTGGGGGGAATCAGTACTACTGGGGGCACTATATGGGGGCATATTTACTACTGTGGCACATTGTGGGAGCTTTAATACTACTTGGAGAAGTGTGGTGGGCTTTCTAACTACTGAAGGGCACTGTGGTGGACTTTAAAGGGGTTATTTAACCCCTATAATGAGCCCCCGAATGCCCTGGCCCCTCATATAGGTTAGATTTACCCAGCTCCACAGCACCCGCGTTGCTCCTGATCCCTGCTGTGCGGCCTTTATTACTACTGGGGTACTATAGGGGAAATGATTACTACTGGGGGCATTGTGGTGGACCTTATTGCTATTAGGGTACTATAAGGAACCTAAGTACTAGCATGGACACTATAGGACCATTATTACTACTTGGGGCATTATGGTGGGCTCCGCTACTACTGGGGGGCATTATGGTGGGCTATATTACTACTAGGCGGCCATGGAGAACATTATTACTTCTGGGGCACAATGGGGACATTATTAGTACTGGGGACACCATTACTCCTAAGAGCACTATCGGAGAAAATGACTTCAGCTTGGCACAATTATTTGTGGGAGACACTATGTTTACGGCACTTAATGTCAGGGGCACCATTTGCTGTGTGCAACTATATGTGAGTGCACTGTGTGGAAATAATTATTGAAGGATGTACTATTTATGTTGTACTAGTATTTTCAGGGGGACTATCAGTTTCTGCACTATAGTATTGTTGAGCAAAGTGGGCACAGTATTGGGGGTGGTAGGATGTGGTGATGATGGAAAAGTAGGAACCTAAGATGTCTGCGTGACAAACTGTAGAGATGAGACATGGCTGAAAGATGTGATTATGGTGGTCTGGTTCGAATGGAGAAGAAGAAGAATAAAGAGAACCTCTGTATCAGGGACATCACTGGATGTAATAGGTATTGTGAGGATTTGCTCTGGTAGGCAGGGTAAGCAGACGCAGTACAGATGCAAAACAAGTTTGTAAATCAAAATGTCAGTGTTTATTCACACACAAAAGGCAAAAGAAAAACGACTCATTACAGTGTTGTTGTTAATTCACACAATGAAAAGTCCATAGAACAGACACGTCACCCTGCTAGCCATTTTATCCCCGGCAGTCCACAGCAGGCTTTAGGGGGCCTGTTTCCCAGCGTGCAGCCCTCATGCGGCTCTCAACTTTCCAGCACAGCACCATGCTTCAGATCCCAAAACAGAGACTCAGCTGCTGAGCCCAGCTGCCTATTTAAAGGACAGCCAGGTTATGCCAAAACACGGACCGGCACTTAAACTCCGGTCCGGTATTTGATCTCACCTGGCTGGAAATCAGCCCTGCCGCCCATGTTGGGAGTAAGGCCTCTTTCAGACTGGCGTTGCGGGAAAAGGTGCGGGTGCATTACGGGAACACCCGCGATTTTTCTGCGCGAGTGCAAAACATTGTAATGCGTTTTGCACTCGCGTGAGAAAAATCACGCATGTTTGGTACCCAAACCCGAACTTCTTCACAGAAGTTCCAGCTTGGGATTGGTGTTCTGTAGATTGTATTATTTTCCCATATAACATGGTTATAAGAGAAAATAATAGCATTCTGAATACAGAATGCATAGTAAAATGGTGCTGGAGGGGTTAAAAAAATATTTTTAAAAATGTAACTCACCTTAGTCCACTTGATCGCGCAGCCCGGCATCTCCTTCTGTCTTCTTTGCTGAATAGGACCTGTGGTGACGTCACTCCGGTCATCACATGATCTATCACATGATCCATCACCATGGTAAAAGATCATGTGATGGATCATGTGATGACCGGAGTGATGTCACCACAGGTCCTGTTCAGCTGCGCGAGCAAGTGGATTAAGGTGAGTTAAATTATTATTTTATTTTTTTTAACCCCTCCAGCACCATTTTACTATGCATTCTGTATTCAGAATGATATTATTTTCCCTTATAACCATGTTATAAGGGAAAATAATAATGATCGTGTCTCCATCCCGATCGTCTCCTAGCAACCGTGCGTAAAAATCGCACCGCATCCGCACTTGCTTGCGGATGCTTGCGATTTTCACGCAACCCCATTCACTTCTATGGGGCCTGCGTTGAGTGAAAAACGCAGAATATAGAGCATGCTGCGATTTTCACGCAACGCACAAGTGATGCGTGAAAATCACCGCTCATGTGAACAGTCCCATAGAAATGAATGGGTCGGTATTCAGTGCGGGTGCAATGCGTTCAACTCACGCATCGCATCCGCGCGGAATACTCGCCCGTGTGAAAGAGGCCTAAAATACCTGCCTTCCCAAACAAAACCCCTTGCTATGTCACAGTATGTAGTGCTGCATTCCTCTGTATGTTTGGTAACATAAAATATCATTTAAAAAGTAATAGTCACCCATCATGGGTCCTAATCTGGTGTATGGTACCAAAATGCTTATAAAAACACTTGAATCCACTGAATGTTTTAGAGGCATAAAAACACTGCAAATAATAGGCCCTGATTTATCAAACTAGTTTTGTCTTTGTTTTGGAGTAAATTGTGACTTTTTTGTTGTTTTCAAAGTAAGACATATTTATCAAAGTTATTTCTTGTGCCTGTTACATCAGTTTCAGAAATCCAGCTATTTTGTGGGTGTTCCTATGAAACACATTGGTTGTTGGCCTTATTTATCATAGAGAAAGTCCCAAAGAATTGTCTCAACTACACTCCCCTCCTGACAAGAGGTACCATAGGTGAAAATAAATCAGATGTGATGACGTGCCTGTGATAAATTTAACAAGTTCTGTGCGCTACTTTGATAAATTTGGTGTACAGACCGTTACCTTTACACAAATAGACAAATGTGAAGACAAACTTCAATTCGTCCTCTGATAATAAATAAGGGCAATACTGCTTGTGAAGGATGCCTTGCTGGAGGACTAGAAAAGGCAGCATAACAACATTGTGAACTGTACACACAAAAAGGCTCTGTATGGCTGTCACATGTTTTTGACACTTGAGCTATGACATGCCCAACTGCCCCATGTGACCCCTGCAGCCTATCACTGGTCTTAATGGTCAGGTGCGGTAGTTGATCATTTCATAACTGCAGTGAGACTGGCACCATAACAGGCATTTGTATGAGACAGTGGTGGGGTCCTTTATCTGGACTCAGGTTGCCTTCATAGTGGTCATCACTGGTACACAAGTGGAGGGGGTCAGGCTTGATCATGACACTGAAAGGGTCATGTGATCTTTTTGATGTAACAATATGTCAAGGTGACTCACCTACAGTACCTGGTGCATTAAGGAGTTAAAAGAATAGTCTATAATAGCAAACAAGGTAATTAAAAGATAAATTAACTTACCCTAAAAAAAGGGTGTTCATATTCGCCCTTCCTAATGAATTTTCCCGGCTATCAGATGCAAAGACAAAACCTACACTGTTCTTTTCCTCAACAACTGGTAAACGTAGTGATAGCATGAATACAGACCCTTTAAAAACAATATTACTCTTACAATGGGGTTTCACTTGTGCCATTGTACCATGTGCTCCAGCATCAGAGGTTTGTGGGTTTGAACTGGAACCATTGTGTTCAATGGCCGTTAATGTTTCCACTGCTTCATGTATCCTGCATCGGTTACTTGTGGTGTGAACTGTGCCAATGTGTCTGTATTGCGTGAGTTAATCATTCCTTATTAGTGTTGAGCGAGCATGCTCGGCCGAACACCACGTGTGCTCGAGCGTGATGCTCGAGTCAGTGTATTTAAATCTAATTTAGCCTCTATTTCTATGCAGAAGATCGCTGTACAGTGAGGGAATCCCTCAGTGTGAGTCTGCGGCTTAGGAGTCCCTGCTCTGACTCCATATATAGCTATGTCCATTGTAGGAAGGCGCAGGGGGCCGTCATTGATGGAAGGTATGTGTCACCGAGATTCCTGGCCTCGGTGAGGTAAGAGCCGGTAGTTTTAAGTGTCAGCGGCAGCTAGTACTGGTTGACACTGTTTGTTATTAGTGTGGCTGTAAAGCCGATCCGGCTCTTACTGGGAGTAGCCAAAGTGCTGGGTGGGTGGCTGCTCCCCACGCTCCAGGGCGGGTCTTTATTGGTCTATATAAAACCCAGCCGGCAGTCTCAGCTGGGTGTGGATTATCCTCCATCTGACAGTGGAGCGCTGTCAGTCTCTATGTGTTTTGGAACTGAGAACTTGTGCTGTGCTAAAGGGCTGAGAGACGCCTGCTGGGAAACAGGCCCCAAAGCCTGCTGTGGACTGCGGGTGGAAAAACTGCTGACCAGGTGAAGGCTTTTGTTCTGTGGACTTTTTATGGTGTGAACAAACACCAAGACTGCAAACTGTTACTTTTTATTTTTCCCTATGTGTGAATAAAACACTGAACTATTTAAGTTAAAGACTTTGTGGTTGCCTCTGTACTACGTCTGCTAGCCTGTCTACCAGAGCAAATCCCCACACCATATATGGAGTCAGTGTATTAAAATTTAATTTAGCCTCTATTTCAGAAAAGTTTCAAGGCAAGGCACTTAACCACTCAGCTATAATAGCTGCATAGCTAGTTACTTAAAAATATAATAATATGAGACTTGTACTGTACTGTACTTCTACTGAGATCTATACAGTAGAAGTCTCTTTTTTTTTTTTTAGCAACTGGCTATGCAGCTATATAGTGTAGTGGTTAGAGTTCTGGGCTATGTTGCAGAAGCTGTGAGTTCAAATCCAGTCACAAACTTTTTCAGAAATAGAGGTTAAATTAGATTTATATATTTAGTATTTTTTTTTTTGTAATTGTAAAAAATGGCACAAAATAAATGTGTAATTACTGGGGGAAAAAAGAGACTTCTACTGTATAGGAATACTTACTAGTTAGCTATATATGGAGTCAGAGCAGGGACTCCTAAGCTGAACTAGAGTCCCGACACCCTCCACTCTTCAGAGCAGGGGGTGCCTGGGGTTCTCCCATTGACTTCCATTGTGCTCGGTGCTCTGTAGAACACCCGAGCATCGCAAAGTGTTCTACTCGAGCACCCCAGCACACAAGCACTTTGGTGCTCGCTCAACACTATTCCCTATATATTACCTGAGTACTGTGTCAGTATATACAGTTGCAAGAAAAAGTATGTGAACCCTTTGGAATGATATGGATTTCTGCACAAATTGGTCATAAAATGTGATCTGATCTTTATCTAAGTCATAACAATAGACAATCACAGTCTGCTTAAACTAATAACACACAAAGAATTAAATGTTACCATGTTTTTATTGAACACACCATGTAAACATTCACAGTGCAGGTGGAAAAAGTATGTGAACCCTTGGATTTAATAACTGGTTGAACCTCCTTTGGCAGCAATAACTTCAACCAAATGTTTCCTGTAGTTGCAGATCAGACGTGCACAACGGTCAGGAGTAATTCCTGACCATTCCTCTTTACAGAACTGTTTCAGTTCAGCAATATTCTTGGGATGTCTGGTGTGAATCGCTTTCTTGAGGTCATGCCACAGCATCTCAATCGGGTTGAGGTCAGGACTCTGACTGGGCTACTTCATAAGGCGTATTTTCTTTTGTTTAAGCCATTCTGTTGTTGATTTACTTCTATGCTTTGGGTCTTTGTCCTGTTGCAACACCCATCTTCTGTTGCTTCAGCTGGTGGACAGATGGCCTTAAGTTCTCCTGCAAAATGTCTTGATAAACTTGGGAATTCATTTTTCCTTCGATGATAGCAATCCGTCCAGGCCCTGACGCAGCAAAGCAGCCCCAAACCATGATGCCCCCACCACCATACTTCACAGTTGGGATGAGGTTTTGATGTTGGTGTGCTGTGCCTCTTTTTCTCAACACATAGTGTTGTGTGTTTCTTCCAAACAACTCAACTTTGGTTTCATCTGTCCACAGAATATTTTGCCAGTACTGCTGTGGAACATCCAGGTGCTCTTGTGCAAACTGTAAACGTGCAGCAATGTTTTTTTGGACAGCAGTGGCTTCCTCTGTGGTATCCTCCCATGAAATCCATTCTTGTTTAGTGTTTTACATATCGTAGATTCGCTAACAGGGATGCTAGCATATGCCAGAGACTTTTGTAAGTCTTTAGCTGACACTCTAGGATTCTTCTTCACCTCATTGAGCAGTCTGCGCTGTGCTCTTGCAGTCATCTTTACAGGACAGCCACTCCTAGGGAGAGTAGCAGCAGTGCTGAACTTTCTCCATGTACAGACAATTTGTCTTACCCTGGACTGATGAACAGCAAGGCTTTTGGAGATACTTTTATAACCCTTTCCAGCTTTATGCAAGTCAACAATTCTTAATCGTAAGTCTTCTGAGAGCTCTTTTGTGTGAGGCATCATTCACATCAGGCAATGCTTCTTGTGAAAAGCAAACCCATAACTGGTGTGTGTTTTTTATAGGGCAGGGCAGCTGTAACCAACACCTCCAATCTCATCTCATTGATTGGACTCCAGTTGGCTGACACGTCACTCCAATTAGCTCTTGGAGATTTCTTGAACAATGAAGGTGACGTCTCTCTGGGCATCCAGTAGCGCATAGACGTATACCTTCTTGTTTCTCCTTTTAGGATTTGAAATGCACATTGGTACAACCATTGATGTGCCATTGCTTTCTCCTTCCCTCACTCTGCAAGAGAATACCGATACTTTCTTTCCTTCCTAAGTATCTTTAGGTATTGAGGATTTATCTTTCTTTGGACGTTCTTCATGTAGCGGTGTAGGATGGCATCCTTTGCAAATGCTGCATGTGTCCTTTTTCTTACACTCCTTAGTAACATGGCCTTTTCTTAGGCATCCGAAACACAGTTGGTTATCAAGCACAAATTTTTTCTTTTCTTCTTGGGACTTCTCCTTCAATTGTTAGCACTTATGTATTCAGTGGTTCTCTCCACAGAACATATACTTGAAGGTAGTCTGAAGATTTTTCGGTTCTGTCTCTCTACTGATCCCACTAGTGACTTTGGACTTGCTCTCGTAGGTATCTGGACCTTTAGCTGCTGCATTCATTGCAAAGCTAGTTGCTCTTGCACGTCTTATCTATCTTGCAGGCCTTTCTTCTAAGGATTTTAAGACGTAAGATGATGTTACTGGATTACATGCTATCCGTGCTTCCTCATTGACAAACTCAGAAGTCTTTAAAACTTGGGAAGTTCTTACCTAGATCTAACTGTTTAGTCACATAGTGATTCCATCTAGAAGCCACTTCTTCAGGTAGCTTAGTTAGCATGCTGTGGTTTTCTAGATAGTTGTTCAGTACTTCCAGTCTTTGAACATGTGGGATTGCATTGCTGCATGTTCGCAGGAAGTCACCATACTTTTGGAGTCTGAAGTGTTTTTTAGGACTTATTTTAGGCCCGTTATTCAATTTCTCTCTAAAAGCTCTTTGTACTAAGAAAGGATGACCATATCTTGCATTAAATTTTTCTCAAGCTTGCTTGTAGGCTTCATCGTCTTTTCTATAGAAGTTACCTTCAAGAACTTTATTTGCTTCCCCACCAACATATCTCTGAAGGTAGAATAACTTGTCGAATGGATTGAAGCAATGATGCTCAATGATCATTTCAAAACTTGCCTTCGACTCTATGAACTTCAGTACGTCTCCTGAAAATACAGTGGGTTCCGGCACGTGAAGTCTAGCGAGGACTGTTCTCTGTTGTCCTGTTGGGACAATAGTTGTAACACTCTCCTGAGCATTGCTGTGACATCTAGGAATAGAATCATCCGGTTCTATTTTCTCACTTAGTTCTGAATTAGGTGAGTCCTTTTCTTTATCCTTTCTGGTAGAGATAGAGGGTAAATTCACACACCTTTTTCCTAACACTGGACTAGGCCTCTCTTTGTTTTTTTGAGCAGGGATAATAACTTATTTCTTCACTACATGCTGGAGATTTCCTTCCATTCTTCTGGGCATATGAAGGAAAGTAGGAGTCTTTTTCTTCACTTAGTACAGATTTGAACCTATGACTACTCTGACTCATATCCTCCTCATGTACTCTGAGTCTTAACTTCTTTCTGCCTTTCCAGACTTTTCAATTCAGCTTCCATTTGATGGAGCTGTGCCTCCATTTCAGCTTCCATCTGATGGCGTTGTGCATCCATTTCAGCTTCCATCTGATGGCATTGTGCATCATTTTCAGCTTGCTTTTCAGCCATCAGTTGAAGCTGCGCCTCGATGGCAGCTTCCATCTCAATTTTTGCTTCCTTGACAGCAAGTTGTTCAGCTAATTCCTTTCTTTTGGCTGAAGTATTTGAGGACTCTAATATGTGGGTGGCACTTCTGCTAGCAAAGGAAGTCACAGTTGAGATTGTGGTACCCCCTAAGGATCTAGCACAGTCTTTCATAAAAAAGCTCGTTCATTCTACTTCTTGCTTTAACTTCATCATAGTTTGCTGCAGATGATAGTTCTCTCATGAGCTTTACTAAATCTTTAGTGACCGCAGTACAGGTGTCCATGTTCCTTACAATATCCTGGGAAGGTGTTGTAAGTGACCGCAGGTTGACATATGCTGCCATAAACTCTGATTCAGATTCTTCTACCGTCTCTACCATATCACTCAAGTTACTTTTATACTTTCTTGCTTTAGTTTTCTACGAATGTCTGTAATGTATGATTTCCACTTCTCATACATTCTGGCAAACCTTTTTCCTTTTGATGCTGCGTCTTGCTCTAAATTTTCCAGCATCTTTGGTTTTCTGGCACGTGATGAACGTCTTAGTTCATCTGCTTGGTCTATAATTGTTAAAGACTAATGCTGAAAAAGAATATTCTAACTCAGACAGGTTCCCTTGCTCTCCAACTTCTACTCTATCTATCTTTGTATCCTCTATCAGTGGCATGGTAATACTAGGCTCAGACATTTTACTTTAAATGCAGTACTGACAATCAATACGAATAATAAGATGTCTTTTTACTTTAAATGCAATATTGACAAATGTCGAAATAAATGACTTTCACTTTAAATGTAACAGCGATAAATGCAGGCAATAAATGACTTTCACTTTAAATGCAATAGAGTCCGTGTAATACAAACTGTCCTTTGTTTAACTTTAAAGTCTTTATCTGAGCACAAAAATGTCTCTTTATGCCAAAGCCTATATGCAATAATAAGTAATAAAGGAAAGCTCTGACCTTATTCTGAAGAACAGAATACTGCGATCTGAAGGTTGCTGGAACAAATGTCTGTCTTAAAAGAGACTTGTCTTTTCTTGATGTAATGTGATGCTCTGTGCTGACTTGCGATGCTCAGTGCAGACTTGCGATGCTCTGTGCAGACTTGTGATGCTCTGTGCAGACTTGCGATGTGCTGGCTTAGATACGCTGCTGTAGGCTTTGGTCCTAGTGGCGGGAAACTAGCTGACTGCAGTACGTGGTCTCTCCGTGTATAGCGGTGCAGGCACTCTAGCTCCTGACTTTGGCCTCCCACCATGCGTCTCTTTCTCTCTCTTGGAATCGCAGGCGGGTTAGCGCCCTTTCTCTGACTATCTTGCCTTTGCCGTTCTGCCACTTTAAGAGTCGGCTGCAGTTTGACTAATGCACGCGTTCTATGGCCTTTATGGTAGCTCCGCTGAGATGTCTTTGCTTGCTCACTCAGGGAACAATTGCTGCATGGTGGTATATGCTGGCGCTCCACTGCTCTAATGCGCTCTTTACTGTGCAAGTTGAGGAAAGCGCAATCACTTTGCCCTCTGAGGGCAATAGTTCCACTGTGGCAGGCGCAGCACTATGAAGTGCCCTTTGCGCTGTGGCATTAGAAAAATTTTGATATCTCTGACTTTTAGTCTAACCAGACTTACTCTGTAATTCCTCTAGCGCCATTCTATGGAAACAGTAGGTTTAAAGAGCACACCAAATGCTTCAAATAACTTCTTTATTAACTTCAACTTTTCTTCCTATATAACACTGCCGCCTCCGCAGCAGATAGTCCATGCACAAAACACGTGTTGAAAAGAAATCACAAAATGGCGGTTTAACGGTTCAATCTTGTCATTCAACATAAAATGGTGGATATATTTCTCTCTTCAGTATCTGTACTGTCACTTTAAGTTATTTAAGCACTTTATGATCTCTCTGATTTGACCGATAGTTCTACTGATATGTATGCAATTTGTATGGATTGATATTGTATGCTATTTGTAGTTTGCAATTGAGTATGATCTGATATGGTTGTAACTGTATGCTTGCAATTTGTATTTGCAATTGAATTTGTATTTGGTGTAACTGTAAGTAAACACATATATATCTAGTTTAGTATACAGTTCTAATCACAATACTAACAATATGAACATTATATAACTGTTTTAAATACCTATTTTGGCCTCTCCTGCTTCCATAAAAACACAGCTCCCAGTGGAGTGAATGTCTCTTCAGCTCCTGTCTCTGGTGAATAATGATTCTCGCAGCTCCTGCTAGGGGAATTCCCAGACAGGCTGTGTGTGAGGCTGACTGTGATTGGTGAAAACTCTTGCTATGTGAGAAGCTGGCTGTTGGTCTAGACTTCTGCCCAGTAACAACAGATTAACACTACACTTTCTGCTGTTTCTGCTGTGTCACTGAGCTTACCTTACACTACCAAATGAATCTTAAAGGCATATTATCTTTTTCTGATTCTGTTAACACAAAATATAACAGTTATATGACATCCAAAACATGATGTCACAGTAAATAACTCTGCTTTTGTCTTTAAACATAAACATGGGAACTGTATTAAGGCTATTGGCATGTTTAGCTGTATACACATATAAGCTATACTAGCAACCTAGGACAGGTCCTAGCTGGCCAGCTACACTGACAGCTTCTGCACTCCCCTGGCCCCAGCGCTGTGTATACAGCGATCTAGAAGGCAGGGATACCCAGGAATGGTCCCTGCCTTCTCCCTGGGGTGCCCTGCTTTCACTGACAGTAGGCCCCCCGCTCGGCAGATGCACAATTAGCGTGCAGCTGCAATCGCTTAATGGACGTTCCAGTACGTCCATTCAGAGATAAACCGACCGCCCAGGGATCGCCCAAAGCCTTCTGATCTAGCCCAGTGCCTAACCAGTTAATTGACACAGTGGTTCCCCAATCATTGTCTATAGCACCTGTCCATAACAATTATTTCTTCCCTGAATTATATTAAAGGGATTTTCCAAGATATAACATTGATGATGTATCTCTAGTAAAGGAAGTCACTATGTGATAGGTGGGGGTCAGACCACAATCAGCAGAAAGTAGCTGGAGAGTAGTACAGTGCTACTTTTATCCATGTGGCTGTTTCAGATACTGTGATGAAGGGGTTGTGGTGCCCTGTCCTCTTTTGTTCCCCTGTTCATGGGTTTTGTCTAGGTTATTTTTCCACAGAGCAAATAGATGTTTTGGGTAAGAGTAGGTCATGAATATTCTATCCCAGCAAAAATGTTCTGTAGTAGTGCTAGTATTTCTAATGCTCTCTGGAGAAAGTTACTTTTTTGTTGCCTTAACATCCGACCTTGACGCTACCGTGTCTGAATGCTGGTTGGCTTTCAGGAAGCTGAATGTTTCGATGTCTCCCCAAGTAAAATTTCCTGTACAATAATACCATTACACTAGCAGTCCCACTCACCATGAAGGTTTTATCCAGTTATGATGTAGCTCTACATAGATTATTACTGTTGGGTTGTAAATTCTTGGTTACATAGAAAATAAAAAATAACTACTTTCTGTAATTCAAACTGAAATGACCTAACTAGGCATAAACTTACCTGCACTTCTAGAGAAAGTAAAATACCTGCATAAAGGCAGTTACCAGAAATTGCCTGATCCAAGGTGTAAAAATATGTTCCGTTGTCTAAGTGTGAGTAATGATACAGTCATAAAAAGTCTAACATATTTCTTGAAGTCCCTCACATATTTAATGAAAAACCAAATAACACAGGAAATATTTATATGGTTGCCAGGGATGAAGTGAAAAGTGCAGCATGTTCTCACATAAGACAGTTTGATGAACATTATACAAGCAGCACCATGGTACATCAGGCTGTCATTAACAAATTAAAGTAATTTCATGTGTTAGTATCTAAAACTGCTTCAAATAGATCAATAAGGGTCAGGTGTTTAGTGGCATTCTCAACAGTGTAGTGTTTTTTTTCCAGAAGCCACGGCTAGATAAGATAATAGTCTTAATTTAGTTTAGTTTTAAGCCTTATGTTTGCTGATGCACACAAAGCAGTAGTAAAAGTGACCATACACATTAGATTGAAGCAGGTTGATGACTGAATAACCATTAAACATACACAATTTAAACATGGCCGACTTCTTTCCAGACAATTATGTTCTGTGTTTGGCCGGCCAAAATGATCATTCATCATTCACCCGGCAATCATCTTGGTTGAAATAATCCGTTTTGATTAGACTAAACATTATGCCCCTTATAATGTGTGCCAGTGCAAAAATGCCCCCTTATAATGTATATCAGTACAAAAATGCCCCCATAATGTGTGTCAGTACAAAAAATTTCACTGTTATGTGCCAGTACAAATACATCCTCTTAGTGCCCCCAGTAGAGTCAATGTCCCTATAGTGCCCCCATAATATGCACTAATGCCTCCTTTTGTGTGGCAATACAAAAAATACCCCCTCTTAGTTCCCCCAGTTGAGCTAATGTCCGCATAGTGCCTCTATAATGTGGGCCAGCATAAAATACCCCTATATAGTGCCCCCCATAGATAAAGTCTATGGATATAGTCCACCCCTATTCCCCATATTGGCCAAACGGCATAGTGTGAAAAAAAAACTTACATAATTACCTCCATGCTGCTGTCAGCGATGTTGTGCAGGCCTCTTCCAACCTGTGTCCCTCGCTGTATGCTGTCTGGCTCAGGCGGCGCCCTGGGACTGGACCTAAAGCCTGTCAGAGGGAACAGCGGGGCAGGAAAACATCGCTCCTGTGCCCCGCCGCAACCTTCAACCATATTGCCTTTCTGAGGATGGCAATACAGTTGAAAAAAAAGAGATTTGCAATGGAAGCGCTCATTTGCCTCAGCCCTGCTGCTCCCCCTCCCCCCTTAGATCCAGGGCCGTGCCACCTGAGGCAATCCTGCCTAATTGGCGTGTGGCCCTGTCTCCACCTGCTATGTCCACTGCCACTGACAGGATGTCATATTTCAAAGTCAGCTCTGCTGTCTGTGCTCACAAGCCTACTATTTTAACGGTCCACACCCGGTTCAGCAACCGAACATTCCTTAACTCTGTCAGTATTAACCTGTGGATTCCTCACTCTGCTCCTTGCCTGAGTAAACAGGTTCTGTAATTGCTGAAGTCTGCCAGCCATAATCTTATCTGCTTGAATTTTGTATTGTATGAACTTTGGCAGCCCTGACCTCTTGCTTGATTGAGTACATAACCTGTCTCCTGATTTTACTACCACAAACTGGTTACTACTCATGTCAGCCATTACCCCCAGAATAAATACGAGAGATGCTGACTTCCTCCATGGCAACCCAGAGGATCCACCTCTCAGGCATTGTGACATAGGGTCTGCTCACATCATTTTTAGAGCCTAGAAAAGCCCCTAGTGTATCCACAGGACATGATTCACTTGATGGAGGCCAAAAGAGTGTGCTTTTGGCCTTAGGGTACTTTCACACTAGCTTTTTTCTTTTCCGGCGCTGAGTTCCGTCGAAAGGGCTCAATGCCGGAAAAGAACTGATCAGGTATATCCCCATGCATTCTGAATGGAGAGTAATCCGTTCAGGATGCATCAGGATGTCTTCAGTTCAGTCCTTTTGACTGATCGGGCAAAAGAGAAAACCGTAGCATGCTACGGTTTTATCTCCAGCGAAAAAAAACTGAAGACTTGCCTGAATGCCGGATTTGGCATTTTCTTTCCCATAGGAAAGTATTAGTGCCGGATCTGTCATTCAAAATACCGGAAAGCTGGATCTGGGAAAAAAAGAAATGCCGGATCCGTTTTGCCGGATGACACCGGAAAGACGGATCCGGCATTTCAATGCATTTTTTTTTGACTGATCAGGCATTTTTAAGACTGATCAGGATCCTGATCAGTCTTACTAATGCCATCAGTTGGCATACGTTTTGCCGGATCCGGCAGGCAGTTCCGGCGACGGAACTGCTTGCCGGATCACTCTGCCGCAAGTGTGAAAGTAGCCTTAGTCAGGCCAGTATGTCAGGATATCTATGTCACGGACGTTCCCACGACAGGTGGCAGGAGATCGGTGAGACTGGCCACACGTGGTTTGATCTGACATGTTTTCCGCTTGGATCAAATGACATCTGTGTTGTTTCTGATGCTTGCCACACCCTTCTTTCCCCAGGTGTGGCTATTATGGTCATTTAACCTTCTCTATTTATTGTTGTTTCTCCCACTATGCTATGAGGTTCATAGCTTCTGTTGTGGATAGCTGGTGTGTGGATCTCGGCTGAGTTCCTGGTGCTGCCATGAAGTTAAGTGTTTTCTTTCCCTTTTCTATTTTGTTTGGGTTATTTTGTGTGTTGCATTTCCCTGTCATTTGTATTAAGGCCTGAGGGAGACTCCTGTTCGTCCTTCCTTTTGGAGGAACAGGTTGTCTCAGCCTTGGGTCCTATAGGTTGAGTTAGGACACTAGGTATTCCTGTGTATGAACTCACCTACCTCTGGGGTCTGTTCATACTGTTAGTTAGTCAGGACTTTGATTAGGGTGTTACTAGGAGGTTTCCATCTCCTTTCCCTAGTTTCCAGGCCTTATTCACTTACCCCTTTCCCTCCTATGTTCGGTGTGGTGTTTCCCTCCCACAACCGAACGTGACAATCTATTTTTGTTGGCATGGAATAGTATAGTAGACTATGTTGTTGGGAGATCCTTTAAACATGATGTGAACAGAGCCTTAGGGCAAATTTAGCCATAGAGTTATAAAAGGTCTGTATTTACCTGGCACAAATTTTTTTAGGTCAGTGAGACAGTTTTCTAGCATTCTTTGCATCAGGAGTAGAGTTGAGCGAACACCTGGATGTTCGGGTTCGAGAAGTTCGGCCGAACTTCCCGGAAATGTTCGGGTTCGGGATCCGAACCCGACCCGAACTTCGTCCCGAACCCGAACCCCATTGAAGTCAATGGGGACCCGAACTTTTCGGCACTAAAAAGGCTGTAAAACAGCCCAGGAAAGGTCTAGAGGGCTGCAAAAGGCAGCAACATGTAGTTAAATCCCCTGCAAACAAATGTGGATAGGGAAATTAATTAAAATAAAAATAAAATAAATAAAAATTAACCAATATCAATTGGAGAGAGGTCCCATAGCAGAGAATCAGGCTTCATGTCAGCAGAGAATCAGTCTTCATGTCATAGCAGAGAATCAGGCTTCACGTCACCCAAAACTGGAACAGTCCATTGTCAGATATTTAGGCTCCGGCACCCAGGCAGAGGAGAGAGGTCCCATAACATAGAATCTGGCTTCATGTCAGCAGAGAATCAGTCTTCATGTCATAGCAGAGAATCAGGCTTCATGTCATAGCAGAGAATCATGCTTCACGTCACCCACCACTGGAACAGTCCATTGTCAGATATTTAGGCCCAGGCACCCAGGAAGAGGAGAGAGGTCCCATAGCAGAGATTCAGGCTTCATGTCAGCAGAGAATCAGTCTTCATGTCATAGCAGAGAATCATGCCTCACGTCACCCACCACTGGAACAGTCCATTGTCAGATATTTAGGCCCCGGCACCCAGGCAGAGGAGAGAGGTCCCATAACAGAGATTCCGGCTTCATGTCAGCAGAGAATCAGTCTTCATGTCATAGCAGAGAATCATGCTTCACGTCACCCAATATTGGAACAGTCCATTGTCATATAATTTAGGCCCCGGCACCCAGACAGAGGAGAGAGGTCCCATAACATAGAATCTGGCTTCATGTCAGCAGAGAATCAGTCTTCATGTCATAGCAGAGAATCAGGCTTCATGTCACCCACCACTGGAACAGGCCACTGTCAGATATTTTTAGGCCCCGGCACCCAGACAGAGGAGAGAGGTCCCATAACATAGAATCTGGCTTCATGTCAGCAGAGAATCAGTCTTCATGTCATAGCAGAGAATCATGCTTCACGTCACCCAACATTGGAACAGTCCATTGTCATATAATTTAGGCCCCGGCACCCAGACAGAGGAGAGAGGTCCCATAACAGAGATTCAGGCTTCATGTCAGCGACTCAGAAGAGAATCAGTCTTCATGTCATAGCAGAGAATCAGGCTTCATGTCACCCACCACTGGAACAGGCCACTGTCAGATATTTTTAGGCCCCGGCACCCAGACAGAGGAGAGAGGTCCCATAACAGAGATTCAGGCTTCATGTCAGCAGAGAATCAGTCTTCATGTCATAGCAGAGAATCATGCTTCACGTCACCCACCACTGGAACAGTCCATTGTCACATATTTAGGCCCAGGCAGAGGAGAGAGGTCCCATAGCAGAGATTCAGGCTTCATGTCAGCAGAGAATCAGTCTTCATGTCATAGCAGAGAATCATGCCTCACGTCACCCACCACTGGAACAGTCCATTTTTCAGATATTTAGGCCCGGGCACCCAGGCAGAGGAGAGAGGTCCCATAACAGAGATTCAGGCTTCATGTCAGCAGAGAATCAGTCTTCATGTCATAGCAGAGAATCATGCTTTACGTCACCCAACATTGGAACAGTCCATTGTCATATAATTTAGGCCCCGGCACCCAGACAGAGGAGAGAGGTCCCATAACATAGAATCTGGCTTCATGTCAGCAGAGAATCAGTCTTCATGTCATAGCAGAGAATCAGGCTTCATGTCACCCACCACTGGAACAGGCCACTGTCAGATATTTTTAGGCCCCGGCACCCAGACAGAGGAGAGAGGTCCCATAACATAGAATCTGGCTTCATGTCAGCAGAGAATCAGTCTTCATGTCATAGCAGAGAATCATGCTTCACGTCACCCAACATTGGAACAGTCCATTGTCATATAATTTAGGCCCCGACACCCAGACAGAGGAGAGAGGTCCCATAACAGAGATTCAGGCTTCATGTCAGCGACTCAGCAGAGAATCAGTCTTCATGTCATAGCAGAGAATCAGGCTTCATGTCACCCACCACTGGAACAGGCCACTGTCAGATATTTTTAGGCCCCGGCACCCAGACAGAGGAGAGAGGTCCCATAACAGAGATTCAGGCTTCATGTCAGCAGAGAATCAGTCTTCATGTCATAGCAGAGAATCATGCTTCACGTCACCCACCACTGGAACAGTCCATTGTCACATATTTAGGCCCAGGCACCCAGGCAGAGGAGAGAGGTCCCATAGCAGAGAATCTGGCTTCATGTCAGCAGAGAATCAGTCTTCATGTCATAGCAGAGAATCATGCTTCACGTCACCCAACATTGGAACAGTCCATTGTCATATAATTTAGGCCCCGGCACCCAGACAGAGGAGAGAGGTCCCATAACAGAGATTCAGGCTTCATGTCAGCGACTCAGCAGAGAATCAGTCTTCATGTCATAGCAGAGAATCAGGCTTCATGTCACCCACCACTGGAACAGGCCACTGTCAGATATTTTTAGGCCCCGGCACCCAGAAAGAGGAGAGATGTCCCATAACAGAGATTCAGGCTTCATGTCAGCAGAGAATCAGTCTTCATGTCATATCAGAGAATCATGTTTCAAGTCACCCACCACTGGAACAGTCCATTGTCACATATTTAGGCCCAGGCACCCAGGCAGAGGAGAGAGGTCCCATAGCAGAGAATCTGGCTTCATGTCAGAAGAGAATCAGTCTTCATGTCATAGCAGAGAATCATGCTTCACGTCACCCAACATTGGAACAGTCCATTGTCATATAATTTAGGCCCCGGCACCCAGACAGAGGAGAGAGGTCCCATAACAGAGATTCAGGCTTCATGTCAGCAGAGAATCAGTCTTAATGTCATAGCATAGAATCATGCTTCACGTCACCCACCACTGGAACAGTCCATTGTCACATATTTAGGCCCAGGCACCCAGGCAGAGGAGAGAGGTCCCATAGCAGAGAATCTGGCTTCATGTCAGCAGAGAATCAGTCTTCATGTCATAGCAGAGAATCATGCTTCACGTCACCCAACATTGGAACAGTCCATTGTCATATAATTTAGGCCCCGGCACCCAGACAGAGGAGAGTGGTCCCATAGCAGAGATTCAGGCTTCATGTCAGCGACTCAGCAGAGAATCAGTCTTCATGTCATAGCAGAGAATCAGGCTTCATGTCACCCACCACTGGAACAGGCCACTGTCAGATATTTTTAGGCTCCGGCACCCAGACAGAGGAGAGAGGTCCCATAACAGAGATTCAGGCTTCATGTCAGCAGAGAATCAGTCTTCATGTCATAGCAGAGAATCAGGCTTCATGTCACCCACCACTGGAACAGTCCATTGTCACATATTTAGGCCCAGGCACCCAGGCAGAGGAGAGGTCCCATAGCAGAGAATCTGGTTTCATGTCAGCAGAGAATCAGTCTTCATGTCATAGCAGAGAATCATGCTTCACGTCACCCAATCTTGGAACAGTCCATTGTCATATAATTTAGGCCCCGGCACCCAGACAGAGGAGAGAGGTCCCATAACAGAGATTCAGGCTTCATGTCAGCGACTCAGCAGAGAATTAGTCTTCATGTCATAGCAGAGAATCAGACTTCATGTCACCCACCACTGGAACAGGCCACTGTCAGATATTTTTAGGCCCCGGCACCCAGACAGAGGAGAGGTTCATTCAACTTTGGGTTGCCCCGCAATATAATGGTAAAAGGAAAATAAAAATAGGATTGAATGAGGAAGTGCCCTGGAGTACAATAATATATGGTTAAGGGGAGGTAGTTAATGTCTAATCTGCACAAGGGATGGACAGGTCCTGTGGGATCCATGCCTGGTTCATTTTTATGAACGTCAGCTTGTCCACATTGGCTGTAGACAGGCGGCTGCGTTTGTCTGTAATGACGCCCCCTGCCGTGCTGAATACACGTTCAGACAAAACGCTGGCCGCCAGGCAGGCCAGCACCTCCAAGGCATAAAAGGCTAGCTCTGGCCACGTGGACAATTTGGAGACCCAGAAGTTGAATGGGGCCGAACCATCAGTCAGTACGTGGAGGGGTGTGCACAGGTACTGTTCCACCATGTTAGTGAAATGTTGCCTCCTGCTAACACGTTCCGTATCAGGTGGTGGTGCAGTTAGCTGTGGCGTGGTGACAAAACTTTTCCACATCTCTGCCATGCTAACCCTGCCCTCAGAGGAGCTGGCCGTGACACAGCTGCGTTGGCGACCTCTTGCTCCTCCTCTGCCTTCGCCTTGGGCTTCCACTTGTTCCCCTGTGACATTTGGGAATGCTCTCAGTAGCGCGTCTACCAACGTGCGCTTGTACTCGCGCATCTTCCTATCACGCTCCAGTGCAGGAAGTAAGGTGGGCACATTGTCTTTGTACCGTGGATCCAGCAGGGTGGCAACCCAGTAGTCCGCACAAAATGTGGGCAACTCTGCTGTCGTTGCGCAGGCACTGCAGCATGTAGTCGCTCATGTGTGCCAGGCTGCCCAGAGGTAAGGACAAGCTGTCCTCTGTGGGAGGCGTATCGTCATCGTCCTGCGTTTCCCCCCAGCCACGCACCAGTGATGGGCCCGAGCTGCGTTGGGTGCCACCCCGCTGTGAACATGCTTCATCCTCATCCTCTTCTACCTCCTCCTCATCCTCGTCCTCCTCGTCCTCCAGTAGTGGGCCCTGTCTGGCCACATTTGTACCTGGCCTCTGCTGTTGCAAAAAACCTCCCTCTGAGTCACTTTGAAGAGACTGGCCTGAAAGTGCTAAAAATGACCCTTCTTCAACCTCCTCCTCCTGGGCCACCTCCTCTTCCATCATCGCCCTAAGTGTTTTCTCAAGGAGACATAGAAGTGGTATTGTAACGCTGATAACGGCGTCATCGCCACTGGCCATGTTGGTGGAGTACTCAAAACAATGCAACAGGGCACACAGGTCTCGCATGGAGGCCCAGTCATTGGTGGTGAAGTGGTGCTGTTCCGCAGTGCGACTGACCCATGCGTGCTGCAGCTGAAACTCCACTATGGCCTGCTGCTGCTCGCACAGTCTGTCCAGCATGTGCAAGGTGGAGTTCCACCTGGTGGGCACGTCACATATGAGGCGGTGAGCGGGAAGGCCGAAGTTACGCTGTAGCGCAGACAGGCGAGCAGCGGCAGGATGTGAACGCCGGAAGCGCGAACAGACGGCCCGCACTTTATGCAGCAGCTCTGACATGTCGGGGTAGTTGCGAATGAACTTCTGCACCACCAAATTCAGCACATGCGCCAGGCAAGGGATGTGCGTCAAACCGGCTAGTCCCAGAGCTGCAACGAGATTTCGCCCATTATCGCACACCACCAGGCCGGGCTTGAGGCTCACCGGCAGCAACCACTCGTCGGTCTGTTGTTCTATACCCCGCCACAACTCCTGTGCGGTGTGGGGCCTGTCCCCCAAACATATGAGTTTCAGAATGGCCTGCTGACATTTACCCCGGGCTGTGCTGAAGTTGGTGGTGAAGGTGTGTGGCTGACTGGATGAGCAGGTGGAAGAAGAGGAGGAGGAAGATGAGTAGGAGGAGGAGGAGACAGGAGGCAAAGAATGTTGCCCTGCGATCCTTGGCGGCAGAAGGACGTGCGCCAAACAGCTCTCCGCCTGGGGCCCAGCCGCCACTACATTTACCCAGTGTGCAGTTAGGGAGATATAGCGTCCCTGGCCGTGCTTACTGGTCCACGTATCTGTGGTTAGGTGGACCTTACCACAGATGGCGTTGCGCAGTGCACACTTGATTTTATCGGATACTTGGTTGTGCAGGGAAGGCACGGCTCTCTTGGAGAAGTAGTGCCGGCTGGGAACAACATACTGTGGGACAGCAAGTGACATGAGCTGTTTGAAGCTGTCTGTGTCCACCAGCCTAAATGACAGCATTTCATAGGCCAGTAGTTTAGAAATGCTGGCATTCAGGGCCAGGGATCGAGGGTGGTTAGGTGGGAATTTACGCTTTCTCTCAAATGTTTGTGAGATGGAGAGCTGAACGCTGCCGTGTGACATGGTTGAGATGCTTGGTGACGCAGGTGGTGGTGTTGGTGGTACATCCCATGTTTGCTGGGCGGCAGGTGCCAACGTTCCTCCAGAGGCGGAGGAAGAGGCCGAGGCAGCAGCAGAAGAGGCCGAAGCGGCAGCAGCAGAAGAGGTAGCAGGGGGAGCCTGAGTGACTTCCTTGTTTTTAAGGTGTTTACTCCACTGCAGTTCATGCTTTGCATGCAGGTGCCTGGTCATGCAGGTTGTGCTAAGGTTCAGAACGTTAATGCCTCGCTTCAGGCTCTGATGGCACAGCGTGCAAACCACTCGGGTCTTGTCGTCAGCACATTGTTTGGAGAAGTGCCATGCCAGGGAACTCCTTGAAGCTGCCTTTGGGGTGCTCGGTCCCAGATGGCGGAGGTCAGTAGCAGGTGGAGTCTCTTGGCGGCGGGTGTTCTGCTTTTGCCCACTGCTCCCTCTTTGTCTTTTGCTACGCTGTTGGCTCGGTCTCACCACTGCCTCTTCCTCCGAACTGTGAAAGTCAGTGGCACGACCTTCATTCCATGTGGGGTCTAGGACCTCATCGTCCCCTGCATCGTCTTCCACCCAGTCTTGATCCCTGACCTCCTGTTCAGTCTGCACACTGCAGAAAGACGCAGCAGTTTGCACCTGTGTTTCGTCATCATCATCAGAGACGTGCTGAGGTGGTATTCCCATGTCCTCATCATCAGGAAACATAAGTGGTTGTGCGTTAGTGCATTCTATGTCTTCCACCGCTGGGGAAGGGCTAGGTGGATGCCCTTGGGAAACCCTGCCAGCAGAGTCTTCAAACAGCATAAGAGACTGCTGCATAACTTGAGGCTCAGACAGTTTCCCTGATATGCATGGGGGTGATGTGACAGACTGATGGGCTTGGTTTTCAGGTGCCATCTGTGCGCTTTCTGCAGAAGACTGGGTGGGAGATAATGTGAACGTGCTGGATCCACTGTCGGCCACCCAATTGACTAATGCCTGTACCTGCTCAGGCCTTACCATCCTTAGAACGGCATTGGGCCCCACCAAATATCCCTGTAAATTCTGGCGGCTACTGGGACCTGAGGTAGTTGGTACACTAAGACGTGTGGCTGTGGCAGAACGGCCACGTCCTCTCCCAGCACCAGAGGGTCCACTAACACCACCACGACCATGTCCGCGTCCGCGTCCGTTACTAGATGTTTTCCTCATTGTTACCGTTCACCACAATAAGAAAAATATTATTTGGCCCAATGTATTGAATTCAAATTCAGGCCTTTTTTTTTACAGACACCTAACACTATCTGGCTATCTATTTAGGTACCGTCTTACACTAATACAGGCACAGCAGTAATGACAGATTTAGCTGAATATAAATTTGAGGCCTATTATTTAGGCGCTGGGTGACAGGTATACGTTTACGGACAGAATTAGACTTGGATATGCACAGTAGCGTGTGTGTGAAGTTATTGAGAATGACCCTATCAGCACCTTGAATCTAATATACCCTTTTAGGGATAGATTTAAAGTAGGCCTGATACAGCAGAAACCACTAATTTAGAAAATTGCTAGGTTGGGAATTGTATTTCAACCCAGAACAAAAACTGTGCTTTGACGAACACAAAATAACTTGAGCAGCTACAGCAATAGCCACAGATTTAGCTGAATATAAATTTGAGGCCTATTATTTAGGCGCTGGGTGACAGGTATACGTTTACGGACAGAATTAGACTTGGATATGCACAGTAGCGTGTGTGTGAAGTTATTGAGAATGACCCTATCAGCACCTTGAATCTAATATACCCTTTTAGGGATAGATTTAAAGTAGGCCTGATACAGCAGAAACCACTAATTTAGAAAATTGCTAGGTTGGGAATTGTATTTCAACCCAGAACAAAAACTGTGCTTTGACGGACACAAAATAACTTGAGCAGCTACAGCAATAGCCACAGATTTAGCTAAGTATAAATTTGAGGCCTATTATTTAGGCGCTAGGTGACAGGTATACGTTTACGGACAGAATTAGACTTGGATATGCACAGTAGCGTGTGTGTGAAGTTATTGAGAATGACCCTATCAGCACCTTGAATCTAATATACCCTTTTAGGGATAGATTTAAAGTAGGCCTGATACAGCAGAAACCACTAATTTATAAAATTGCTAGGTTGGGAATTGTATTTCAACCCAGAACAAAAACTGTGCTTTGACGGACACAAAATAACTTGAGCAGCTACAGCAATAGCCACAGATTTAGCTGAATATAAATTTGAGGCCTATTATTTAGGCGCTGGGTGACAGGTATACGTTTACGGACAGAATTAGACTTGGATATGCACAGTAGCGTGTTTGTGAAGTTATTGAGAATGAACCTATCAGCACCTTGAATCTAATATACCCTTTTAGGGATAGATTTAAAGTAGGCCTGATACAGCAGAAACCACTCATTTAGAAAATTGCTAGGTTGGGAATTGTATTTCAACCCAGAACAAAAACTGTGCTTTGACGGACACAAAATAACTTGAGCAGCTACAGCAATAGCCACAGATTTAGCTGAATATAAATTTGAGGCCTATTATTTAGGCGCTGGGTGACAGGTATACGTTTACGGACAGAATTAGACTTGGATATGCACAGTAGCGTGTTTGTGAAGTTATTGAGAATGACCCTATCAGCACCTTGAATCTAATATACCCTTTTAGGGATAGATTTAAAGTAGGCCTGATACAGCAGAAACCACTCATTTAGAAAATTGCTAGGTTGGGAATTGTATTTCAACCCAGAACAAAAACTGTGCTTTGACGGACACAAAATAACTTGAGCAGCTACAGCAATAGCCACAGATTTAGCTGAATATAAATTTGAGGCCTATTATTTAGGCGCTGGGTGACAGGTATACGTTTACGGACAGAATTAGACTTGGATATGCACAGTAGCGTGTGTGTGAAGTTATTGAGAATGACCCTATCAGCACCTTGAATCTAATATACCCTTTTAGGGATGGATTTAAAGTAGGCCTGATACAGCAGAAACCACTAATTTAGAAAATTGCAAGGTTGGGAATTGTATTTCAACCCAGAACAAAAACTGTGGTTTGACGGACACAAAATAACTTGAGCAGCTACAGCAATAGCCACAGATTTAGCTGAATATAAATTTGAGGCCTATTATTTAGGGGCTGGGTGACAGGTATACGTTTACGGACAGAATTAGACTTGGATATGCACAGTAGCGTGTGTGTGAAGTTATTGAGAATGACCCTATCAGCACCTTGAATCTAATATACCCTTTAAGGGATAGATTTAAATAACCACACTATTGATGGTTAAATGGACTTGGTGGCAGCTTGCCCCTGATGTAGGATATAGCCAAAAAATAACCACACTATTGATGGTTAAATGGACTTGGTGGCAGCTTGCCCCTGATGTAGGATTTAGCCAAAAAATAACCACACTATTGATGGTTAAATGGACTTGGTGGCAGCTTGCCCTTGATGTAGGATATAACCAAAAAATAACCACACTATTGATGGTTAAATGGACTTGGTGACAGCTTGCCCCTGATGTAGGATATAGCAAAAAATAACCACACTATTGATGGTTAAATGGACTTGGTGGCAGCTTGTGCTGGCGCACCACAAGCCACAAAATGGCCGCCGATCACCCCAGAAAAAAAGTGACTGAAAAACGCTCTGGGCAGCCTAAAAACAGTGAGAAATTAAATAGCAGCAGTTCAATGATCCACAGCTGTAGATCAATCACTGTCTTAAGTGTTTTGGAGGAGTTAATCACTGCCTAATCTCGCTATAACGTCGCAGCTGCAACCTCTCCCTACACTTGTAACAGCAGAGTGATGTGCGGCGCTACGTGACCCAGGCTTATATAGAGGCTGGGTCACATGCTGCACTGGCTAATCACAGCCATGCCAATAGTAGGCATGGCTGTGATGGCCTCTTGGGGCAAGTAGTATGACGCTTGTTGATTGGCTGCTTTGCAGCCTTTCAAAAAGCGCCAAGAAAGCGCCGAACACCGAACCCGGACTTTTACGAAAATATTCGGGTTCGGGTCCGTGTCACGGACACCCCAAAATTCGGTACGAACCCGAACTATACAGACTATATAGGCCAGTTGCCAGGAATGAGCGTTACTATGAACAGTAGTTCCAAGTAATTGGCAGAAAATCGTGTAGTATAATAGGGACTTAAGTGACAACATTTCCTTCAATCATGCCTCCTATTACCACCTCCTGACCCCCAGTTATTGGTTATATCTGTGTGACTGGTGCCCTGCAATAACAAGTAGGCACTTTCTCTTACTAGCAGGGAATATCCTTATTTGTTATCGTCTGTGAAGGTTCTCATTTAACCAGGTCATGGTATATCTTTAAAGAATAAATCAAGGCAACTGGACTTACTGCAGATTTCTTGAAAACGTTTCACTCGTTCTTCCAACGAGCTTTCTCAATTCTGAGTGACTGTACAAGAATTCTCTGGGAATAAATATGTAACTGAATCAACATCTGGTAATTATACCCAGCATGGGGTCAGAAGTCATTATACCCAGCATGGGGTCAAAGGTGTTGATTCCATTATCCTAATTGGAGTCAGTAGGTGATAATGACCTCCCAGAAAAAGGTGTCAAGACAGCAGACTATAGAAACCACCTGCGTTTTAACCTCAGATGCCGAAAACAGGGACTGGTACCATGCAGCATCCGTTTGGACTCCACGGTGAAGGGTCACAGAGCTGAGATGATTCTACAAAAAGCCCAGAAGCAACTACTAAATGAACGGGTACGACAGACCCTGTTGTAGAAAATATTAATAGTTGTAATCAGCTCGCATTAAAGTTTGTGTAAGGAAAAAGGTAAATCCCCTTTCCCTCAGCCGCAGTCAGAGACAGACCCAGTTGTTACCATCTTGCTTGAAATTCTGAGCAACTCCTCCCGCCCTGCTCAGTCTGTGTCTTTTATTTACTAACAAAAGGTGTAAAAGGGGCTGGCCCAAGACAAGGATACAGGAAGTGATGACATAGGAAGACAAGACACCATCATTTAGAATAACCTAGCTAGCTAACAAACACATGTATACTATAACCTACTATTACCACTGGAGCTAATTGTATCCAGCCTTGCTCAGTGATCAATGCCAGATAAAATTACTATGATCCTCATGCATGTTTATTTACAGGACAACGTCATTATCTCCAGCGGCTGATCAGGCGCACTAGAGACAACAAACGCACGTTCCTTTCATATATTGTTCTCTTAACAAATGCATCCACGCCAAGCCAATAAATCCGCGTCTTGCGCGGGGGCCCTAGCCGGCGTCCATACATCAGCCAACAAGACACTGCTCTGCTGAACACATCAGTCTCCCCCGGCCCACAGCCCAGTGCTTAGCACATGGACCATTCGCAGACGGAGACCTCTGCGCCCAGCAGCTGTGACAGGACATACACGGGAAGATATCCACTCCAATGGTTTACCCTGACACTGAGAGACATGATGACAATACACAATATATTAAATACACATCCTAATAAAATTTCCACAACAGTCCCTCCTCTTTGTCATATGCTCCCCAGTGTCCCTCGACGAATCTTGATCTTCTTTGAAAAAAAAACTGTCTTGTCTACGAAAAGTCCTGAATCCATAAAACAAAACAGATGATGGAAAACAGAAAGTCAATCTTGACACGTAGCTTCTTTTCTTCGGGAGGTGACTTAGGAGGTGGCGTTTCGCGTTGGTCGCCGGCTGGTTTGGGATCCTCTGCATCTGGTCCATGGTTTGGTCTTCAGGGCGTCTTGTCTGTTCGGGCTTCGGTAACTCAGTCGATTAGACATCAGGAACATCTCACTCCGGCGTATAGAAGGAATGGAAACAAAAAAACATAAGTACATGTCCTATTTCCTTTCGCCCGGATCCAATGGAAAACCAGTGAGCCCCAAGACCTCCCAAAGCTTCAAAAAGGATTCTGACCCTCACTAGTCATAGCTCAGCCTCTGCCCTGCTCCTGTCAGTATGGGCCTGACCCTTGTCAATTGTGTCTGCTAGTCAGGCATAACCGTATATCTTCCTCACAACTGGAGGATCCCACATCTACGGGTCGCCTAGCTGCCCGGACACCCATACAGGATTAACAAGCGAGGAGCAGGAGCCAGAGCTAATATTAATATTACCCTCTAGGAATGTATCGTCTATCAACAAATGCCTCCTTGTAACAAATAAACAAAAGTGATACTCTGCATTCTTTGACTTAGTTGAGCAGCTTCTTGCAGTGACCGGTGTGGATCCAGTTGTCTCGTCCCTCGAACTTCAGAGAGGTTGGCGTCATCAGCAGCACCTGGAATGGCCCAAGATATCTCGGCTCTAGTCCCGTCCTCGGATGTTTCTTTAGCACGACCCAATCACCTGGTTGACTAGAATGAACACTGGTTATTGATTCTGGGTCCGGGAGAAACTCCCGAACCCGGTGGTGGACATCGGGTGATAACCCGTGAGGCTGCCTGGGGGCATACCTGATGGTATAAAAGGGTTACAGCGGAATATTCAGGCCATGGATCGGCCGTGATTTTTACCTTCTTTGCAAAAATCTGACCCAAGTACCAGCAAAAAAAAGGCAGTTGTGATGGTTTAGAAATTGATTGACATTTGAGAGGTTAGAAAGTTTGAAGATCGTTGTTTTCTGCACCACTTTCCCCCCTTCTCATCGTCCTTAAAACCAGGACGAAGAGAAGCTGGATTAAACATGGTGCATCGTCTCAAGGTTAGATGGAGAGGTGAGGGAGGGATGAGAGAGAGAGCAAGAGAAAAGGAGAAAGAGAAAAGCGCTTCTCTTGGACTCTGCAGTCTTAGCGGGACAGGAGTACATGACAGTGTTAGTTCGCACTGTCTGGGACTTTTGAATGCCCTGTTGCTGGAGATCGATGGATTTGTGCAGCCACAGTTCTGCTTTCTGGAGGGAACCATAGCTTTGGAGTCTAGTGGGGAATTTACGGTTTCCCAATCCAGACCTCAAAGGTCCCTTCTTTGGGGATGGTCCACTCTGAACCTACAGTCCCTTGGTGCCAATCTTTGAGGGGCTTAACAACTCCTCCTCCATAGATGGATTTCATGTACTGCTTGGCTGTCCTATAGTCAGAAGTGGTACCCTTCTGTTCCCTAAATTTCCCTAAACTCATGCTCGAGCCTTCTAAAAGTAGATGCGTCCATCTCCAGTGTCCCGCGACCTACACAAGGAATTTTCCCACGACCTACGCAAGGAATTGTCCCACGACCTACGCTAGGACTGCCCTGCGACACACGCTGGACGGCTGTTACTCCCCTTCGTTCGCCTCTGAGTTGCCCTAGGATTTCTGGCACCGACACACGGACTCCGTTCACCCTAGTTAGACATCAGGAAAAGGAGTAATCAGTGTGAGGAAAAGGGCTCTTGCCGACACACGGCGGCCCTCTGAGTCTCCTAATGAGATATACCAGCCTCGGTTTTGGCTCTGAATAGTGACCTGACCACAGGATAGGGCTTCCAATTGACCTGGAGTGGAAAAAGGGGTGCACAGAGAACACACAGTACCTTCTGTGGGGATGAGGGGTGCACAGGAAACAAACACACAGTACTCCTGTGGGGAATGGGGTTACTCACACAGCTATTGGTATGCCCAGGTGATATATATCACCTTGTCTCCTTAAAAAAAAAATGCTCATCAACTCACTTTCCTTTGCCGATATGATTCTATATAGTCAAGCCGAACAGCACACGAAGCCCTTTTTGCAGTGACTGATCAAAAACCTCTCACTCAGCAGCAACTCTTGAATTCAGACAGTAGTTCCCACACAATATCATGAGACCCCCAGTACTCCTAACCAAATCTACAGAGAAAAGAGAGGGAAAGAAAGAGAAAAAAGAAAAAGAGAAAAGCGCCAAAATATGAAAAACCTAAAAAATAAAAATGGGTTAGTAAAAGAAGAAAAATGTAAATGTAAATTAATCAAAGAAATACCCAAACGAAAATAGACAAGAATAACTGAGAAATAAAAAAGGAAAAAAAACTTGATTACAACAATAAAACCTAAAACCTTAGGAACACATACAATTGTATAGGACTGAATTAACAAATCAATGTCTTGGAGGGTTCCCCTGAAACCGTACAGGAGAATTTCTACCCACCCAGTCATTGAAATGTTAATTTGCCCAGCCCCAAACAGCTTCAGATTCATTTTACCAGAGAAGCAGGATTTAACATTTCAATGTCCCAAAACCGGTTTTTCAAAGACCTTGGCTGTCCCTGGGTTCTCTGCCTTTGCAAAGAAGCATGTCTGGGACCATTACCCCACCTTGCTGAGTAAACCACTTCACTTCTAGGTGTGGTTCTGGGGTACTTAACATACCTGTGTCTGTTGCCATTAGCAACGTTACAATATCGTGCAATGTGCCCGTATTCCCTGCATGCAAAACAACGGATAGCTCGCCTCCCTGCACAATACCTAGTCTGGGCACATGGCGATTTGACTTGGCGCACAACATTAATCATCCTAGCATGACTAGATCCCACACTACTACCTGTATTGTATTGAGTCCACTTACCACGGACTCATCTGAGGAATCTTCTGGCCTTGTGTTAATACTTCCAACTCCAGGGTCAGACACATTGTCCATCTCCATTCCTGAGTCGGTTCCACTATCCAAACTACTGTACAGTCCTCAAACTTATCCATGCTTACAGCCCATACTTTGCCTCTAAACCCAGACACATTACTCTCCAACGGTTATTTCAATAACTCTGGCAATTCCCTTACAACACCCTGTGCATGCGTCAGCCTTTCAGATAAACATTCATTTTCCTTGCGCAGCTCAGTATTACACCTCACAGTACATTCATAATTAGCGCTAGCTTCAGCTGCCTGCTGGACAAGAGTTCTCAATTTAACAATTTCCACTATTAAATCTTCCACTTCTCCTTCCAAACTCAGCTTCAGCCTACAAGACTCCTGATATTTATCCGCTATCCACCCAGCAGCAAAAATCAGAGCATACTTGCCTTTCCTTTTGCGCCATTTTTTGGTACCGATCAGGTTTGCTACACAATTCTGAGCCTGCAGCCATGGATCAGTAGATCCCTGCATAGCCTGAAGAATGGCCGCCGTGTCCTTCAACTTTGCAACTTCTTTAAAAATACTTTCTATTGCACAAGAAAACAAAACACCACAATGGTTGCTACAAAAAAATACAACACACTAGTACCAATTTCTAGGAGTTGTCCCAATACTTTTGGCACAGAACCTTTCTACACTGTAGTACCCGTATTAATTATGCCAAACAAGTCCACAATTCAGTGTAACAGCCACAGATATACAAACATTAAGCAGAATCATCAACTATAGGACTATTTCACCACTAAACTGGAACTAATGTTCACACAATGGTTCCTGTATCAGACTGGTCACTGAGCTATACCATAACCGAACACTCAACTGATATCCCGCACAAAGCTTATCAAAACAAAATCAAACTGTACATAGAAAGGTTACAAAAAGACAAGATAACTATTCGACAAAACTAACATTTCAGGCAAAAACAATCAGATCGCTTTCCATAGTAAACTGACTAAGATGGCCGACATAACCTTTAAGATGGCCGACAAGCACATGGTTATAATCGCCTCTTACAAAATCATAGTAACATAAAAGTTAAGACCCTGTACTGCTCATCATACAATCTCTGTACAATCAACTCAAATCCACCAAAAAATTACACAAGGGAAAAACTCTTACCTTATCCTCACACCCCTTGACGCAGCAGATAACCACATACACCAAAAGGTTCTTTAAATAGATTTCTTTCTGATGTCAGCAGATTGGAGTACACAGATTTCAGTTCACAAAGAGCAAAACTTTCTCAAAAATGAGAGTAAGGAAAAGGAAATTACCTTATGCCGGCCTTTTTTGCTTTTTGAAAATTAAGCTGTGTCTCCTTTAAGTTCTGCTGATAACGGGGAAAAAATTATCTCCTTCCTAGCTCGCCATCTGTTGTAGAAAATATTAATAGTTGTAATCAGCTCGCATCAAAGTTTGTGTAAGGAAAAAGGTAAAGCCCCTTTCCAAGCCAATAAATCTGCGTCTTGCGTGGGGGCCCTAGCCGGCATCCATACATCAGCCAACAAGACACTGCTCTGCTGAATACATCAGTCTCCCCCGGCCCACAGCCCAGCACATAGCACATTGGACCATTCGCCGACGGAGACCTCTGCGCCCAGCAGCTGTGACAGGACATACACGGGAAGATATCCACTCCAATGGTTTACCCTGACACTGAGAGACATGATGACAATACACAATATATTAAATACACATCCTAATAAAATTTCCACAACAACCCATTTCACAGTTGAAGCCTTGAAATAAACTATCAGTCAGCTGGAAGAGGACCTGACTTTGCAGCTACCCACTGAAACGTGGAGGAAAGTAGCAGATTTCACAGTACATGCACAGCTAGCTCAGCACACTATGATCAAGGAGAGGCAGAAGAACAAGTTCTGCATTTTGTTATCCCGAACTGCAAACAGCCATACCAGTGAGGAACTGACATGGAGGCGAAAGGAGGAAACAAGGACAGTGCAAAACAAAGAGAAATGGGTGCAGAATCTTTCAGACCGGGTTCTCACCAAGCCTGAGATGGATGTCCTTGCTAAAGGGTAGAATTTCGCAATCACACCAAGAACCATACCAATAGTTGATATTATTTCAGCCACTGAAGCCTCAATTCACAGCAACAAAACACCACAGGGTGAGGCTGAACAACTTTACCTTAAAGTGTCTGCAGCTATGGCCAGTGCCAAACCACCTCCTTCAAACTTGACTAGAGAAGAAAGGAAGGCGGTTACATCCCTGGAGAAAGACACAAACATCACCATCCTGCCTGCGGATAAAGGAAGATGCACGGTTGTACTTAATACATTCACCTGCATACCCATTACAGAGGCAATTGAAACAGTCAGGAAACAGTTGCTACTAGACAACACCTTAGGCTGCAGAACAGAACTTAGCCCAGACCAAGTGTGTGCCTTACTGGACCTTTTTCTGAGTACCACCTACTTCAAGTATAAGGACAAGTTCTACAAGCAAAAACATGCATGGCTGTGCTATGGGATCGCCAGTCTTACCTATTGTAGCGAACCTGTATATGGAGAAAGTAGAAAGGAAAGCCCTGACCACTTTCATGGGAATTACATCGAGTCATTGGTTCAGATATGTGGATGACACTTGGGTTAAAATTCATAAACAAAAGTTACAGGCTTTCACCGACCACATCAACTCAGTGGATCATAACATCAATTTCACGTGGGAAGATATGCAGAACAACAAACTGGCGTTTCTGGACTGTCTTATAACAGTGGAAGAGGGAAGCAAGCTGGGAATAGAGGTCTATCGAAAACCAATACACACAGACCAGTACCTGCTATTTGATTCCCACCATCCTCTAGACCACAAACTGGGAGTCATCCAGACACTACACCACCGGGCAGAGAAAATCCCCACCAGCACAGAGGCCAAGGCGAAGGAATTCAAACACCTCAGAGGGGCACTTAAAACTTGTGGGTATCCAGATTGGGCCTTTGTCAAAACAGAAGGAAGGAGAAGAAAGAGCACCAAGACTACCAGTGAGGGAGAGAAGCATGACAGACGCAAGAATATGGTTATCCCATATTTAATAAACATCCCATCCCTGTCTGCTTTAAACCCAGCAAAACACTGAGGCAACAACTGGTTCACCCAAAAGACCCAACGCCTAAACACAAGATGGACAACATTGTGCACGCAGTCCAATGCAATGAGGAATGCTCAGAACTGTATATCGGCGAAACAAAACAACAACTACATCAGCGTATGTCTCAGCATAGAAGAGCCAAAACCTCTGGTCAAGATTCAGCCGTGTACTTACATCTAAAAGAAACAGGTCACACCTTTGAAGACCGTCAAGTGCGTGTTTTGGATAAGGAGGCCGATTGGTACAAACGAGGTGTGAAGGAGGCCATCTACGTAAAAATGGAGAAGCCAAGCTTCAATAGAGGCGGGGGGGGGGGGGGGGTTGGGGTTAGACATCTATTGTCTGCCACATACAATGCTGTCTTGACACCTTTTTCTGGGAGGTCATTATCACCTACTGACTCCAATTAGGATAATGGAATCAACACCTTTGACCCCATGCTGGGTATAATGACTTCTGACCCCATGCTGGGTATAATTACCAGATGTTGATTCAGTTACATATTTATTCCCAGAGAATTCTTGTACAGTCACTCAGAATTGAGAAAGCTCGTTGGAAGAACGAGCGAAACGTTTTCAAGAAATCTACAGTAAGTCCAGTTGCCTTGATTTATTCTTTACAGATATACTTATTTGTTATCCCTTTAATGTCAGGTCTAAAAAGGCCTTAATGATGTAAACCATGGCTCTGTGGGTCGCATGTGGCCTGTGGGTTGTGCTTCTCTGGTCTAATTATTCGGTGGCATTAGTACATGTGGGCCAATATATTTGGTAAAATTTGCTAATAATGCTACACACTTTTCTTTATGCCACCTTGTGATAAGTAGACAGCCCAACTTGTATCATACATTATATGTTATGTGATTTTATGAGGTGTGTTATATGTTCCATTGTACAGTATGTCTAATAATAAACTTTTGCTATTTTGCTAGAAAGTGATCCTGTATTGTGCTGATCTGATCATGTGCTGAGCTGATGTATATGGTAATAGAGGCCCTTTTGGCGCAGCTAGATCTGGGATTTACATTTTACCATCACTCTGTCCCATGGAAATTCATGAAAGGTCCAGATATTGAGTCTTCACTCACCCGAGGGGCCCAGGGACATGCATATCTTTACATTATAGGCTGTAAATAATTCCTGCTAGAACATAGGTTTTAATAGCATTCATAATCACATTTAGTACATCAAGGGCTTTGCAGGAAGCCCGAATACACCATACCTTACTGCATGTGTCCCCACTTATGATCTTGTCTTCTGTAGACACTACAGGAGTGATATTTATATGATCGGTATGGTGAAATATTAATTATAGAACTATGCTTGTGCCTGCACCTCCTTCTGTACATGTTGTGTTCATCTCTTATATATATAAAAATGAGTTTCTGTCTGGACATCCAGCTGTCTGTTCTTTATGCGCGACCAAACGACTGGACCGATCTTCACCAAATTTGGGACACAGGTATATCAGATGTCCGGGAAGGTTTTGGACCGGGTCTCAGCTCTCTAGGACATACCGTTTCTGAGATATAATTAAAAAAAAAACAATGACCTGCATTAGCCAATAGAAGCCTGCAAGTGTTTCTCTTCATATGCCAACTGCCATACACACAGTCACATGTCCCTTATCAGCCAATAGAAGCTCGCAGGTCCTACTCCAGGTTTCCATAACAACTGATTACAGGTTTTAGCAGTTTGCAGGTCCTTAAATATTCAGTCATATGACCTGTATCAGCCAATATAAGTTCACATTTAATTTACCAGGTTTACATAACAACACAGCCATAAATAGACTGTACCTATACTGGAATGCCATACTGGATGTCAGCATTCTTATAAATTGAAACGTTTTTAAACTACTCATGCCTCCAAAAAGAAAAAAAAAACTGCAGTTGAACACAAGACTCCTGCAGCAAAACACATGGCTGCTGCTCGAGCTAATGCAAACTCTCAGCAGACCCAAGCCCGTCTGCAATCTGACAAGGTATGTCACAGACAACAGCAAGCTGCTGAAACTACAGAGCAGACCCAAGCATTAAAGGGGCAGGCCGCTGTGGAGGTCACTGTTAAATGGGCAGAAACTGTGGAGGTCACTGTTAAAGGGGCAGGTGCTGTGGAGGTCACTGTTAAAGAAGCACGCTGTGGAAGTCATTGTTAAAGGGGCAGGGCACTGTGGCAGCCACTGTTAAAGGGGCGGGACTGTGGAGGTCACTGTTAAAGGGGCGGGCGCTGTGGAGGTCATTGTTAAAGGGGCAGTCACTGTTAAAGGGGTGGGCACTGTGAAGGTCACTGTTAAAGGGGCGGCACTTTGGGGGTCACTGTTAAAGGGGAGGTCAATATTAAAGGGGCGGGCACTGTGGGGGGTCACTGTTAAAGGGGCAAGCACTATTAAAGGGGCAGGCAGTGTAGAAAACACTGTTAAAGGGGCGGTCACTGTTAACTCCTTAAGGACACAGCCTTATTTCACCTTAAGGACCAGGCCATTTTTTGCAAATCTGACCAGTGTCACTTTAAGTGGTGATAACTTTAAAACGCTTTGACTTATCCAGGCCATTCTGAGATAGTTTTTTCGTCACATATTATACTTCATGACAGTAGTAAAATGGAGTATAAACAAAATAATATATTTATAAAAAAATACCAAATTTGCCAAAAATTTGGAAAAACTAGCAAATTTCCAAGTTTCAATTTCTCAACTTCTATAATACAAAGTAATACCTACAAAAATAGTTATTACTTTACATTCCCTATATGTCTACTTTATGTTAGGATCATTTTGGGAATTACATTTTATTTTTGGGGGATGTTACAAGGCTTAGAAGTTTAGAAGTAAATCTTGAAATTTCTCAGAAATTTTCAAAAACCAACTTTTTAAGGACCAGTTCAGGTCTGAAGTCACTTTGTGAGGCTTACATAATAGAAACCACCCAAAAATGACCCCATTATAGAAACTACACCCCTCAAGGTATTTAAAACTGATTTTACAAACTTTGTTAACCCTTTAGGTGTTCCACAAGAATTAATGGAAAATAGAGATACAATTTCAAAATTTCACTTTTTTGGCAGATTTTTCATTTTAATATTTTTTTCCCGTTACAAAGCAAGGGTTAACAGTCAAACAAAACTCAATATTTATGGCCCTGATTCTGTAGTTTACAGAAACACCCCATATGTGGTCGTAAACTGCTGTATGGGCACACGGCAGGGCGCAGAAGGAAAGGAATGCCATACGGTTTTTGGAAGGCAGATTTTGCTAGACTGTTTTTTTTAACACCATGTCCCATTTGAAGCCCCCCTGATGCACCCCTAGAGTATAAACTCCAAAAAAGTGACCCCATTTTAGAAACTACGGGATAGGGTGGAAGTTTTGTTGGTACTAGTTTAGGGTACATATGATTTTTGTCTGCTCTATATTACACTTTTTGTGAGGCAAGGTAACAAGAAATGGCTGTTTTGGCACCGTTTTTTTTTTTTTGTTATTCACAACATTAATCTGACAGGTTAGATTATGTGGTATTTTTATAGAGCAGGTTGTCACGGATGCGGCGATACCTAATATGTATACAATTTTTTTATTTATGTAAGTTTTACACAATGATTTACTTTTTTGAAAAAAAAACATGTGTCACGGAAGGTGTTACAGAAAACAAGACACAAATGAAGATCCGACTGACTTGATCCAAAACTAAGGAACCAAAGGGTAAGCCCTGCAACAGCCCTAGCTCTCTCCCTTACTGCTCAGCCTATGCAAAAATCTCTATGGTAGATAGTTGCATACCCTCGTTCCTCGACTGTATGAAACCTGAACATCCTATAATAGTGAGGGGACACGACCACCGGCTCCCTACACTTAATACGGAGGGAGTCAGGGTCACCTAGGATCAAGCCCACAGGGAAACAGGAATAAAGAAACAGACTTATCTTGTGGATGCAGCAGTAACAACTTCTAGCATCAGCACACTCCAGGAAGTTGTATAAACCGCAAAGTGATGCAGTATGGGAGGGGATTTAAAGGGATGCAATCAGTGCAACTAGATGAGAGCTGAGAGAGGGAAACGAGATGACAAAACGAAAGCAAAACAAAAGAACCTCAAGCAGGAGGTTCTGAAGAACGTCTGTCAGAGCTTCTCAGATGTCTGGCGGTGACAACATGTTTTAGTGTCTCCATAGTCTGAGAGCCGTAGTTTTTTCAGTTTTTGGGCGATTATCTTAGGTAGGGTCTCATTTTTTGCGGGATGAGATGCACTATTTTGGGGTGCAAATGACTTTTTGATCGCTTGCTATTACACTTTTTGTGATGTAAGGTGACAAAAAATTGTTTATTTAGCACAGTTTTTATTTTTTACGGTGTTCATCTGAGGGGTTAGGTCATGTGATATTTTTATAGAGTAACTTATTACGGACGCGGCGATACCTAATATGTATACTTTTTTAAATTTATGTAAGTTTTACACAATGATTTCATTTTTGAAACAAAAAAAATCATGTTTTAGTGTTTCCATAGTCTGAGATCTATAGTTTTTTCAGTTTTTGGGCGATTATCTTGGGTAGGGTATGATTTTTGCGGGATGAGATGATGGTTTGATTGGCACTATTTTGGGATGCATATGACTTTTTGGTCGCTTGCTATTACACTTTTTGTGATTTAAGGTGACAAAAAATTGTTTATTTAGCACAGTTTTTATTTTTTACGGTGTTCATCTGAGGGGTTAGGTCATGTGATATTTTTATAAAGCCGGTCGATACGGACGCGGCGATACCTAATATGTATACTTTTTTTTATTTATGTAAGTTTTACACAATAACAGCTTTTTTTTAAAAAATGATGTTTTAGTGTTTCCATATTCTGAGCCATAGTTTTTTATTTTTTGGGTGATTGTCTCAGGTAGGGGCTCATTTTTTGCGGGATGAGGTGACGGTTAGATTGGTACTATTTTGGTTGGCGTACGCCTTTTTGATCGCTTGCTGTTGTACTTTTTGTGATGTAAGGTGACAAAAAAATGGTTTATGTAGCACAGTTTTTATTTTTAATTTTTTACGGTGTTCATCTGAGGGGTTAGGTCATGTGATATTTTTATAAAGCCGGTCGATACGGACGCGGCGATACCTAATATGTATACTTTTTTTTATTTATGTAAGTTTTACACAATAACAGCTTTTTTTTTAAAAATGATGTTTTAGTGTTTCCATATTCTGAGCCATAGTTTTTTTATTTTTCGGGTGATTGTCTCAGGTAGGGGCTCATTTTTTGCGGGATGAGGTGACGGTTAGATTGGTACTATTTTGGTTGGCGTACGCCTTTTTGATCGCTTGCTGTTGTACTTTTTGTGATGTAAGGTGACAAAAAAATGGTTTATTTAGCACAGTTTTTATTTTTTATTTTTTACGGTGTTCATCTGAGGAGTTAGGTCATGTGATATGTTTATAGAGCCGGTCGATACGCACGCGGCGATACCTAATATGTCAATTTTTTCCCCCCTATTTTTTACCAATTTTTTTTTACTTTATTTGGGGAAAATTAAGTTTTTGTTTATTTTTACTTGAAACTTTTTATTTTTGGGGGGAAAACTTTATTTTTCCAACTTTTTTTTCACTTTATTTTTTGTCCCACTTTGGGACTTGAACTTTTGGGGGTCTGATCCTTTACAATGCATTCCAATACTTCTGTATTGGAATGCATTGGCTGTATGAGTAATACTGTGTGTATTACTCATACAGCTTCCGGCCTGTGAGATCCAGGGGGCTGGATCTCACAGGCTCGTCACCGGAAGGCAGCGCAGATGCCTCAGGAAGGCATTGCGCTGCCTTCCATGCCATTGGGTCCCCCCTACAGCCCCACGGGGACCCGATGGCACCACTGCCGCCGCCGCCCGCACAATAAAAAGCCGCAAACCGCTGCCCGCACAATAAAAAGCAGCAAACCGCAGGTCTGCATTTAGTCGAGGTGCCTGCTCAATGATTTGAGCAAGCACCAGCTGCCGATCACCGCCCGCCGCGCGGCGGTGATCGGAAATACACAGGGCGTACAGGTACGCCCTGTGTCCTTAAGTACCAGGACATAAGGGCGTACCTGTACGCCCTGTGTCCTGAAGAGGTTAAATGGGTGGACACTGTGGAGATCACTGTTAAAGGGGCGGCCACTGTGGAGGTCATTGTTAAAGGTGCGGCCACTGTGGATGTCAATGTTAAAGGGGTTTTAGATCGGGTTTTAGATCGGGTCTCAGCTCTCTAGGATGTACCGCTCCTGAGATATTCCCCCAAAATTACCTGCATTAGCCAATACAAGCCCCCAACTGCCATACACACGGTCACATGTTCCTTATCAACCAATAGAAGCTCGCAGGCTCTTAGTCTCCACATACACACAGTTTTACGGCAGGTTTCCATAACAACCTAGCCATTTTTCTTCACTGCTGTAAGTCAGCTTTAGGCTAGGGCTACACGACGACATGCACAGCTCAGCAGACAGTATCACACAATAGACTTAGATACACAGCAGACAGTATAACACATGATAGGACTAGATACTCAGCTCAACAGACAGTATCATACATGATAGGATTAGATACACAGCTCAGCAGACAGTATCGCACAGGATAGGATTAGATACACAGCTCAGCAGACAGTATCACACTGGATAGCATTAGATACATATCTCAGCAGACAGTATCACACTGGATAGGATTAGATACACAGCTCAGCAGACAGTATCACACATGATAGGATTAGATACACAGCTCACCAGAGAGTGGGGCGGGGTGCTCTAGTCTAGAGGTCACTGTTATGGGGGATACTGTCGATATATTTTAATGACACACACAAACATTAAATGAAATAGATGAAATATACCCATGAGAAGCCGGGTCCTTCTGCTAGTATTTTATATCTACCAGTTGGATGGGGAGCTGGGGTGATTATGAATAATAAAGAGACACCATGACGGCTGAACCAGGAGGGAGGAGGTTGTCCTCCCAACCCCAGCACTTTTGCGGAGGGGAGATAGAAATATGTGATCATGGATATTTTAGGTGACACAAGTTAAAGACCCACTCTGATTGGACTGTGTACATCTTCCCTGCCCCCGAGACAGCAAAGGCTTTTACCACGCAATGTGATAAGTATTAGACTTTCTGTTTTTCCTGTTTTTATTTTATAACTTTGTTAGCACATGTATGTCTATTTCTTTATTTTTGCAACTAAGTACAGTCCATTTTGTACATTAAACCCTAAAATGTTTCCTTGCTGCCCTAATAAACCCAGGCATTCCTTATAAAGTTTAAGTGTGACTGGTGTTACTGAGCGCCTGCTTTTAAGCAGAGCATGTGTTCAAACGGTTGGTGGCAGCAAATGTGTTTTGTTCAAATAGCCGCCTGAGTGTGGGGTGAGTATGAGATTGTCGCGATCAGTGTGGGGGAAAAACTCCACACTAAACATCGGAGGGATGGGGAACAGTAACTGGGCCTGGAAACTAGGGAAGGAACAGGTCACCTCCTACACAACCCTAATCCGAGCCCTAACTACCTATCGATATGAATAGACCTTGAAGGTAGGAATATTCATATGCTGTATACCTAGGCCCTTATATCCCTATAAGTCCCTGGAATGAGGTTAGGACCAGAGACAACCCATTCCTCCCCAGATGGACGAATGGAAGCCTCTGTCTCAAGCCCAGATACAAACAACGGGGAATATAAAAAACACAAAACAATAAGAAAAGACAAGACTTATCTGAAAGTAGAAAACTGGCAACTCCAGAAGCACCACAGAGTACAACCGACCAGCTAGTTAGAAGGCACGAAGAAAATCTATAAATCGCACCTCCAAGAGTGAGCAGCGGCTACTTATGGGAAAGGCAAATCACCAACAAGCAACACCTGAAGCAAGGGGTGTGGCATTCACCAAAACACAGACACAATAAGATCCACAGTGAACTTGTCAATTTAACCCACGAGTTGCCAGTCTCTCAGATCTCCTGGTACCTGCCACGGGAACGTCCGTGACAGAGATTAGGCTGTGGTGCATTATTCCTTGAGTCACACTCTGGTCGCAATGCTCTAGGGCAGTAGGGTAGGTCGATTTAATTCACCGGCCCTCGTACGTGATGCACCTCATGGCTGATGCAGCTCAAAATGTGTCATAAACCTGGCACAATTGACAACTTCTTAGCCACAACTCATTTTAAATACTACTGTGTTACGGCTACAGAATACATCATTCTATTGTTTTGGCACAATTTATATACAAATTTTGTAACATTACTCTTCCTAAATAATTTTAGCTGGATGTTTCAAATTGAGAACCTTAGTGTCTCAATGAGAATGTATCAAAATATCAATACAACGCACAAAGTGATATTGTATATAAGAATGTTTGCGTTAGTAAATTTAACTTTATTGCATCACTGGCTGCCAAACACTTAACTACTCTATTCATTAAGACAGACTATTGCATTAATTTTTGGCAATCCTCATGGAAAATAATTGATGGTTATAACAGGCGAGTCTCTTCTCACTGTGTGATTCTCTGCTGTCAGGACTGAAGAGCACAATGGTTCCTCTGCTTAACAAAATAAGGCAAGGTCTTCATGGCAGCTTTGAGTACTACACCACACATCCACAGATTGCACTGTAGTGCTGCCTATATCACAGCTGATAAAAGTGAATGGGGTCACGTGATGACCTGCAAGTTGACCGTGTGACAACAGTAGCATAAAATTCAAAGTGGCTGGATATCTTGCAACTGTTGGGTGCAGCAACTTGCTAGTTGCGATGTAACCTGATGATAGTTGGGGTGCCTGTGATGTTAACTGTCTGTATGGGTGCAAGGCAGGGCATGTAGAGTGCAATGGCAAGCGCATGGTGTAGGAGTCAGAAAACCAGACCAGTTGTTGAAGAATAAATGTCTCTCTTTAAAGTAGTGCAAAATGGGAGTTGCAGTACATCCAGTTATAGCAGACACTGTTCCAACTGTGCCATTCATAAACAGCTATGCTGTGTATAATTCATAACATAACAATAAATGATATAACATTAAATAACAAACCATTTGTAGATACCCCCTGCTCCGGGCTACTGCAAAGACTACTCAAACATTTGACCCAAGTTAGACATTTTAAGTCTACCAAATACTAACCACATGTATATAAACTTCTGAGCCACTGGAAATGTAATGAAAGCAATAAACGCTGAAGTACAGTAAATCATTGTCTCTAGTAATATTCTGACATTTCACATTCTGATCTACATTCAGGTGTCACCTACACTTTTTTACTATTTTTCTTAGTGGAGATGTGCCCTATAGCAACTGGCATGCCTGCTACCTGTTACATTCATAGGAGTAAGTATGTATGCATCCATGCAAAAACTTTTCAAAGTAAGCTGCCATATATGTATTGTGGGGATTCGTTCTGATAGACAGGATAAGCGGACGCAGTATAGAGGCACAAACCAGTTTTTTAATTTAAAAAAATCTGCGTTTATTCACACATTAGCAAGTTCACAAAACAAAAAGTCACTTTCAAGCAAAAAGTCACCTTGCAGTAATGGTGTTAGTTCACACCAGGCAGGCTGTTCTGCTACAAAAAGTCCAACAGCAGGCTTTAGTCGGCCTCTTTCCCCTCACACGGGTCTCATCCCTCCACCCCGGCACAAGCCTCAAATCCCAACATAGAGATCTCCTCTGCTGATCCCAGGTGTCTTTTAAAGGCAGCTAGGTGTTGCCAAAAACCCGGACCGGCACCTGAGATCCAGTCCGGTGTTTGACCCCACCTGGCCGCCAATCAGTCCAGCAGCACACACTACCTGTTTTCCCAGACAATACCCTTTACTGTGTCACCTACTTCCCCCACCCCTTTGTTCAACTCTGAGGAGGTGAACACATGCCAAACAGTGCACCCGGAACAGGGCATCCGCATTTCCCTGCAACCGTGCAACCAACCTGCCCTATGTTCTACTGTGGCTTGTGGCCAAGCCTCGGGTACCCGGTATGGTTTTTGCCGGAGGCTCAGTGACAATGTCATGCCGAATTGTGGAAGTGCGTCCAAGAAGGTCCGAGGACACATTAGTGTTCTGACTAAAGAACTCCCTGGCCTCTTAAGCCTATTTAGAGGAGAGGCTGTCAGCAATATTTACTGTGACAACCGCTTCCCTTGCATCAGACAGAGAGGCCGGATCCTCCTCCCCTAGAAAACCCGGCCGCGGTCTGTCTTCAGTACAGGTTTCCCTATCTTTCCAAGCTTAGAGTAAATTAACATGCTAAACCTGCTCTGGCTTTCGCCGACCTGGCTGGTGTACCTTGTAGTTTACATCTCCAATTTTCTCGAGCACCTCGTAGGGCCGCTTCCACCTAGCGCAGAACTTACTGTCCACAGGCAGCCCACAAACTAAAACCAGATCTCCCCGGCAAAAGTTATGGAGCCCAGATGCTCGATTATAGGTCCGACTATGGGCTTGCTGAGCTATCTTCCTATGCTCCCTACCTATCCTATTCCGTGGGGTTGTCTCTCCCTCATCCACCGGACCTACCGTGAGTCCAGCAGAGCCACCATGGGAGTGACTCCCACCTCCACCTGACACAATGGTTCGTTATTGAGAGTTTCTGGAGTGTCTGACACATCGACCCTACTGGCATACCATGACTGTCGATACCCAAAGTTTACGTACATGGGCTCGGCCAGGTGGGGACAGTCGGGCCGTATATGGCCGGGCTCATGACACCGCCAGCAGATGATCGGGTTCCGATCCTCAAAGGGCACATCCTGTGTGGTCTTTCTCAGCTCATGCCGCTGGGTCTAGGGGGGGGGATTTTCTGGTTTTTATTAAGCCCTTCCCTAGAGTTCCCCAGTAGCCCCATACTGTTCGACCAGGTCCACCATCTCCAGGGCACTAGTAGGAGATGTCTGGCCAACCCAGCGCTGGAGGGGTGGTGGCAATGCCCTCCAGAATTTGTCAGCTACAATACGGTCCAGCATGGCAGTGGGACTCAGTACGTCAGACAGTAGCCATTTTTGCAAGAGATGCAGCAAATTATAATACTGGAGTCTCGCTCAGCTGGGTTAAACTCCCACTGATGCACCCGCTGGGCCCGGACCAACACATTCACCCCTAGTCTCGCCAGGATCTCACCCTTGACCTTATAGTAGTCTGCCGCTTGCTCGTCCAGTAAATCAAAGTAAACCTGTTGGGGTCCGGATGCCAGGAACGGAGCGATGACCTCAGCCCACTGGTCTCGGGGTAGACTCTCCCTCACGGCCACTTTCTCGAACCCGTCAGGTAGGTTTCAACGTCATCCGTCAGTGCCATCTTGGGGTTCACCCTGCAGACCACTTTCCGGGCATCGTAGACTCCCTGAGATACTCCTGTCTTCTCTAAGGTCATCACATGTTGCAGCAGCCGCTGGATTGTTTCTTGCTGTCGCTGATTAGGCTCTAGCAGTTGTCTGTTAGTCTCCTGCTGCTGCTCCATGGCCTGTTGTTGCCTTAGGTTGGCCTGCACCAGCTGCTTCATCATCTCCTCCATCTTGTCCCGTGATGTTGGTTGCAACTTAGCAGGCTTTATCCAGGACATACAACAGTGTCTGAAAAAATGCAACAAAAATATTTCAGCTTTTACACCAGCCTCATTGCTATTGCACGCATCCTTCACCAATTGTGGGGCTTCGCTCTGATAGACAGGATAAGCGGACGCAGTATAGAGGCACAAACCAGTTCTTAAATCAAAAAGTTCAGTGTTTATTCACACATTAGCAAGTTCACAAAACAAAAAGTCACTTTCAAGCAAAAAGTCACCTTGCAGTATTGGTGTTAGTTCACATCAGGCGGGCTGTTCTGCCACAAAAAGTCCATTAGCAGGCTTTAGTCGGCCTGTTTTCCCTCACACGGGTCTCATCCCTCCACCCCGGCACAAGCCTCAGATCCAACACAGAGATCTCCTCTGCTGATCCCAGCTGTCTTTTAAAGGCAGCTAGGTGTTGCCAAAAACCCGGTGCCGGTCCAGTGTTTGACCCCACCTGGCCGCCAATCAGTCCAGCAGCACACACTGGGAGGAAAATACCTGTCTTCCCAGACAATACCTTTCACTGTGTCCCAGTATACATAAGTTTTAATACTATATACAGTCAGGTCCATAAATATTGGGACATCGACACAATTTTAACATTTTTGGCTCTATACACCACCACAATGGATTGAAATGAAACAAACAAGATGTGCTTTAACTGTAGACTGTCAGCTTTAATTTAAGGGTATTTACATCCAAATCAGGTGAACGGTGCAGGAATTACAACTGTTTGCATATGTGCCTCCCACTTGTTGAGGAACCAAAAGTAATGGGACAGAATAATAATCATAAATCAAACTTTCACTTTTTAATACTTGGTTGCAAATCCTTTGCAGTCAATTACAGCCTGAAGTCTGGAACTCATAGACATCACCAGACGCTGGGTTTCATCCTTGGTGATGCTCTGCCAGGCCTCTACTGCAACTGTCTTCAGTTCCTGCTTGTTCTTGGGGCATTTTCCCTTCAGTTTTGTCTTCAGCAAGTGAAATGCATGCTCAATCGGATTCAGGTCAGGTGATTGACTTGGCCATTGCATAACATTCCACTTCTTTCCCTTAAAAAACTCTTTGGTTGCTTTTGCAGTATGCTTTGGGTCATTGTCCATCTGCACTGTGAAGCGCCGTCCAATGAGTTCTGAAGCATTCGGCTGAATATGAGCAGATAATATTGCCCGAAACACTTCAGAATTCATCCTGCTGCCTTTGTCAGCAGTCACATCATCAATAAATACAAGAGAACCAGTTGCATTGGCAGCCATACATGCCCACGCCATGACACTACCACCACCACCAAGCTTCACTGATGAGGTGGTATGCTTAGGATCATGAGCAGTTCCTTTCCTTCTCCATACTCTTCTCTTTCCATCACTCTGGTACAAGTTGATCTTGGTCTCATCTGTCCATAGGATGTTGTTCCAGAACTGTGAAGGCTTTTTTTAGATGTCGTTTGGCAAACTCTAATCTGGCCTTCCTGTTTTTGAGGCTCACCAATGGTTTACATCTTGTGGTGAACCCTCTGTATTCACTCTGGTGAAGTCTTCTCTTGATTGTAGACTTTGACACACATACACCTACCTCCTGGAGAGTGTTCTTGATCTGGCCAACTGTTGTGAAGGGTGTTTTCTTCACCAGGGAAAGAATTCTTCGGTCATCCACCACAGTTGTTTTCCATGGTCGTCTGGGTCTTTTGGTGTTGCTGAGCTCACCACTGCGTTCCTTCTCTTTAAGAATGTTCCAAACAGTTGTTTTGGCCACGCCTAATGTTTTTGCTATCTCTCTGATGGGTTTGTTTTGTTTTTTCAGCCTAATGATGGCTTGCTTCACTGATAGTGACAGCTCTTTGGATCTCATCTTGAGAGTTGACAGCAACAGATTCCAAATGCAAATAGCACACTTGAAATGAACTCTGGACCTTTTATCTGCTCGTTGTAATTGGGATTAAATCATAAGGTCTATGGGGGGGTAGAACCTCCGGGGTTGGTTATGAGAATACATCAGAATATTCCCTAACAACAGTGGGTAAAGTATCAGACTTTACTGAGACCCCAGCCTGTACCACGGACAAGCACGAGTCACACTTAGGCCCCCATCTCACCAACTCCCCCTTGGACCAATCTATAGTGGGGCTATGTAGTCGGAGCCAAGGCAACCCTAGTACCACCTCAGCCGGTAGGTTCTCCAGGACTAAAAGGGAACATCTCTCTGAGTGGCACACACCCACGGTTAGAGAAATCTCTGAGGTACATGAGCTCACCGTACCACAAATAAGAGGAGTAGAATCAATAGCTATGACATGGATAGGAGTTGGTAAAGCAAACATTGGAATACCCAATCTTACAGCGTACTCAGAGTCAATAAAGCTGGCCGCTGAGCCAGAATCAATAAAGGCCTTACCCGGCCATTTATCTACCCCCAGAGAAATCGTAATGGGTACCAAAAGCTTACATTTAGAAAAATCAGGGTGTACCTGGTCTTTAGGTTGCCTTGCCTTAGGAGACTTGACAGAGAGGACCTTCTTAGGACACTGGTTGATCCAATGGTCAGGATCTCCACAGTAAAAGCATTCTCCACGTCTGTGGCGAAGATTCCCTCGGGTCATGCCAACCTGCATGGGTTCCTCAGTGGAGACCCCAGCGTTGTCTCTGGGATAGGCCTCTGGCTGGACCACCATCTGGGAAGAGAACTGTCGTTCCTGTCGTCTCTCTCTAATCCGTCGGTCAAGTCGGACAACAAGGGTCATCATCTCCTCTAAGGTCTCTGGAAGTTGATAACTGACCAGAAGATCCTTTAAATTATCAGACACACCTGACCTGACTCTTCAGGGCTGGTTCGTTCCATCTGAGGGGACACACCACCTTCTGAATTGGGTGCAATAATCCTCCGCAGGTAGATTGCCCTGAACCAGTGCCTTTAGAGCCGTCTCGGCTACCAGAGCCCTGTCTGGTTCATCATAGAGGGTACCCAGGGCCTGAAAGAACCCCTCCACAGAAGTTAAACAACTGGCGCCAGCAGGTAAAGAGAACGCCCAGTCCTGGGGATCACCCTGTAGTCGGAAAATGATAATGCCCACGCGTTGTCTCTCGGGGCCAGAGGACACGGGGCGCAAACGGAAGTAAAGTCTGCAACTCTCCTTAAAAGAGAGAAACTTCTTCCGGTCTCCAGAAAAGGGTTCTGGGAGCTTAATCTGAGGCTCAAAATGCAGACTGGAGACCTGAGGAGTGGAAGAACCTTGCCCTAACTCAAAAGAACTGAGTTTTTCCCCTAGCTCCTGCACCATCTGCGCCAGATTAGAGACATGGTCAGTCAGGGTCACCAGAGGATTCATTATACAGTGGTTATTGGGCCTGTTAATCTGTAACGGTCACGTACACACACACACACACACACACACACAGGGGGGAGGATAGTGACCACTGCGCTCCACCCTCACCCTTGGCCCTGCCTAATGCTATTATTTTGCCTCATAACCATGTCATAAGGGAAAATAATACAATCTACAGAACACCGATCCCAAGCCCGAACTTCTGTGAAGAAGTTCGGGTTTGGGTACCAAACATGCAGATTTTTCTCACGCGCGTGCAAAACGCATTACAATGTTTTGAACTCGCGCGGAAAAATCGCGCATTTTCCCGCAACGCACCCACATCTTATCCAGACAAAAAACATGACGCCCATGTGAAAGAGGCCTTAGGGCTCATGCACACAAAGTATTTTCTTTCCATGTCCATTCAGTTTTTTTTGGAGGGAGACCGTATGTGGAACCATTCATTTCAATGGGTCCGCAAAAAACATAGAAGTTACTCTGTGTGCATTCCGTTTCCGTATGTCCATTCCGCAAAAAAATAGAACATTACCTATTACTGACAAGGATAGGACTGTTCTATTAGGGGCTGGCAGCTCCTTTCTGTAAAATACGGAATGCACACGGATGTTATCCGTATTGTTTGCGGATCCGTGTTTTGCGGACCGAAAAATACATATGGTCGTGTGCACGAGCCCTTAGCCTTGCCTGGGTGCATGGCCTGCACGCAATGGCATCGGCTGCTTGATCTGCTAGCCCTACTCACAGCACCCGCACATATCAGCCACTCCTGAACCCCAGAGTGAGAAATCTAGTGCCTCAACAGACCTACCCACGATGGGGAAGTTAAGGAAGCGTGCAGCTCCTGCCAAACTGACAGAGTTCTTCAACAAGGCGACGCCGCCCGCCTCAGGTGTAGCAGCAGACCGGACACCCACGCACTTCTCACCTGCTGCGCACTCGAAACCCAGGGAAGAGTCCTATGTATCGCCCTCATCTCAACCGCTTTCAGAACACACTATAAAGGCACTTGCTTGACTCCCTAAGGACCTCGCCACGAGATGACATGCAAGGTATGATAAGAGAAATTAAAAGGGACTTGCAGGCTTTGGGTGACCGTACCGCTCATAATGAGGGCAACATGGCAGAGTTTGCTGTCTCACATAACTCCCTTATAGACGCACATGAAGCTTTGGAGGAAGAGTGTGCGAGACTGGCCACTAAGATCCAAGACATGGAAGACTGCAATAGACGGAACAATGTCAGTCTCCGGGGAGTCTCAGAATCTGTGGCCCCAGAAGCCCTTGAGGGCCTATTGAAGGAGCTTATGAAAGCTGCCGCTCCTATGGCGACAGAGCTTGATCTCACTGTGAATAGAATCCATAGAATCCCAAAGCCACCTGGCCTTGACCCGAGCACCCCAAAAGATGTACTGGCCAGAATTCATTTCTATCATATAAAAGATGCCTTTCTCTGCAAACTCTGTGAGAACGCCACACCATCGGAATTGTTTACAGGAATTTCAGTTTATCCCGACTTGTCGGCAAGCACCTTGGCTAAACATAAGGAGTTTGCACTTGCAGGAGAACAACATTCAGTACAGATGGGGGTTCCCGGTGAAACTTTTGATTTACCATAAAGGCGTACTCCACATATGCAAATCACCGCAAGCAGTTCAGTCTATGCTGCATTCGTGGGGCCTTATATCCGCCTTACCTTAGTCCCTTGCCGGTACCTCTACCAGACTGGATAAAGTGGCTCCTGAATGGGAAAAGGTAGGAAATATTCCACATCTTCTACTTCTCCTGTTTGGAACACTGAGATGCCTCACCGGGTGCCTGAGCCCTGCTGGGCAGGTGACCCCAATTGGTTCCAGGACTTCATAGTAGGTCCTTCTTCTACCTCCTGGCGACTGATGACATTGCCTGCAGATAAGACTTCTGCAAGTTTTCACCGTTTACTACAGTTTATTTGTTATTGTTTTCTTTTTTCCATTTTTATATTCACCTGTGTCACTCCCTCTACTGTATGCAGCCTTCGGATGAGTCAGCTCTCCTCCCTGAAATCTGGATAGGACACACCTATCTAGAGGGATGGGATTTTGGACACTCCAACATCCTTTGTTTGCTTATTTAAAGAGGACCTTTCACCGTATATTACACTATGAACTAAGTATACAGACATGTAGAGCGGCGCCCGGGGATCTCCCTGCACTTACTATTACCCCTGGGCGCCGCTCCGTTCTCCCGTTATGCCATCCGGTATCTCCGCTCACTAATTTATAGTGGGCGGAGATTTCAGTCCCTAAGTTATGGTATGCGGAGTCTGCCCTTGTTCTGCTCTAGCACTGGCCAATCGCAGCGCAGAGCTCACAGCCTGGGAGGTTATTTTCTCCCAGGCTGTGAGCTCTGCAATGCGATTGGCCAGCACTACAGAAGAACAAGGGCAGACTCCGCCTACCATAACTTAGTGAACGGAGATACCGGAGGGCATAGCAGGAGAACGGAGCGGCGCCCAGGGATAATAGTAAGTGCAGGGAGATCCCCGGGCGCCGCTCTACATATCTGTATACTTAGTTCATAGTGTAATAATCGGTGAAAGGTCCTCTTTAATATGGGTTTGAAAATCATTTCTCTTAATGTAAAGTGATTGAACTCCCCTTTCAAGAGATCATTGCTCTGGAAGGAGTCTGACTCCCGCAGATGCTCACATTGCATGTTTCCTCATATGTTCTTTTCGCCATCCATAAAGAAGGGGAAAGCGGGGTAGCTGTGGGGGACAGATCTTCTGTGGCTTTCCAGCTGCATGAATATATCACTGATACAGCGGGAAGATATATCATTTTTAAATGTTATCTGGACAATGTATTGTACACCATTGCAGCCTTGTATGCTCCCAATTCAACTAGATCTCTTATCTCCACAGATTCTTCAAGAAATTGCAGAAAATAGCTGTAGGGGCGGTAATTATAGGGGCGACTTCAATATTTCAGTCAACTCTGAAATTGATTGCTCCAGAGTGGCCAGCTCCCCTAGGCCTGACCTCTGTCAGTTGCTCGGAGAGACTTGCTACCACAACATTTGGAGATACCAACATTCTGGGGAGAGAGATTTTACATTCATGTCCTCAGCACACCTATCTCAATCATGCCTAGATTACTTTTTGGTTTCTAAAGACCTATTGTTCGGAGTGTCTGAGACAGGAATTGGGAGCATTACACGGTCGGATCATGCGCCTATCAGTCTAACGGTCGACACTGTTCTCCCCAGACCTCCTCTTCCTGCGTGGAGGCTTAATCCGTTCTTGCTACCTAGTAAGGAGCGGTTGGATATGCTTATTCGTGAACTGCAAACCTTTTTTTCTCTAATGACACCACAGAAGTCTCTGTGTCGACTCTTTGGTGCTCTCACAGGGCCTATATGAGAGGTCTACTGTTAAAAGAGGCCTCCAGACTTAAAAAAGGGAGAGGACAACAACTGACCCAGATCACTAATAAACTAGCAGTTTTAGAAGCAGAACACAAGGCAAGCCCCGACCGCTTCACTGCAACAGCAGATATTGTTGCTTCGCATTCAATTAAGGGCACTACTATTACATAAACTTGAATATGCCATCCGGAAATTGAGAGCTAACCACTATCAAATGGGGGACATGGCCGGTGCCTTTCTAGCTTGAGGCCTTAACCGTAGAACGGCTGCCACTAAGATTGAATCGCTAACTATAGTCGATACATCTACTCTCACTCATCCTCAGCAGATAGTTGATGCCTTTGCATCCTATTATTCTACCTTATATAACATAAAAGAACATAGTCACACTATCCAACCCACAGATGTCTCCATTGCGGCCTTCCTACAGGATATTTCCTTGCCTTCTCTATCAACTTTGGAGGTGGAGACCCTCAATAGTCCTATTTCCTCTGAAGAAATCCAAAAAGCTATATTGGCACCTAAGCCACTTTTATTATATGAACATGAATGTGCCATGTGGAACTTGAGAGCTAACCACTATCAAATGGGAACATGGCCGGTGCAATTCTAGCTAGATGCCTTAACCGTAGAACTGGTGCCACTAAGATTGAATCGCCAACTCTAGCCGATACATCTACTGTCACTCATCCTCAGCAGATAGTTGACGCCTTTGCGTCCTATTATTCTACCTTATATAATATAAAAGAAGATAGTCACACTATCCAACCTACAGATGTCTCCATTGTGGCCTTCCTACAGGATATTTTCTTGCCTTCTCTATCATCTTTGGAGGTGGAGGCCCTCAATAGTCCTATTTACCCTGAAGAAATCCAAAAAGCTATATTGGCATCTAAGCCACATAAAGCCCCAGGCCCAGATGGGTTTATGGCTGATTATTATAAAGCCTTCCACCTGGAACCTCTCCCTTATTTGACCCGATTATTCAACCATTTTATGTGCTCTGGCCCTGTCCCTCTGGAGATGCTGGAAGCCACAGTGGTCACGCTGACAAAGCCTGGAAAACTGACCAATACCCGGCTAACTTCCATCCAATATCATTGCTAAATGTTGATTTGAAACAGTTTTCTAAAGTACTTGCTACACGTATCAACCGTCTCTTGCCATCATTAGTGGCAACAGACCAGGTGGGATTTTTAGCCCAACGACAGTGTAGAGACGGAACTAGGAGAATTTTGAACCTGATCCAGGTAGCATAAATATCCAAAACCCCCTCTATCTTCGTATGCCTTGACACAGAGAAAGCTTTTGACCGGGTCCACTGGTGGTTCCTGAAGCAGGTTCTCCGCAAGTTCGGTTTTCAGCAAAGCATACTTACTGCCATTATGGGTCTCTATTCTTTCCCCTCTGCACAGGTGTTGGCCTCTGGCTTCCTTTCTTCCCCAATCCAAATTACTAATGGGACTAGACAGGGGTGCCCATTATCTCCCCTGGTTTTCACACTGGTAATGGAACCCCTAGCCAAACTGCTCAGGTCCTCCCCCCAAGTTGCTGGTGTTAAAGTTGGGAATCAGTCGCATGTCATTGGCTTATATGCTGATAATCTCATTATTATTAACAGATCTGATCAACTCCTTGGGGGTGGCTGCGTCCATTGGTCAGCAGTTTTCTGATGTATCCTATTATAAGCTAAACGTCTCCAAATCTAGCATTCTCCCCTTATATCTTCAAGATGAAGCCAGAGGCCACATCCAGCAGAGGTTTAAAGGGGTTATTCAATTTCAAGAAAACCCCCCCCCCCCCCCCCACATGTGCCGGGCCCCTCACCGGTAATCAGGGACGTGCACAGACATTTTGAAGGGCAGGGGCTTAAAAAAAAAAAAAGGGCACTTGACAAAAATCGAAAAAGTGTTTGTACCACAAAGCTTAGTTGCTTTCTAAAAGTCTTTCCTTGTTCTCCATAAATGTATAGATACAGTAATAATGCATATTCCTTTATTTTTTGTCAATTCTTTTTATTTATTTTTTTGTATATGCAAAAAGAAAAAGGTACATACAGATATGAAATCACAATGTGCAGTCCAATACAATTGAGGCGACTCAGAGTATGCAAATATCACGGTCCAAGCAAAGTAACAATATTATCAGGATCTGCTGATCTAACTTATCACGCCAAGAGAATCTTGTGTCCCAAATCTTGGCCAGGTTCTCTGGGTGTCGGATAACCCCCTGACCAAGGTGGGGCCATATCCCTGTATATGTTGACAACTTCACTGTGGTTTATGGGAATGTCTTTCTCAATAGCCAGGAGTAGGAGGTCAGAAAGCCTCTCCTCTGAACAAAGGTTTCTCAGTGTATCTTTTACCAGCTTGAGCTTGGAGAAGGACCTCTCCACTGTTGCTGTTGACACAGGAATTGTTGCATAGGTTGTTATCATTTTCACCAGTGTTGGAAAGATATCCTGACCATTGTTGTCTCTAAGAGTTTTTAAGATATCCTTCACAGTGGATGTGTCCTGGAAAGAGGCATAAAAGACCCTGAGCTCTGTTTTTAACTTTTGCTCTTCACCTCCATAGAATTCACATAGTGTGTGAATGGCCTCAAGAGAGTCAGGCCCTATTATATCTTTGCCTATCCATTTGTTGGGCTTAGTCAAACTGTGAAGTGCACTTAATATTTTATTAGACTGTGTCTCGCCATCTCCCCTAAATCTTCTCTCTAGCTCCTGAGAAAGAACATCAATGAATGTATAGTATACCTTCACTCTATAGTAGTCTTCTAGGGACTGGAAGGAGTGGCTCTCTATGGCTGTGTGGGTACTATGGGAATATTTTGCAGGCACCCTCCTCTGTCTTTGCTGTCCTGGGGGGGCAATGGGAATACTGATCCCAGCGGCTTCTGCCTTTTCACAGGCACTCTTAAACAATTTTCCAAACTGCTGTTCTGTCCTGAGGTTGGACAAGGTGTCCTTGACTCCATTGACAACAGCATATGCTGTGGACAGATCTATATCAGAATTCTGTAGAGCATCAGAGGCAAGTGCAGTGACTTCAAAGACTGGACTGGCTATTTCAAGGCAAAGCAAAAACTCAAAGTCTATGGCTTTAAGGTACATTCTGGCATCTCCAGCAGCAGTATCAGGAGGCTCCTTCTGTGTAATATCAGTCAGGACTTTGACCACTGAACTTATAACTTTAAGGAGGGCCTTTAGGGCTTTTTCTCTACATGCCCAACGCGTGTCTGAGAGCTTTTGTAGTTGAAATACACGCTCTCCAGGGTGCAAGGCTTCTTGACATTTCACAAATGCAGTGTGCCGTTTTGTAGAGCTGGTGAGAAACACATAAAGCTTCTGTACCAGGTTGAAAAAGGTAATGAAGTGGATGCTTGATTTGGCAGCTTCAACTAGGACCAAATTTAGGCAGTGGGCTTGGCAGTGAACATATAGAGCCTTGTTGTTGTGTTGCAATATTCTAGACTGCAGACCTTTGTATTGACCACTCATATTGGCAGCACCGTCATAGCCTTGACCACGCATGTTTTCTATCTGTAGATTGTTGTTCTTTAGCAAGTCAAGAACAGTTTTCTCCATCTCCTCACCTGTAGTTTTTGCCACATTACAGACCTGGAGGAAGCGCTCTTTGATTTCCATTTGGTACACATAACGCACCACAATAGACACCTGCTCACAGTGAGATACGTCAGTAGTTTCATCTATAAGAACTGAATATATAGTGGCCTCCTCTATTTCTTTCCTAATCTCTCGTTTTGTGAATGTGGCCAGTGCTTTGATAAGATCATTTTGTGTCCTATTTGAGAGGAGTGAAACCTGACACCTATTTTTACCTATTTTCTGGCATTTTAAATTTTCCAAATGGAGCTTAAGTACGCTATCGTACTGGCTAAACATTTTTACAAGTTCAAGGAAGTTGCCCTGGTTTCTACTTGTGTCAGACTCGTCATCACCCCTAAAAGCCTTCCCCTGCCGTGCAAGATATAGGGTTATATCAATTAATCAGGTCAAGAGTTCTCTGTTTTGTTGCTTCTCTCTCTCCCTTTTTGCCTTGCCTAAAGCATCAGATACGTCAAAAGCTGATTGTAAAGCACTCTTTTTGTATGTGTTCCATCGCACCATGCTTGTTAAGTGGGCCTCTGACTCTGCATGTTCTTTTATTTTCTCACGTGCCTTTTTCCAATTGCTTACCCCAGCCACTCTCCATGAACTCTTGCTATACTTCTGCTCATTTAGAAAAAGCCGACAGCTGAAGCAGTACATACTGTCTTTGTTAGGTGAATACTCTAACCACAGGTTATTTTCATACCACACTTTCTGAAATGACCTTCCTTCATCATTTTTGGGAAATCTGAGTACAGGTTGACATGGTCCTCTACCAACACACATTTTTACATAACTGGCATTACATGTCAGATGAAAATCTTGATTATGGGCTGGATCGGTTGGATATTTTAAGGATGAAATTTTTGACAAGGCATCTTCTACACTACTCACATCTTCCTCTGCTACATCCTCTTCCATTAATTCATCTGGCCCACCATTAGCCACTGTTTGCCCTATTGTAGCCTTTTCAACACTAACATCGACTTCATTATCATCTTTGTCAGGTGTAGCCTCCAAAGACCTCTCCTGTAATTCATTTGTAGCTTGAAGGATCTCTAACGTGCTCTCTGTTGGGACACTCTCAACATCTTGTAGATGTGTTGTATCTTGTGGTTTGGTACCTGGTTTTTTAAACCATGCATTCAATGATCTACTAATATGGGCTGCTTTCTGGCGTTCTCTCTCCTTCATTTTCCGTATTCTCTCTGTTTTCGGCATTGTCCTGCAGGCATGATTAAAATTAATGGTTGTATCAAAACCTACCTGAGAACCTTCTGCATTACACAGTCACAAACATATTTCAGATGAAAACTTACAATTCCTTGGCTGGGCTGTTGGGGAGATCTCAGGCGGTCGGCAGACACTTTTCCGGCGGGGTGACGTGCTCAATGGACTGGAGAAGCAAGCTGATGTGTTTTGTCCTAATAAGAGAGAGATTTCATAATGATCATTTGCAGGAGGGGCAGAGGGATAGCAGAGCAGGGAGAGACTGGTGCTGCTTCTAAAGGGATCAGACCATGATGGAGCAGGCATGAAGCCCAGGAGCCCACCCTAATCCGCCCACCTCACCCCCGTAGTAAAAATTCACATTATATTATTGGACAATAAAAACAATACCCCTTTGTAATGCCCCCAGTTGAGCTAATGTCCTTATAGTGCCCCCATAATGTACCAGTATAAAATACCCCTATACGGCAACCCCAGTAAATGCCCCACAGTGCTCCTCTTCCCCCTTCCTCCTAGTGCCCCCATAATGTACCGGTATAAAAATGCCCCTACATAGTGCCCCAGAAGATGCCCTCAATGTCCCCTATAAGTTTCAAACTAGGGATAGACCGATTATCGGCCGATATTCCTGATTTTGTAAAGTATGGGTATCGGCATATAAACTGCCGATACCACCGATATTGCGTCCACCACACCCGCGCACCTGTCCGAAATGTCAGAGTCACCGCTGTGCCTTTGCGCTGCCAGTGCCAAGTATTGCGGGAGTACAGTAGAGAGGGTATGTGTGTGGGCCTGCCTGAAACACCCCTAAACGGGACTACGTACATAGGCTACGCTGTTACTGCTCCGGCTGGTGGAGGGAAAGTGCGTCATAAACTCATATTCCACAAGTGCACATCCTATTGTATAATCATACATATACAGCTGTGCCATCTGCCATGTACCTACCTACTACATCAGACATACACACATTAATATGTAATTTAAATGTGTGTATGATGTAGTTGTGTTGTAGTATGAGGGTATATAACACACTATATATGTATAAGAGTAAGTATGAGCCCCTTAGCGGTATAATGCAAGTAATGTGTATTGGTATATAAACTAGATTTGTGTTGAAATTTTTTTTTTAAATTAATTAAAATGCACAGAATATCGGCAGAAAAGAACAGCCTGAAAGTTCACAGAATATCGGTATCGGCAATAAAAAAAATCAATAGCGGTCGATCCCTATTGCAAACATCAAATACACATTCTTAGTGCCCCCGGTAGATGACCCCCATTACTGCTCTCCCCCTTTCCCATAGTACCAAGCAATGCAAGCATAGCGTGTCCCAGTATAAAATGCCATTGTACAGAACCCCCCATATAACATATACCCCTATTTTGTGGCCTCAGTAGATGCCCCTATATAGTGCCCACTGGCCACTGCCCACCAATAATGTGCCACTGTACCAGCAAGAAGTGGCCCCACAGACTGCAGGGGTGATTCATGGGCCTGGGACCTGGGTTTGCACTGCAGGCAGCCTGGCAGCACATATCATACCCCCCCCCCCCCCCCCGGTACATTTTTCCCGCCACTACCAGCCTCCATGATGGCAGTGGCAGGCAGCTCAAGTAGCCAAAAAGCAGGGGTGCTGGCCTGCTGGGCCATAAAGGCATGATTGTAAACTGAAGCATGGGTGTGCTGGGCAGTGGGTGGGTTTTGCAGGCAGGTAGAGCATCTCCTCTCCTATACACCCTTCCCCCTCCCTGTTTTTTCCGCCAGCCGCCACTAATGGCCTACCTCCATGACAGTGAGTGTGGCAGGCTCAGTCAGCAGGCCAGGCAACAGCACAGTAGCCAGAGCACAGAGCGGGGGGCGATCACAGACAGACACATCACACTCACACACTCACACAGACAGTGACTCAGACCGACAGACAAGACAAACACAAGACAACAACCCAGTCACTCAGCACAAGCAAGCACACACAGGAGGAATTAAACTGAGTGAGCAGGGCAGGGCCGCAGGGCAGTGGTATGTCATCAATCATTTTCTTTTTCTTCACTCACCCACACTTGAATCCGGATTCCTGACGGGAGGGGCGGGCGGTGAGGCTCTGAGGCGGCTTGTCAGCAGGGCCAGGACGGGCGGGAGCACACACAGCCAGGCAGCTCTTCTTCTCTGCTCAGAAGACTGCCTGTGCGCGCCGCCCGTACCACGTGACTTGCCGGCGGGTCTGGTCTTGATAATTAACAAAGATTAATGCGCAGCGCACGTGACAGTGAGTGCCAGCATCTGCGCATTATGAAAAAAAAAAAAGTTCCAATAAAATAAAATTTCTGTAAGAGCGGAGGGCATTTAAGGGGCCGGTGATGAAAAGGGCAGGGGCTCAAGCCCCCTTTCATCCCTATGTGTGCACGTCCCTGCCGGTAATATACTTAAGCCGCTCCCCGCGGTGCTCCTGGTCCCTGCATCACCGCTGCTGCTTCTCTCTGCACATGGATGAAAACATCCAGTGTCGGGGGAAAGCAGCCAATGGCAGGCGGGGGCGGGGAAGAGCCTCCCTAACATCGTGAGTGATGCTAGGGAAGCTCGTCCCCGTCCCCTCCTGCCATTGGCTGCTCCCCCCCAACACCGTATGTTTTCATCCCTGTGCAGGGAGCAGCAGCAGTGGCGATGCGGGGACCAGGAGCACCACGGGAAGCGGGGTAAGTATATTACCTGTGAGGGGCCCGGCACATGTGGGGAAGGGGGGGGGTTTCTTGAAATTGGATAACCCCTTTAAGTTCAAGTGGACTGATGACCATATTACCTACCTAGGAATGCTATTACCCCGAGCTATTAAAAGAGTGATCCCCCTCAACTTTAATGCTTTGGCGGACAAACTAAGAAAGGATTACCTTAAGTACTCCTCTCTCTACTTGTCCTAGATTGCAAGGATAAATGCAGTAAAGATGTTTATCCTACCAAAGATTTTATACCGCTCTCGGTGCATTCCTCTAAAAATACACAAACACTATATACAGAAATTACAGACCTCTATGCTACAGTTCGTGTGGGGGGAGAAAAATCCTAGAGTCAATGCCTCTACCTTATATCCTCCCTTGAGGAAAGGTGGACTAGGGGTCCCAAACCTTTATAAGTAATACATTTCTAGCCTAGGAGATCAGGTCAGGGAATGGTAGTTACCTGCTAGCGCGCAAAAATGGATCCAGGTTTAGGAACATTTTGTGAAGAGGAAATCCCTGAAAACATTCCTGGCAGCTCACGCCTTAGGTAATCCAAATACCCCTTCCTTTTTGGACACAATGCATGCCTCCATCTTTGCATGGAAACACCTCTTATAAACTAGCAAATGTCTGGCCCTGCAGGCGATAGACCTCCCAATCGCGGCACTGGAATATCTAATCCCTAATCTCTTTCTTTCCATGTGGGTACAAAAGGGTATCTCAACCATAGGCTGCTTATATAAAGATGGGATAATCCTTGACTTTGAGTCTACAGACTCCATGTTTGACCTCCCTAACAGGGTATTTTTCCAATACCTCCAGATTAAACCTGTCTACCCCCTCTCTTGGGCTTCAGAATCAAAGGTCTTGTAAAGTGGACTCAACCTCTAGCTTATCCATAATCAACTCAGCTATTCTACTGACTGAGATCACGATTAAACACACATATATGAATAGATGGTAACAAGAACTAGGTAGCGAATTCCCTCTGGAAATATAGCTAACTGCTCTGCTGTGTATTGGGCAGTAACCACCTCCAAGTGCATAAACCACATTGAGCAAAATAGAAAGATACAAATGAGATGGAACCTGACCCCGGATCAAATTGAGGTTAGGAAAGAAAAGAAGAGGGTTAATCCTGTACTCCTGTAAAATGAGATAGAGGATACATACGTAGGGCACCAGGGGTGGAGACCAAAGTGGAGGAAAGTGTATAAGAAATAAGGTATAATCCTGGGTCCAGAAGACACTGACAGGTAAGATGCTGGGACAAAAGCAGGGCAACCGTAGGTGATGAACTATAAGCAGAAGTGCTATACTGTATAGTGGCAATACACTAAAGAAAGAGGAAAAAATCACCAAGTGGCGCCTAGCTGCTAAAATATATGTATAAATATATGAGATATACACCAGATATAAAATAAAGTATATAAACGATGCATACAATAAGGTAGGGGACTAAATTATGCTTAAAAATAAGAACTGAAAGTAAGTAAATACCCCTTACCATTAAAAAGGGGGGAAACCTTAGTATTCAGTAGCCGTATGATAAAACCATCTAACACCTGGTAAATAGTATTAAATGGAGAACGCTAGAAAATATATAAAAGGTGATATGCACCGCACTCACTTCACCAGGGAGGGGTGTAATGGGATAAAGCTCAAGACACCCAAAACAGCCACCTCCCTCGCCTGGCTCTCTTGTAGAATAGCTGGAAGATACGGCAGTCCAAAACTTTGTACTTCTGGTATATTCCTTTAATAAATAAGTCAGGTAAGCTCAACGCGTTTCAGGAAATGACAAACCCCTTCCTCAGGAGCAGAGAAGGTATTAAGCATATACAGAGTATTTTATAAAACATACATCTAAATATAGCAAATGGCACTCATTCAAACAGAAGGCGTTTTTGGCGCCAGAGAAATCGTCAGTGTCACTTCCGGTCCCGGAAGTGACGTCAATAGTGAAATAAAATGGAGCAGAGAACAGAACAGACAAATAATTGTATGCACAGAATATATAGTATGTACTTAATTATACAAATGTCGGCCCTATTAAAAAAAGTAGAGAGAACAGGGGAACCTTATCTCTCGGGGCGCGGGCAGGCGGAGACTGTAGTTCCGGTATGTGGAACGCATCAACCGGAAGTGCGTTCCATCTCGGGGTACCACACAGTTTCCGGCAAATATCAGGAGGGGCGGGGTTAAATCTACAATATATGATTAATAATACGGATGTCGTCCCTATTAAAAAATGTGGAGAGGACAGGAGAACGTTGTCTCTCGGGGCACGGGCAGGCGGAGACTGTAGTTCCGGGGAATGCATCAACCGGAAGTGCGTTCCACCTCGGGTTAATACAGGGTTTCCGGCAGATGAGCCGCAAATACCAGAAGGGGCGGGGTTAACTTGGAGGTTCCTGTTGGTGGAACGCAAATGAAAAAAGAGAGGTATGGAGATACTAGGCTTCGGAAAGCCATACAGAGCCAAAGTATCTATGACAGATTGAAAGGGATTATAATGGAGTGCAAAAAGAGTAGAAGCAACTGTCCAGCTGGTTCTAAACATATAACTAAAGTATGTACGTCAATGTGAAGAGAATCAGGTTAATAGAACTGATGGGTTATGGACATAATAGAAAAAAAAAAAATTATTCTATCATATAATAAAAACCCATAAATATAATTTAGCTAAAAAAATACTTCTTAAATAAAAAAAATGGTGCTAAAGCCCTCCAATAGATGTTTAAGAGAACATATACATAAAAAAATATATTTATAAATGGATATATAGAAAAGAGAAATATATATAAAAGAATATATATATATATATATATATATATATATATATAAAAATATGTATATAAAATGAATAAAAAATAAATATAAAAATATATATAAAAATATATAAAGGGGGAGGGGGAAAAACTATAGCAGGGAACACTATAAAGAGTAATTATTTAATATTTCGTGTACTCTAAACTTTCGTTTAGACCAAAGGGTGTCAGCGTATTCATGCGGTAGATCCAGAACATTTCTTTTCTGGCCAGCCTCTGAAACGAGGACGGGACCCATTCAAGTGGAGTAACCTTCAGGAAATGTGGGTTACCATCATGTATTTCCGAGAAATGTCTAGATACACTGTGGGTCAATACTTTTCTTTTTATATTAGACCGGTGATCATTCATGCGTTCTCTGACCGTCTGAGTCGTTCTACCTATATATTTGAGTTGACAGGGGCATTCTAGTAGGTAAATAACATCTTTTGTGCTACAACTCAAATGATGTTTCTGTGTATCTGGGATATTTATTTCCTTCCTCTCATGTACAATCATCCTGCAACATTTACACCTGGTTCTATTGCATTTGAAGACACCTAGGGGGTCAACCTTAGCTACCGTAGGTCCCACCGGGTCTCTATAGGTATATGTTTGAGCATATTTTCCTTTCAGTTTGGGACAAGAGGGAGCTGTCAACTCAAATATATAGGTAGAACGACTCAGACGGTCAGAGAACGCATGAATGATCACCGGTCTAATATAAAAAGGAAAGTATTGACCCACAGTGTATCTAGAAATTTCTCGGAATTACATGATGGTAACCCACATTTCCTGAAGGTTACTCCACTTGAATGGGTCCCGTCCTCGTTTCAGAACCTGGCCAGAAAAGAAATGTTCTGGATCTACCGCATGAATACGCTGACACCCTTTGGTCTAAACTGCTATAGTTTTTCCCCCTTCCCCTTTATATAATTTATATATATTTTTATATATTTTTTTTTATTCATTTTATATACATTTTTATATATATATATATATATTCTTTTATATATATTTCTCTTTTCTATATATCCATTTATAAATATATTTTTTTATGTATATGTTCTCTTAAACATCTATTGGAGGGCTTTAGCACCAATTTTTTATTTAAGAAGTATTTTTTTAGCTAAGTTGGTAAGGCTGATTAGTCAGCCTGCATTTGTGGGAGGGGCGGAGGCCCTTCATATACAAGCCACAGCCTCACTCACAGGCGTGCGTTCTCAGGTGCAGCTATGCTTTTGGTTTTGAATGACTCACATCTTTATCTGCTTGCCAACTTATGTTATTTAGGTTTCATTTTAGTTAATATCCGTTATTATCTCCATTTTCTGTCACGTTTCCCTTCGTCTTTTCAGGTCATGCAGTTAAATTCATGTTGGGGGTCACCTTCCACGTCGGTCAGGTCTCGTTCCTAACGATATTTCGCCTTGCATGTTATTCAGGCCATGTAGTTTATCGTAGGTATCGCCTGCCACATCGGTCAGGCTCATGGTTTAATTTCACCTGCACCTTATTCAGGTCACTTATTATAGTCATAATTTCTTGATTTAAAAAACAAACAAAAAAAAACAAAAAAACTCTGCCCCATGGCTTCGGGGGCCCGATGACTGCTTCGGCCCCATGGCTTCGGGGGCCCGACGACGGCTTCGGGGGGCCCGATGATGGCTTCGGCCCCATGGCTTTGGGGGCCCGATGACGGCTTCGGCCCCATGGCTTCGGGGGCCCGATGATGGCTTCGGGGGCCCGATGACTGCTTCGGCCCCATGGCTTCGGGGGCCCGATGACTGTTTTCAGTCCTGCTGGGCTGATTGCCTGGTTGGTTGTCCATCTGGTCTGATTTGGCACGTATGTATCGCATACATACCTGCTTCCCTAATTTCCTAATAATTCATGTTGATTGCTCACTTTATGTTTTGACCGCAAACTGGTCCGGTTCGCCCTACAACATCATTGTCATGTCTTACGAAGAAATTTCGTCTTGCTTTAATTGTTCATGCTTTCGTTCAGGTCCTGCCAGAGGAGGAACAAGTAGGGTAATTCCCTCTAGCATTTCAGTCTCCGATCGTAGTCAACCATATCTTGTCAACCAGGTCCCCGCGCAAAGTCTTTGCCTTTTTACCATGACTAGGAATTCATTTTCGCCGGTAGCTTCATTGCAATTGCATTCCCTCACTCATGGGAGGTCATAGACAGAATCTTGTATATTATGGCTTCATAGCTTCTTTCCGCACTAACCTCAGACTCCCTACAACCACGTTAAATCGGATTTTGGACAAGGTCCAGCATTTCCTCACAGTAGAAGATTCAGATAGTAGGTCGGTCTTCACGTCTCAAGCGTTAAAACAATTCTCAGGGGCACACAGTAGAACAACGCGCGGACCACGGCTTGCAGATAGCTGTTGTCTGGGGAACTATTCAAGGATTCTCTTCCTATCTACATAGTTCTTTTTGGCCCTCATTTCTGCATAGTCTAGGCAGTTAGGTTTCGGTCCCACGATCTCCTGAGGCTAGGGCATTGCCAGTACTCCCTAGAACCAAAACTTTACAAGGTTCAGTTGGTTTTCATGATCCATTTCACAACGTATTCCCGGTCCTCCATTCCGCTTTGGGGCAGTATCCGCAATATTGAGCATCATGTCTCTGGCCTTGTCATCCACAAGATGGGTTGTAGGTCTCCTTCTGGCCTTGCCTCATATACCCCGAATTTTTCGCTCTAGATCCCTGACGCCTTGCAGTTGGCTTGGGGATTAGTTTGCACATGCCATTAGAGTTCCTTTTCTACCCTACTTGGCTTGGTTTTTGCCCACTTATAGGCCTACCCACGATCATGGCTTAGGGCACACAACAAGCCATTTAGTCAGCTTAGCTAAGACACGCCTAGCTGGGTTAGGTTGTTCCCATTGTTTCTCTCCCCAGGGTTCTTTGGATATCTCTTGGCTGTAGCCATGACCACAAGTTGGTAAGGCTGATTAGTCAGCCTGCATTTGTGGGAGGGGCGGAGGCCCTTCATATACGAGCCACAGCCTCACTCACAGGCGTGCGTTCTCAGGTGCCCGACCCTCCCTCCCTTATCTTCTCATTTCCACAGGGTATACCCACTTATAGGCCTACCCACGATCATGGCTTAGGGCACACAACAAGCCATTTAGTCAGGTTAGCTAAGACACGCCTAGCTGGGTTAGGTTGTTCCCATTGTTTCTCTCCCCAGGGTATATTGGATATCTCTTGGCCGTAGCCATGACCACAAATTATATTTATGAGTTTTTATTGTATGATAGATTCTCTTCACATTGACGTACATACTTTAGTTATATGTTTAGAACCAGCTGGACAGTTGCTTCTACTCTTTTTGCACTCCATTATAATCCCTTTCAATCTGTCATAGATACTTTGGCTCTGTATGGCTTTCCGAAGTCTAGTATCTCCATACCTCTCTTTTTTCATTTGCGTTCCACCAACAGGAACCTCCAAGTTAACCCTGCCCCTTCTGGTATTTGCGGCTCATCTGCCGGAAACCCTGTATTAACCCGAGGTGGAACGCACTTCCGGTTGATGCGTTTCACACACCGGAACTACAGTCTCCGCCTGCCCGTGTCCCGAGAGACAACGTTCTCCTGTCCTCTCCACATTTTTTAATAGGGACGACATCCGTATTATTAATCATATATTGTAGATTTAACCCCGCCCCTCCTGATATTTGCCGGAAACTGTGTGGTACCCCGAGATGGAACGCACTTCCGGTTGATGCGTTCCACACACCGGATCTACAGTCTCCGCCTGCCCACGCCCCGAGAGATAAGGTTCCCCTGTTCTCTATACTTTTTCTAATAGGGCCGACATTTGTATCATTAAGTACATACTATATATTCTGTGCATACAATTATTTGTCCGTTCTGTTCTCTGCTCCATTTTATTTCACTATTGACGTCACTTCCGGGACCGGAAGTGACACTGACGATTTCTCTGGCGCCAAAAACGCCTTCTGTTTGAATGAGTGCCATTTGCTATATTTAGATGTATGTTTTATAAAATACTCTGTATATGCTTAATACCTTCTCTGCTCCTGAGGAAGGGGTTTGTCATTCCCCGAAACGCGTTGAGCCTACCTGACTTATTTATTAAAGGAATATACCAGAAGCACAAAGTTTTGGACTGCCGTATCTTCCAGCTATTCTACAAGAGAGCCAGGCGAGGGAGGTGGCTGTTTTGGGTGTCTTGAGCTTTATCCCATTAAACCTATCCCTGGTGAAGTGAGTGTGGTGCATATCACCTTTTATATATTTTCTAGCGTTCTCCATTTAATACTATTTACCAGGTGTTAGACGGTTTTATCATACAGCTACTGAATACTAAGGTTTCCCCCCTTTTTAATGGTAAAGGGTATTTACTTACTTTCAGTTCTTATTTTTAAGCGTACTTTAGTCCCCTACCTTATTGTATGCATCGTTTATATACTTTATTTTATATCTGGTGTATATCTCATATATTTATACATTGATTTTAGCAGCTAGGCGCCACTTGGTGATTTTTTCCTCTTTCTTTCCTGGATCAAATAGCACACTTCTCTCTTACATACTCTCCACTATGCTGGAGCTTACTGTATGTGGAAGCAGAGGTTCCCCTTCCCACATGTGGTGGAATTGCCCATCTGTAACAACTTTAGAGAGCAGAGTCTCAAGATCTGATTGAGGAGGTCACAGGCCTGATTATACCACTAAACCCAGAATTAGCTATATTAAGTATAGGAATAGAGGATATTCCTTCTGAATTCAGATGGGTGGTTGCCCAAATCCTCACTGCCTCCCGGAAAGTCATAGCCAGAAATTGGAAACTCCCTCATATTCCCAATATTTCTGAAGTAGCCAAGTTGCTTAACTTTCATATGCATTGTGAACTATCTTACGCACCATCCCTGCGATCCAGGATAAAAGCCCACAACCAATGGTTACCATTGTTATCTTGCAAACATGCTACCCCTCTACCAGATGGAATATGGTAACAACTGTAGCTGACCATTTGTGCTGATGTACTTTATTGGTGAGCGACATGATATATGATGTTACTTTTACTTTATTTTTGATTTGCTTGTTTTTGTACTGTCCTTTACTTGTTTGTTCATGTAAATTGCAAACAATTCTCAATAAAAACAGATTGAAACTAAGGGGGTAAATGGCATGGTCTGGAAGTGATTAATAAAGATGATATGATTTAAAAAAAATTACATGACAACCTTAGGCCTCATGCACATGACCGTATGTATTTTGCGGTCCTCAAAAAACGGATGCACAAAAAATACGGATGACGTCCATGTGCATTCCATATTTTGCGGAACGGAACAGCTGGCCCCTAATAGAACAGTACTATCCTTGCCCATAATGTGGACAATAATAGGACATGTTCTATTTTTTTGGGCGGAACGGAAATACGGACATACGGAAACGGAATGCACACGGAGTAACTTCAGTTTTTTTTGTGGACCCATTGAAATGAATAGTTTTGTATACGGTCCGCAAAAAAAACAACTGAACGGACACAGAAAGAAAATACGTTCATGTGCATGAGCCCTTATTCTGCGAGTCAGTATGATTACGGTAATACCAAGTTTATATAGTTTTTATGTTTTAGCACGTTTAAAAAACTAAATACATTTTCTAAAAACAACTTTGCTGGAGGATTGTGAGGGGACAGTTTTTTGCAGGGCGATCTGTAGTCTTTATTGATGTTTTAGGGAATATGCAACTTTTTAAAATTTTTCATATAATTTTTTGGGATGGTGAGTTGACCAAAAAAATTCAATTCTGGTTGTAGTATACTTTTTTTTACCAAGCAAGATAAATAATGTGACAATAATAATTTTTAATATTTTGGATGTGACAATACCAATTATGCTAATAATAATATTTTTTCTATATGAAAAATGGGAAAAGTTTTTTTTTTATTTTAACTTTTTTTTTTTTTTAGGCCGCCTCTTTAAGGGGCTAAAAAGGTTTTCTGAGTCTGGAAAAAACAAAAGTGGAAGTCTAAATAATATTGCAAGGCACTGTATTAACTATGTAAAGTTTATAAAACAGTTTATAAGAAGTAGATCACTGCAGCAAGTGATTGGCTCCCAACAGTGTCTTCTGCTGGATCATTGTCTCACAACCTGAGCCACTGGGGGGATGTTCTGCTACACCGGTAGTCCAGCCCTATCCTGAATGCGCTTGGAAGGCTACATTCACACGAACGTATTGTGTTTCCGTGTCCATTCAGTTTTTTTTGCGGATAGGATGCAGAGCCATTAATTTCAATGGGTCTGCATAAAATGCGGACAGCACACCATGTTCTATCCGCATCCGTATGTCCGTATCATAGCCCCGCAAAAAAAATAAAACATGCCATACGGACGTCATCATTTTTTTTGCGGACTGCAAAATACATTCAGTCGTGTGAATGTAGCCTAAGGGCTCGTTCACACGACCGTGCCGTTTTTTGCGGTCCACAAATTGCGGATCTGCAAAAAACGGATGCCGCCCGTGTTCTTCCGGCAATTTGCGGAACGGAACAGGAGGCCTATTATAGAAATACCTATTCTTGTCCTTTAATGCTGTAGGGAGACCTGTCTCCGTACAGCATTAAAATGCATGTGCTTTGGGGAGGCAAAATTCATTAAGTCCAAAGTCGCACGAGACTTCAGTTAATAACTTCGGCCTTCGATTCTACGAGTTTAAAAACATTATAAAACAGGATTCTGAAGTTAGCTTCGGTACCCGCTGGTCTCGTTCGACTTCGGACTTGCCTCGCCGAAGCACATACAGGTCTCCGTACAGCATTAAAACTAAGTTTTTGAACAAATCAACTTCAGATCTTGTTTCCAAAGCTCGCTTTGCTCACCCCTAGTTACAAACATGTTATGTTGTATGCTTTGTGGTTACATTTCACAGTAAATGGCACAATAGACTTGATGGTTGCAGTTCACACTTTGCAGCTTGGAGCACTTGAAGATTCTAGGACTCAGCTTCAAGTCTTTCACATGTAACTTTAACTCTTCAAACAAGAAACCCCACCCTCACGCCTTAAAAAAAAAAGATTATCTTATATTGGTCTGATTCCTCGCAGCAATGCTGAGTGTGCCTGGATAAGGCATGTGACTGCTGCAACCAATCCCTGTCCCCAGTGGTCTAGAGATGAGGACTGTGATTGCCTGCAGTGGTCAAGTACTGTATCTTGATTTGTCATTGTTCACATCACCAGCACTGTGATGTGCACAGTGGCTTGCCAGGGTATGTCACCTAAACGATGCAGCCAATCACTGTCCTCAGTTGTAGACCACCTGGGACAGTCATTGGTTGCAACAGTCACATGCCTTAGGCCTCATGCACACGACCGTTGTGTGCATCCGTGGCCATTGTGCCGTTTTCCGTTTTTTTTCGCGGACCCATTGACTTTCAATGGGTCCGTGGAAAAATCGGAAAATGCACCGTTTTGCAGCCGAGACCGTGATCCGTGTATCCTGTCCGTCAAAAAAATATGACCTGTCCTATTTTTTTGACGGACAACGGTTCACGGACCCATTCAAGTCAATGGGTCCGTGAAAGAACACGGATGCACACAAGATTGGCATCCGTGTCCGTGATCCGTGGCCGTAGGTTACTTTAATACAGACGGATCCAAAGATCCGTCTGCATAAAAGCTTTTTCAGATCTAAGTTTTCACTTCGTGAAAACTCAGATCCGACAGTATATTCTAACACAGAAGCGTTCCCATGGTGATGGGGACACTTCTAGTTAGAATACACTACAAACTGTGTACAAGACTGCCCCCTGCTGCCTGGCAGCACCCGATCTTTTACAGGGGGCCGTGATCAGCACAATTAACCCCTTCAGGTGCGGCACCTGAAGGGGTTAATTGTACTATCATATCCCCCTGTAAGAGATCAGGGCTGCCAGGCAGCAGGGGGCAGACCCTCCCCCCCAACCCAGTTTGAATATCATTGGTGGCCAGTGCGGCCCCCCCCCCCTCTATTGTAATAATAGGTTGGTGGCCAGTGCGGCCCCCCCCCTCCCTCTATTGTAATAATTTGTTGGTGGCACAGTGTGCGCCCCCCCCCCTCTATTGTAATAATTCGTTGGTGGCACAGTGTGCGCCCCCCATCGGCCCCCCTCCCTCTATAGCATTAACAACATTGGTGGCCAGTGTGCGGCCTCCCATCTCCCCCCCCCCCCGATCGGAGTCCCAGTTTAATCGCTGGGGCTCCAATCGTTAACCATGGCAACCAGGACGCTACTACAGTCCTGGTTGCCATGGTTACTTAGCAATAGTACAATAGTAGAAGATTCATACTTACCGGCTGCTGCGATGTTCGTGTCCGGCCGGGAGCTCCACCTACTGGTAAGTGACAGGTCTGTGCGGCTCATTGCTAAATGAACTGTCATTTACCAGTAGGAGGAGCTCCCGGCCGGACACAGACATCGCAGCTCCTAGGACCCAGGTAAGTATGAATCTTTTACTATTGTACTATTGCTAGTAACCCGCTGCCACCAATGATCAGGGGGGGGGGGGGGGGGAGATGGGAGGCCGCACACTGGCCACCAATGTTGTTAATGCTATAGAGGGAGGGGGGGGCCGATGGGGGGCGCACACTGTGCCACCAACGATTTATTACAATAGAGGGAGGAAGGGGGGGGGGGGGGGCGCACACTGTGCCACCAACGATTTATTACAATAGAGGGAGGAAGGGGGGGGGGCGCACACTGTGCCACCAACGATTTAATACAATAGAGGGAGGAAGGGGGGGGGCGCACACTGTGCCACCAACAAATTATTCCAATAGAGGGAGGAAGGGGGGGGGGGCCGCACTGGCCACCAATGATATTCAAACTGGGGAGGGGGGGGGGGTCTGCCCCCTGCTGCCAGGCAGCCCTGATCTCTTACAGGGGGATATGATAGTACAATTAACCCCTTCAGGTGCGGCACCTGAGGGGTTAATTGTGCTGATCACGGCCCCCTGTAAGAGATCGGGTGCTGCTAGGCAGCAGGGGGCAGTCATGTAAACAGTTTGTAGTATATTCTAACTAGAAGCGTCCCCATCACCATGGGAACGCCTCTGTGTTAGAATATACTGTCGGAAATGAGGTTTCACGATCTAACTCATATCCGACAGTATATTCTAACATAGAGGCGTTCCCATGGTGATGGGGACGCTTCAAGTTAAAATATACCATCGGATTGGAGAAAACTCCGATCCAATGGTATAAAAGGGACTCCAGACTTTACATTGAAAGTCAATGGGGACGGATCCGTTTGAAATGGCACCATATTGTGTCAACGTCAAACGGATCCGTCCCCATTGACTTGCATTGTAATTCAGGACGGATCCGTTTGGCTCCGCACGGCCAGGCGGACACCAAAACGACTTTTTTTTCATGTCCGTGGATCCTCCAAAAATCAAGGAAGACCCACGGACGAAAAAACGGTCACGGATCACGGACCTACGGACCCCGTTTTTGCGGACCGTAAAAAAAAAACGTCCGTGTGCATGAGGCCTTATTCCTCATTCACATGTCAGTGTTTGGTCAGTGATTTCCATCAGTGATTTTGAGCCAAAACCAGGTACGGCTCTAAACACAGAACAGGTGCAGATCTTTCCCTTATACGTTATGTCTGTGGAGGCTCCAAACCCTGGTTTTGGCTCAAAATCACTGATGGTAATCACTGACTGTGTGAATGAGGCTTTATCCTGGCACTTCAACTTTGCTCAGCGTCAGGAGAAAACAAACAGTGCCGCAGAGAACGGCACTGGAAAAAGGGGGGAGTAAAAGCTTTTTTTAATATATTTTTTTATTCTAAGACGTTTTAACGCTTGTTCAAGATTTTCTTTTTATCTCAGACTACCCTTCAAACACAAATAAATGGCTATCTCTGATATAACATGCACAATACTACAACTTATCTTTTTAACCCGTTCCAGACAGACCCAGTTTTCATCTTCCTGACACAGCCTATTTTGCAAATCTGACGTGTCACTTTATGTAGTAATAACGTTGGAATGCATTTACTTATCCAAATAATTCTGAGACAGTTTTTTCGTGACACATTGTACTTCACGTCTTCGTGTTAATGGTAAATTTGGGTGGATATGTTTTACCTTTATTCATAAAAAAACACATTTACAGAAAATTTGGAAAAATTAACAATTTTCTAAATTTGAGATTTTCTGCTTTTAAGATGCTTTACACAATAGTTATTAATTATCATTCACTATATGTCTAATTTATCCAGGCACCATTTTTTAGGATGTTAGTAGGCTTAGAATTTTAGAAGCAATTTATGAAATTTTCAAAAAAATTCACAAAACCATTTTTTTAGGACCATTCAGTTCTGAAGTCACTTTGAGGGGCTTAGAAAATAGAAACCACCCATAAATGACCTTCATTTAGAAACTATACCTCTCAAATGATTCAAAACCGATTTTAGAAACTGTGTTAACCCTTTAAGTGTTCCACAGGAATTAAATCAAAATGGAAGTGAAATTTTTAAACATTCTTTTTTTCCCCAGATTTTCTATTTTAATCAATTTTTGTGTACCAGTAAGAGTTATCAATATAATAACATTTGCAAAGACAGGTGCACTCTGCGGTCTTACTAAACCCTCACACTGATGTTACAATTGAGAGATTAGCCAACATATCCTACTGTGAAGGACATGTCTGAGCCCGAGCACCGCGCTAAGGTTTCTCAAGTAGCTCGGGATCTCAAGTATGGGCAATACCAGGAGCCAGTGGGCGAATTACAGGAGAGTAAGGTCCGACTCATAGCCAAATCACCAGTTACCTCCAGCATGTAGCCATGCTTGCAATGGGAGCGGGGAGGAGTCTGCGAGTCCCACTCAAGACTGGCTGGTATAGACCAGGCCTCGCAGGTGCACCTAAGGCTGAGTTCACACGGGCGTGACGGATTTGTTCAGGATGCGTCCCGGGTGTACTGCGGCAAACCCGCGCGAGTAGGTACCCAATTGCAGTCAGTTTTGACTGCGATTGTGTTCCGTTGTTCAGTTTTTATCGCGCAGGTACAATGCGTTTTGCACGCGCGTGATAAAAATCTGAATGTGGTACCCAGACCATAACTTCTTCACTGAAGTTCGGGTTTGGGTTCAGTGGTGTGGAGATGTAATTATTTCCCTTATAACATGGTTATAAGGGAAAATAATAGCATTCTTTAATACAGAATGCTTAGTACAAGGTCAATTGAGGGTTAAAAACTAAAAAAAATTAACTCACCTCCTCCAATTGATCGCGTAGCTGCCGGTCTCCTGTTCTTTCTTCAGGACCTGTCAAAGGACCTGTGGTGACGTCACTGAGATCATCATATGGTCCAATCACATGGTCCATCACTACGGTCCTTTAGCCGGCAGCTCATGATTAAAGAAGTAAGAAGAGATCGGCAACTACGCGATCAAGAGGAGGAGGTGAGTTAAAGTTTTTTTCTTTTTTAACCCTCAACTGACCTTCTACTAAGCATTCTGTATTAAAGAATGCTATTATTTTCCCTTATAACCATGTTATAAGGGAAAATAATACAGTGAATAGACTGTCATCTTAGCAACCAAACGTGAAAATCGCACCGCATCCGCACTTGCTTTCGGATGCTTGCGATTTTCACTCAGCCCCATTCACTTCTATGGGGCCTGCGTTGCGTGATAAACGCACTATATAGAGCATGCTGCGATTTTCACGCAGCGCATAAGTGATGCGTGAAAATCACCGCTCATGTGCACAGCCCCATAGAAGTGAATAGGTCAGGATTCAGTGCGGGTGCAATGCGTTCACCTCACGCATTGCACCCGCGCGGAAATCTCGCCCGTGTGAACTCAGCCTAAATGGAAAACTGGCACATTTAAATTGGAGTTTATATACCTCCAAGAATCTCTATATACAAACCAACAGAAAAAATGGGCCTGTTTTCCATCCACAGGCCACACCTGCGAGGCCTGGGCCATATCAGCCAGTCTTGATTTTGGAAACTATACCCCTCAGAGAATGTATTGTGGGGTGTAGTGAGTGCTCTGACCCCATAGGCATTTCATTAAATTTAGAGACACTTGGCTGTGAAAATGAAAAATGTTATTTCTTACAAGAAAATGTTGCTTTAGCCTCATTTTTTTATTTTCACAAGGAGTAACATGGAAAAAAGTATCCCATAATATGGCAACACCTAATATCTGATTGCAAACTGCTATATGGGCACACCACAGGGCTCAAAAGGGAAGGAGCAGCATTTGTTTTTTGGAGGAAAGATTTTGCTGGAATGTTGTTCAGACGTATTGTGATATTTGAAGAGACCCTGAGGTACCCTCCAAAAAGTGACCACATTTTGAAAACTACACCACTCAACAAATTTGCGGAATGGACCAGGAGGCTCATTATAGAAATGCTTATTCTTGTACGCCAAACGGACAAGAATAGGACAGGACTCATAATTTTGCGGGGCCACGGAACGGATCAACGGATGCGGATAGCACACAGAGTGCTGTCCACATATTTTGCGGACCCATTGAAATGAATGGGTCCGTATACGGACCGTATGAGTACGCATAAAATGGCCGTATACGGAACGCAAAATATGTTTGTGTGAACAAGCCCTTATGCTGTGTTTCCTGATTTTAGAAACTCCCTACATGCACCCCTTATCTTTTGCCTGGACATACCACAGGGCTCAGGAGTAAAAGAGCACCACGAGACCCAATGTGGTGATTTATACAGCTTGTGCTAACAACTGTAGAGGCTCTTGGGTGAAATAATAAATGGAACCCCTCGACAAGTGACCCGATTTTAGAAACTCTGCCCCTCAAGGTATTTATTAAGGGGTGGAGTAAGCACTTTTAGGCCACAGGTATTTTGCAGAAAAAATTGCACATTGGACAATGCAAAATGAAAATTTCAATTTTTCCATAGATATGGAATTTCAGTGCCCAATATGCTTTACCAAGCTTGTGACATCTGAGACTCACACCACACCCCTTAAATTGTTAGGCAGATTCTACTGGGTATGGAAATGCCATAAATGTGGACATGAGCTGCTGTTTGGGCACATGGCAGGACTCAGAATGAAAGGAGTGCCATTTAAAGGGGTTGTCCCATCATAGACAATGGGGGCATGTCACTAGGATATGCCCCCATTGTCTGCTAGGTGCGTGTCCCGCCTCTGGGACCCGCACCTACGCTGAGAATGGAGCCGGGAGAGCGGTGGCTGGAGGACCCCTGGTCTTCAGGGTTCCGGTCAGCGCCAAGCACTCTCCCCATACAAGTGAATGGGAGAGCACCACGCTCGGCTATTTTTGGTAGCTATTTTCAGTAGCAAACTGCTATAAGGGCACAGCACAGGGCTCAAAAGGGAAGGAGCAGCGTTTGTTTTTTGGAGGAAAGATTTTGCTGGAATGTTGTTCAGACGTATTGTCATTTTTGAAGAGACCCTGAGGTACCCTCCAAAAAGTGACCACATTTTGGAAACTACACTACTCAACAAATTTATCAGGGGGTGTAGTGAATAATTTGACCCCAGAAGCATTTTTTTTAAAAATAGAGGGCGGCTGCACATGCACCCTCCACCACCTTTCCCTGCACCGTTCTCGGTGTAGGTTCGGGACCCAGAGATGGGACCCGCACCAATCAGATAATGGGGGCATATCCTAGCGATATGCCCTCATTGTCTTTAATGGGACAACTCCTTTAACCTTTTGCAGTACAGATTTTGCTGGAATGATTTTCAGCCACTACATCACATTTGCAGAGACCATGATGTACCCGTACAGTGGAAACCCCTAATAAGTGGCCCCCTTTTGGAAACTATGCCCCTCAAGATATTTATCAAGGGGTGGAGTAAGCATTTTGAAACCACAGGTATTTTGCAGAAATTAATGAGCAGGTGACCATGCCAAATGAAAATTGAATGGGACCCAATGGGACTGTGTGAGGGCTTATTTTTTGTGGGATGAGTTGCCATTATCATTGGTACTATCATGGAGTACAACTTTCTTATCACTTTTTATTTCGCTTTTTAAGAAGCAGGATAAAGAAAGAAAAAGCAGTTCCGCTAATTTTTTGTTACTGCAGCGTGCACTGTGTGGAAAATAAATTACATTAACTTTATTTTGCTGGTCAGTACAATTATAGGATTACCAATTTATTATAGTTGTTTTTAAGTTTTGCTACTTTTACACAATTGAGCATTTTAGAAAAAAAATACATGTTTTTGTGTCGCCATTTTCTGGAAGTGCTGCTGTGGCGGCAGTAGCTTTTATTTACCAGTGTACAGCATATGGCGGGTCCGCAATACACGGGCACCGGCCCGTGTGCACTTCGCATCATGGATGCGGACCCATTCACCTGAATGGGTTCCGCAATCACGGAGATGCGGAACGGAAGCATGGATCGGAACCTCACAGAAGCACTACGGAGTGTTTCTGTCCGTGCCTCTTCACCGCAAAAAAATAGAACTTGTTCTATTTTTTTGCGGTGCGGACAGATCACGGACCCATTCAAGTTGAATGGGTCTCGATCCGTCCAGGCCACCGCATGGACGTTGCCCGTGCATTGGGGACAGCAAATTGTGGTCCACAATGCACAGAACGGATACACAACATTCATGTGCAAGAGGTCTAAGGATGTTTCTAACACCATGCAACCCACCTTGGCTCCCTCCTGGCTGATGTCTCACACAAGCCCAGGCAGACTCCATAGAATTGACTCCTCCCAAGACTGACAATATACTCAGCCTATTGACAGACCACACAAAACCCTGCAAGCTGTCCCTTCAAAAGACTATGCCAGCCCCACAACTGTAAAGCAGCAGTGATTCCCACAGTTAGCTCACTGTAGCCTCCCCAGCGACTTTCTTCTGGCCTTGCTTAAGCGATTTCAAGATGGTACCTTTAACGCATGGGTTCCCCTAAAGCACACCAGTCCACTGTGTAGGGTCACAACGGGCCACCTATCACCCTTTTCTGGCCTCCAGCCCACAGACACTTCGACAGTGAACAAGCTCCTACTTTGGATCTCTAGCCAACCAACTTACTTACAGTTGCAAGAAAAAGTATGTGAACCCTTTGGAATGATATGGATTTCTGCACAAATTGGTCATAAAATGTGATCTGATCTTCATCTAAGTCATAACAATAGACAATCACAGTCTGCTTAAACTAATAACACACAAAGAATTAAATGTTACCATGTTTTTATTGAACACACCATGTAAACATTCACAGTGCAGGTGGAAAAAGTATGTGAACCCCTAGACTAATAACATCTCCAAGAGCTAATTGGAGTGAGGTGTCAGCCAACTGGAGTCTAATCAATGAGATGAGATTGGAGGTGTTGGTTACAGCTGCCCTGCCCTATAAAAAACACACACCAGTTCTGGGTTTGCTTTTCACAAGAAGCATTGCCTGATTTGAATGATGCCTCCCATAAAAGAGCTCTCAGAAGACCTATGATTAAGAATTGTTGACTTGCATAAACCTGGAAAGGGTTATAAAAGTATCTCCAAAAGCCTTGCTGTTCATCAGTCCACGGTAAGACAAATTGTCTATAAATGGAGAAAGTTCAGCACTGCTGCTACTCTCCCTAGAAGTGGCCGTCCTGTAAAGATGACTGCAAGAGCACAGCGCAGACTACTCAATTAGGTGAAGAAGAATCCTAGAGTGTCAGCTAAGGACTTACAAAAGTCTCTGGCATATGCTAACACCCCTGTTAGCGAATCTACGATATGTAAAACACTAAACAAGAATGGATTTCATGGGAGGATACCACAGAGGAAGCCATTGCTGTCCAAAAAAAACATTGCTGCACTTTTACAGTTTGCACAAGAGCACCTGGATGTTCCACAGCAGTACTTGCAAAATATTCTGTGGACAGATGAAACCAAAGTTGAGTTGTTTGGAAGAAACACACAACACTATGTGTGGAGAAAAAGAGGCACAGCACACCAACATTACAACCTCATCCCAACTGTGAAGTATGGTGGTGGGGGCATCATGGTTTGGGGCTGCTTTGCTGCGTCATGGCCTGGACGGATTGCTATAATCAAAGGAAAAATGAATTCCCAAGTTTTTCAAGACATTTTGCAGGAGAACTTAAGGCCATCCGTTCACCAGTGGAAGCTCAACAGAAGATAGGTGTGGCAACAGGACAACGACCCAAAGCATAGAAGTAAATCAACAGAATAGCTTAAACAGAAGAAAATACGCCTTCTGGAGTGGCCCATTTAGAGTCCTGACCTCAATCCTATTGAGATGCTGTGGAATGACCTGAAGAAAGCGATTCACACCAGACATCCCAAGAATATTGCTGAACTGAAACAGTTCTGTAAAGAGGAATGGTCAAGAATTACTCCTGACCGTTGAGCACGTCTGATCTGCAACTACAGGAAACGTTTGGTTGAAGTTATTGCTGTCAAAGGAGGTTCAACCAGTTATTAAATCCAAGGGTTCACATACTTTTTCCACCTGCACTCTGAATGTTTACATGGTGTGTTCAATAAAAACATGGTAACATTTAATTCTTTGTGTGTTATTAGTTTAAGCAGACTGTGATTGTCTATTGTTGTGACTTAGATGAAGATCAGATCACATTTTATGACCAATTTGTTCAAAAATCCATATAATTCCAAAGGTTTCACATACGTTTTCTTGCAACTGTACATTCTCCTAAGGCCTAGAGAGCATAGGCCAACAATAGGATCTCCAGACACATCACACTGTCTAACCACATCTTCTTTCCCTTGCTGTGAAAAGCATTATCCACAGCTCTACATGAGAACAAGGACTCAAAAAATACTTGCTAACCCACACCAGAGCTAAAGCGCTTTCCATCACAGCACTTAACAACATTACAACACCAGGAAATGTTTTATTTTTCACAATGACACATACACACACAGTTCCTTCCCATCTCTATCACAAAGTCCATGGATGATATCAGGGCTGGGACAAGGTCCATCACCAACAGAGGCTGAGCTGCCCAAGTGCGCCCCCCCCCCCCCACGCCGTTTAGATATGTATTTTTGTTATTAATCAGACATCCACCCCAACCCGCCCCTTCCCCGGGGCGTTCCTTGTAATTTTACCCCATCCAGAACCCCATCAGACGGAAAAGAATATTATCTTTATTTAGGAACTATCTTACTTCACTTCAGGGCAGACTCTCACGCCCTATCCCTGCTGGGGCCTGGGCTGGGTCGTGACACAGTGCTGTGTTGCTGCCTGCGCTGCTCCTGGTCTCCAGAGGGCGGACATGTGACCTGACTGCGTACAGCGCGTCAGGTCAAAGAGCACGCTGTACGCAGCCAGTCAGGCAAGCGACTGAGCAGAGACCAGAGCAGCGGAATGGCCGAGCCAGGAGGCGGAGCGGGGAGGGAGCACGTAAGTCAGTGCCAACTAGTGCTCACTACTCCCTCCGTCCTCCGGCGCGGCCGGCAGCCCGGCAGGCGCGGCAGCAGCAGCGACGTGGTCAGTGGCCTGCCTGCCGCCCAGAGGCTGGGGAGCTGGCCTGCGCCCTGAGGCTGGAGCCTCCCCAGCCTCTGTGTCGGCCTGGCCCTGGATGATATTGTAATGCTACTGATTAATTTACTGAGCCATAAACGCAGGCCAAAACAACAGACTGGATTGTATGCAATCTTGTGGTCTGCAGTTGTCACTCAACAGTTAAAATCAATCAGTAGCGCTACAAAAATTCACATTGTAGCCCAGGTCCTAGGGTTGGATGTCCTGCTGGTGTTAGATGCAGTATCTGCTCCCCCGAGCATAAATGCACAACTGCATTTGGGGTTGAGCATTTCCTGCCTTTTGAGACCACGTATTTTTGTCATTTAAATGGTGTGAGATGCACCACAATTATTAGGAAGAGCATTTTAATAATTGCAGTGTATCTTTAGTGGTCCATGCGCCAGAACTGAAACCTATGCTGTCTAGGAGCTTGCACCAAATTTGAGACTTCTGACACCAGAAAATTGCAATAGGTGGTTTAAAGAGGACCTTTCACCACAAAATGCAATGCAATCTAAAAGCACCATGTTATAGAGCATGGTTGAGCAGATTGATATACTGTATATTTTTGTGGGAAATCTGTAAGTTTTACATTGATATCTTTATATTTATATCTTTGCTTTATCATTAAAGGAGGAGGGGTTATCAGTGACTGACAGCTCTCTCTATGCACACAATGCTATCAATCACTGATAACCCCTCCCTCCTGTACCAATGCTGTTCACAGGAGGTAAAAATAGTGGATCTTTACCAGGAGAGCAATCTACGGTAGGAACCAAAGTAGGCAAGGGACAATGCTGAGCTTAGTCACAGAACCAGCAATATCACATATACAAGGAACAACGTGAAACTAGAAACATGGCGGGTTTTACAGCGTTATTTTGTCACGGACAGCCATGGTGAAATCCCGCTGAAAACCTGCCCGCAGTCACGTCCTTTTTGCCTCCCATACATCTCAATGGAGGCTGAGCTGGGGATCGCAGATATGTGTCTTATAGCTGTGGCTGTGCCGAGCTTTAAGACTCCACGATCCTCAGGACTACCTCCCATTAAAATGATTGGGAGGCAAAAAGGACATAGCTGCTGGTGGGTTTTCAACTAAATTTCGGCACAGCTGTCCGCACCAAAAATGCGTTGTAACACCTGATGTGTGAACGCGAAGAGCAATGGACTTGTGGAACGTACCTAAATACTCAGGTCTTGACTGAAGGAATAGGCAGAATAAAGGAGAACCAGCTACATTGATGAGATTTTTAATATCTCATGTACACATTGCTGAAATCCGTATCGTGTGGGGATTTTCAATACAGATTTCATCCTTTGCAATGCAAAGAGTGATATCTGGGTCAAATCCATTTCAAATTCCAAAACAAAACCTTCAAGTACATGGTGTGGAAATGCAGCAAAAACCACACAAAAATCCACATAAACTACACTGCAGTGTGCAAATACCCTTAGGCCCCTTTCACACGGGCGAGTTTTCCGCGTGGGTGCAATGCGTGAAGTGAACGCATTGCACCCGTACTGAATCCTGACCCATTTATTTCTATGGGTCTGTGCACATGAGCGGTGATTTTCACGCATCACTTGTGTGTTGCGTGAAAATCGCAGCAAGCTCTATATTGTGCATCTTTTACGCAACGCAGGCCCCATAGAAGTGATTGGGCTGCGTGAACATCGCAAGCATCCGCAAGCAAGTGCGGATGCGGTGCGATTTTCACGCACGGTTGCTAGGAGACGATCGGGATGGAGACCCGATCTATATTATTTTCCCTTATAACATGGTTATAAGGGAAAATAATAGCATTCTTAATACAGAATGCATAGTACAATAGGGCTGGAGGGGTTAAAAAAAAAAAAATAATAATTTAACTCACCTTAATCCACTTGTTCGCGCAGCCGGCATCTCTTTTGTCTTCATCTGTGAGGAAAAGGACCTTTGATGACGTCACTGCGATCATCACATGGTCCGTCACATGATCCATCACCATGGTAAAAGATCATGTGATGGACCATGTGATGAGCGTAGTGATGTCATCAAAGGTCCTATTCCTCAAAGAAGAAGACAGAAGAGATGCCGGCTGCGCGAACAAGTGGATTAAGGTGAGTTAAATAATTATTTTATTTTTTTTAACCCCTCCAGCCCTATTGTACTATGCATTCTGTATTCAGAATGCTATTATTTCCCCTTATAACCATGTTATAAGGGGAAATAATACAATCTACACAACCTTGAACCCAAACTTGAACTTCTGTGAAGAAGTTCGGGTCTGGGTACCACAGTCAGTTTTTTATCACGCGCGTGCAAAACACATTGCACCCGTGCGATAAAAACTGAACAACGTAACGCAATCGCAGTCAAAACTCACTGCAATTGGGTACCTACTCGCACGGGTTTGCCGCAACGCATCAGGACCTTATCCGGACACGCTCGTGTGAAAGAGGCCTTAGGGTGCGGCCACATGTTCAGGTTCTTTGATGCATTTTTGAAGCCAAAATCAGGAGTGGATGCAAAAAAGAGATGTCAAATTGGGGACCTAACAAAAAGTTAAAGTTTTGAAAAATATAAAAAAATTCAGATAACCCCTTTCCAAAAAATCAAAATAAACATTTTCAAAAAATAACAACATGAGCATAGCTGCATGCGAAAATGCCGGTACTATTAAAAAATAAAAATAAATGATCCCATGCGGTGAATGGCATAACAAAAAAAAAAAAATTGCAGCCAATTTTTATAAAAAGTGATTAAAATAAATCATAAACACCTAAAAATGGCATTAGCAAAAAAATAGCTCTTACACAACTCCTCAGACATAACTATAAAAAAGTTATGGGTGGTCAGTAGGGATGAGCGAATCGACTTCGGATGAAGCATCCGAAGTCGATTCGCATAAAACTTCGTTCCAATACTGTACCGTACAGTATTCGAATGTATTGGCTCTGATGAGCCGAAATTATTACTTCGCGAAGTCTCGCGACACTTCGCATAATAACTTTAGAAATTGATTTATACTGTAAAAAAACATTACAACTTGAAACCGAACCCAAGTTCGGGAAATTGTTTTTTACAGTATAAATCAATTTCTAAAATTAGTATGCGAAGTCTCGCGAGACTTCGCAAAGTAATGTCTTCGGCTCATCAGAGCCAATACACTCTAATACTGTACGGAGCGCTTGCTCCGTACAGTATTGAAACTAAGTTTTAGGCGAATCGACTTCGGATGTTTCATTCGAAGTCGTTTAGCTCATCCCTAGTGGTCAGAATACAGCGATGACAAGAAAAAATTAATTTTTTCAAAAGTTTAAGTTTTTTTTCAGTATTAACATGCAAGAAAATGAAGTGCACAAGTCAGTTTTACCGCATACTAAACACCGTAAAACCAAAACCCATAAAATTGTGGAAGAATTTATTTCCAACTTCCCTCTACATTATTAGATTGTGGCATTAGAAAGTACAACTTGTCCCGCATAAAACAAGCCCTCCTATGGCTATGTGAATGGAAAAATAAAAAAGTTATGGCTCCGGGAAGGCAGAGAGCGAAAAACGAAAATGCAAAAACAGAAAATTGCTGTGTCAGGCAGAGGTTAAAAGCCGCATTACGGGTCCATTTCTGTCCGTACAAAATATGCACATAAGATTTGTCAAATGTCATTTACAGAAACCAGAGCCGTTTTAACACATTGTGGGCCCAGTGCGAAAATTTTCTGAGTCCCCCCCCTTAGTGCTCTCACAGTAATTTTGCCCTCTTAGTTACCCTCACACAATAGTTATCCCCCTTGTTGCCTTCACACAGTAGTTACTCCCCCTTAGTGCCAATTTCGCAATAGAGTGCTCCCTTATTGCCCTCACACAGTAGTAATGCTTCCTTAGCGTCCCCTCACAGGGGTTATTCTCTTCAAGTTCCCCCACAGTAGTAACTCACCCTTAGTGCCCTCTTTGCAATAGTGGGTGCCGTTAGTGCCCCCTTTACAGTAATAATTCTCCCTTAATGCTCCCACACAGTAGTTAGTCCCGTTTTGTGCCCTCTTACTGCCCTCACACAGTAGTAATGCTCACTTAGTTCCCCCACACCGTAATAATGCCCCATTAGTACCCTCTTTACAGTAATAATTCTCCGCTAAAGGGGTTATCGCATGACTAGTGTAAAAAATTAAAATCAGACATCATATAGTACATGACAATCTCTTTATAACAAAGCTAGAACCAGCCCTGTACCTCACATGGATCCAGAGATCTCCCCATTCATTGCTCTGTAGATTTGAAAGCTCAAGGGGAGTGTCTTTTCTGATGCAGCTAAGGGAGCGTGTCTCAGCTCTCCCTATCACAGCTCAGGGGGCAGTTGAAGTTTGAAACTGCGCATGTGCGGCCTTCTCAGTGAGCAGGATAGAGAAATAAGGAACAGAACAAACAGCAAGTTTCACTACACAGATACATTTTATTGAATAATTCTGTGGCTAAACAAAATTTCATGATTTTCCTATTCCATGACGTAAAGTCATGATTTTATGAAGGACACGGAGGCGAGTATTGCTATCTCTCTCTTTACTGAAAATCATAGCAGCAAAGAAAAAAAACAACACACATTGAATACAGAAAAAAAACCATGGCAACAAGCCCCTCCCATCATTCCCAGTGTATATATAGCCTCTTCCCACTGGGATCCACCTCTTTCTTTGTGTACTGCCAGCAACTTGGTAAAAGAACATCTTCCTGGTGAAACAAAGCGAACAATCGGAGGACTTCCTTTGGTCATTCTCTGAACAGGAACCACAACATCGAAAACGAGGAAGAACAGAACCTCAGTCTCGAGCAAACTGTGAAGGATGCTTCCCAAGGCTTGGACTCTTCAACCTATGGAGAAAATGTTCGATAAGGTAGTATTGAAAAATCGACAGGGATCATCATCATACACATAACATATCGTCTTGTTCAAAAACAGAAGTCATATACAACTGAGGCAATATGCAGTGCATCGGACCAAACCTACCGGCAACCCAAGGGAGGGCAGATAGAGGGGTGGGGCAATACTCGCCTCCGTGTCCTTCATAAAATCATGACTTTACGTCATGGAATAGGAAAATCATGAAAATTTATATCAGGACACGGAGTCTCCTATTGCAAGTTTAAAGTTGGGCCACCACAGAAGAGAATGCATGAGATGGTGGCCGAAAATAAAATTCACAGAAAGTGGAGACCCTAGACCAATCTGCCAACTTCATGACGTCTTCCAAACGAGCCCCCGAAACTGTCATGGAAGTGGCCGACGCACTCCGAACTGAATGTGCGGTGAAAATAGAAGTATCAATCCCCGCGAGGGACAAGATCCAATTAACCCACTGCGAGAGCGTAATGCTGGCCATGGGGGCAAAAGGCCTACGGAATAAAATGAACAGATGAGGAGAATCCGAAGTACGTAAACAGACTGTGCGTGATTCATATTCCTGCAGGCAAGCCACTGGACACAACTGCTGTGCAGAGGGGAAAAACGGATAAGAAACCGAACGAATGTTGGTTTTTGTACGCCGGGAAATGTTAAATGTAACTCCCTCCGGAGTAAACGAACGGGCGTCATGGTCCAAGGCCCGTACGTCCGACACTCTTTTGCAAGAAATTAGGCATAATAAGGTGACCAGTTTCGCGGGTAACTGTCGCAACGAGAATTGTCCGTTAGGTGGCCAATTAACGAAAAAAGACGATAGAAAAGACAAAATTGCAACTACAGGTGTGTCAACGGGATCCAAGTCCCGTGCGAGGCACCAGGCTGCTCGATAGGCTCGTCTGGTTCCGGGGGCCCATGCGCTCTCCAATAAGAGTCTAGTTGTCTCCGAAATGCCAGAGACGTCCCAGGGACCCCCGACACCCTGCACGCGAGGAGTTGTAAGACTCCCTCCAGTAGTAAGGGGTGAAACTGACCCGCTGGCCCCCTGAGAAGGTGAGGGCGAGTGTGTAGGAGAACCGGCTCGTCTACGAGTAGCTCCAACAGGGGGGGAAACCAGGACTGGGACCTCCAGAAGGGTAGAATGAGAACCAGCTTGGTTGACTGAAGCCGAATCTGGAGAAGAACCCTCGGAATCAACGCGAATGGCGGGAACGCATACATGAGGGACCCCGACCACTGTTGGAGGAAAGCGTCCACCGCTTCCGCCTCCGGCCGCCAGCTGAAAAATCTGGGAAGTTGTGCGTTCAAGCGTGACGCGAAGAGGTCGATGGAGAAAGGACCCCATCGGGATGAAACGGCAGAGAAAACTGTCATATCGACAGACCGATACAAACGACAGAAGAAATTAGATGAAGGCGGGAACTTACCATATGGACGTCTGGTGTTTGGATGTCCTCGGAAACCTCTGGAGCGCCCCTGGACGGGAAGAATGCGGGTTGGTGGCATGGGTCCTGATGCCCGATGGGCAAAGGAGCCTCTACCCGAACCTCGGGTATGGAAAGAGGACCGGCCGGACAGACGGCCCCGCGAACTGCCGGCCCTGGCGGAAAAACGCTTTGGGAAAACTTTTCGCATAGATGATTGCTCCTTGTCAAGGGCCGTAAAGGCACCCACATATTTGCTTAGCTCCTTAATAAATGAGTCCCCAAATAAGAGCCCTTGGGCATCCTTGCCTGCCTCTGATAAAGCCAAGTTGGCCAGCTTGGGCTCTATTTTCATCAGGATCGCTTTTCGCCTTTCTATGGCGAGCGAAGTGTTGGCATTGCCCGTTAGGTAAATGGCCCTTTGGATCCACCCACTGAGTTCTTCAGGGTCCACTAGTTTACCGGCCGCTCTAGTCGATTCGGCCATGTCAAAGATCTTTTCCAGGGGCCCTGTGATATCTAAGATCTTATCTTGACACGCCCTTAGGGCGGAGTCTAGATTCTTACGGGGGTTAAATCCCATCTTTGCCAAGAATTGGACCATCTTCGGGTCCACCACTGGGGTTTTGCAAACTTTTTGCGGGATTAATGGGCGTGGGCATTCCGCCCGTAGTTTGTTGCGGGCGTCTTTATTAAGAGGTTTGCGCATCAGGGTCTCCATATATTGCGCTACATGAGTGGCTGGGAGCCATTCTGAGGAGCGGGGGTGATGCAGTGAGTCAGGATCGAACAGAGGTTCTCCTGCCGGATCCGTAAGGGAAACGGCTGATCCTGAAGCTATCTTTGGGTAAGCGCCGGTAGGCGGCAGGCTTGGAGAGGGATCACCCTGTAAGGTCGGATCTACCACAATATCCGCCAAATCCTCCTCTGACTCATGCATAGATTGTAGCTGTGCCTCCTCCTTGGACTCCCTATCGGAGTTGGACTCAGGCTCGGGCTGTGACCGCGCCGACTTCCATCCTCGCGCACGTTCTGCATGGTGCGGACAGGTTCTCTTACGTGATCCATGCGCGTTCTCAAATGATGGAACAAAACCATCAGTCATATGGGTTCTGGAGGCAGAAGGAGGTGGTAAGATTACATCCTGGTGCACAGTATGAGACTGGGTGACCAGGGCTTGGGATATAGATTGTGTAAGGACGGAGGACATAGAGCCCATAGCCGTCATTATGGCACTAGAAATAGATTTTTGTAGTGCTAGTGCTTGAGCTTCTGAAGCAGAGGGCTCCATAGCTCTCCTATGGGATGGAGACATCTGACCTCTGGTGTAGAGCCTGAGCGTGACATAACTGATATATAGTGAGGGTAAGTCACCCTACAGAGAAACTAGGCAGAGGAAAAAGTAGAAGCCACAGATAAGCAGACTCCAGAACAAATACTCCTACCCAGAATATTGGGTATGACAAAGGCAAGTGCTCGTAGCGACAGTTAAACCACTGGGCCGGTGGAGGCAGCAGACAAATCTCGTGGGAGGCAGCGAGAAGCGCGAGGAAAAAGGGGCGTGGCCGGCTGATATGTGAGCGCTAAGAGTGAAGCTGTCCCCGAGATCCCGCGATCTCGGGTATGAAGGACGGCAGAGTGAGAAGGGAGCCTGGTGCGCAAGATGGCACCCGCAATCAGCAGACGCGAGGGAACAGGAGGGGGGGCGGAGCCCCAAGAGTCAGAAGAAAAATGGTAGGAAAACCAAAACAAGGGCCACTGAGGTACAACAAACACCTTCCCGGCGCCCGGACATCACCACCGAGGCAGGGGGGAGGGGGAAAAACACACCGGGGTGGAAAAAACTGAGGGAAAAACCCCCCAGAAACCCAGAGATATAGAAGAAAACGCTAATATGAATATGTATATATACTTTGTATAATAAGAAGCGAAATTCGCCCCCAAAGGATTTCCCCAAGTTAAAGGGGAATTGGGGGCCCAGAAGGGGTGTAATAATACAGTCGCTGCTATGACAGGTAGAAACAACACAAACATATGTACAGTCGTGGCCAAAAGTTTTGAGAATTACATAAATATTGGAAATTGGAAAAGTTGCTGCTTAAGTTTTTATAATAGCAATTTGCATATACTCCAGAATGTTATGAAGAGTGATCAGATGAATTGCATAGTCCTTCTTTGCCATGAAAATTAACTTAATCCCAAAAAAAACTTTTCACTGCATTTCATTGCTGTCATTAAAGGATCTGCTGAGATCATTTCAGTAATCGTCTTGTTAACTCAGGTGAGAATGTTGACGAGAACAAGGCTGGAGATCATTATGTCAGGCTGATTGGGTTAAAATGGCAGACTTGACATGTTAAAAGGAGGGGGATGCTTGAAATCATTGTTCTTCCATTGTTAACCATGGTGACCTGCAAAGAAACGCGTGCAGCCATCATTGCGTTGCATAAAAATGGCTTCACAGGCAAGGATATTGTGGCTACTAAGATTGCACCTTAATCAACAATTTATAGGATCATCAAGAACTTCAAGGAAAGAGGTTAAATTCTTGTTAAGAAGGCTTCAGGGTGTCCAAGAAAGTCCAGCAAGTGCCAGGATCGTCTCCTAAAGAGGATTCAGCTGCGGGATCGGAGTGCCACCAGTGCAGAGCTTGCTCAGGAATGGCAGCAGGCAGGTGTGAGCGCATCTGAACGCACAGTGAGGCGAAGACTTTTGGAAGATGGTCTGGTGTCAAGAAGGCCAGCAAAGAAGCCACTTCTCTCCAAAAAAAAACACCAGGGACAGATTGATCTTCTGCAGAAAGTATGGTGAATGGACTGCTGAGGACTGGGGCAAAGTCATATTCTCCGATGAAGCCTCTTTCCGATTGTTTGGGGCATCTGGAAAAAGGCTTGTACGGAGAAGAAAAGGTGAGCGCTACCATCAGTCCTGTGTCATGCCAACAGTAAAGCATCCTGAGACCATTCATGTGTGGGGTTGCTTCTCATCCAAGGGAGTGGGCTCACTCACAATTTTGCCCAAAAACACAGCCATGAATAAAGAATGGTACCAAAACACCCTCCAACAGTAACTTCTTCCAACAATCCAACAACAGTTTGGTGAAGAACAATGCATTTTCCAGCACGATGGAGCACCGTGCCATAAGGCAAAAGTGATAACTAAGTGGCTCGGGGACCAAAATGTTAACATTTTGGGTCCATGGCCTGGAAACTCCCCAGATCTTAATCCCATTGAGAACTTGTGGTCAATCCTCAAGAGGCGGGTGGACAAACAAAAACCCACTAATTCTGACAAACTCCAAGAAGTGATTATGAAAGAATGGGTTGCTATCAGTCAGGAATTGGCCCAGAAGTTGATTGAGAGCATGCCCAGTCGAATTGCAGAGGTCCTGAAAAAGAAGGGCCAACACGGCAAATACTGACTCTTTGCATAAATGTCATGTAATTGTCGATAAAAGCCTTTGAAACGTATAAAGTGCGTGTAATTATATTTCACCACATCACAGAAACAACTGAAACAAAGATCTAAAAGCAGTTTAGCAGCAAACTTTGTGAAAACTAATATTTGTGTCATTCTCAAAACTTTTGACCACGACTGTACTTATCTAGAAGCAGCAAAGAAAGAGGAGGATCCCAGTGGGAAGAGGTTATATATACACTGGGAATGATGGGAGGGGCTAGTTGCCATGTTTTTTTTTCTGTATTCAATGTGTTTGTTTGTTTTTCTTTGCTGCTATAATTTTCAGTAAAGAGAGAGATAGCAATAGGAGCCTCCGTGTCCTGATATAAAATTTTTAATTACATGCAATTACAAAAGTATTCGGATCCAGGGGCTGGTTTGAAAACTGTAGAATATTTTTCATGGGACAACCCCTTTAATGCTCCCACACAGCAGTTATGCCCCCTCATAGTAGTTTCTCTCTAAGTACACCTTCACATGAGAGTGCTCCCTTAGTGCCCCTATAAAGTAGAATGGCCCCTTAGTGCCTCCACACAGTAGTTATGCCCCGCTTAGTGCACCCTCACATTAGTTATGTCCCCTCACAGTAAGAATAACCTGTTAGTGCTTGCCTCACAATAGAGCCGCTCCTTTAGTGTCTCCCTTACAACAATTGTGTTGCCCGCCTTCGCATAGTACTTATGCCCCTTCACATTAGTTATGCCCCCTTCACAGTAAGAATGACTACTTAGGCCTCATGCACACGACAGTGAAAAAAATGTCCGTTAAAAACGAACACAGTCAGTTTTTCATGGCCATTTTGCATCAGTGTGTGCATACATTTTCTGGCCATGTGTCCGTTTTGGATCAGTTTTTCATGTCCCTTAAAAACAGACATGAAAAATTGATGAATTTGATTGGCACTTATTTCTAGACTCACCCTTCTGAGAACACCCACAGGATGGTAGGCCCCCAGCTAAAATAATGTCCCCCATGTAGGCCCCCAGCTAAATAAATGTCCCCCACAGTGTATATAATTTTTTATAGTACCCCCAGCTTTAATAATGCCCCCATGTAGGCCCCCAGCTAAATAAATGTCCCCCACGGTGTATATAATCTTTTTAACCGCCCCTAGCTTTAATAATGCCCCCAATATAGGGCCCCATATTAAATAATGTCCCCTATAGTGTGTGTTTTCTTTTTTTTTTTTTTTTCAGGGCCCCAGCTTTATAATGTCCCCCATGGTTTATATAATGCCCCCATAGAGTCCCACAGCCCAAAAAAAAAACAACTCACCTTATCCACTTGCTCGCGCTGCAGCAGTCTCTTCTCTCTTCACAGAACGGGACAGGCCGAAGGTGCGCGATGACATCACTGTGCGCTCCCACGTGGTTATGTCACCACGCAGATCGCAGGTCCTGCTCAATGAAGAGACTGCCGCTCCGCGAGCAAGTGGATGAGGTGAGTTTGTTTTTAACCCCCTAAATAGCCTGTGTACCCGTTTTTAACAGCCGTTAGACGGATGCACTCCTGTCAATCGTCCGTTAAAAACGGTCCCATTGATTTCAATGGGGTCCGTCCGGCCGTGAAAGCGGCCAAAAATAGGACATGTCCTATTTTTGGATGGACGCTATTCACTGGCCGTTAAAAAGAACGGCCATGTGAATAGCCCCATAGATTTTCACTGGTGCTAAAAATGGCCGTTACTTAGACGGCCGTCACACGGCCATTTTTCACTGTCGTGTGCATGCAGCCTTAGTGTCCCCCTCACAAGTAATACTCATTTAGTCCCATTATCCTGATAAACAGAGCACATCATTCCCAGCTTGTGCGGGTGTGATGACATCACTGCATTGTGCCTGGCTGCCCAGTGGTGGTGGTGGGGGGTTCAGATCTGATGGCTACCTACTTTACCACTGCATTCAACTGTATAACTGTATCTGCGTCCCTGCCAATCATCCTGCAATGCTGGCAAAGGATGTGACTTTGGTGGAAGTAACATTTTCAGAACAGGAACATGTACAGGTTCCCAAGTAGCCGATCCCCACATCTAGATGGTAAGTATATTAGAAACTTTGTTCCACAGGCAAGATACACGTAAAACTACTTTCACACTTGCGTTAGGTGCGGATCCGTCTGGTATCTGCACAGACGGATCCGCACCTATAATGCAAACGCTTGCATCCGTTCAGAACGGATCCGTCTGCATAACAGCTTTTTCCGATCTGAGTTTTCACAATCGTGAAAACTCAGATCCGACAGCATATTCTAACACAGAGGCGTTCCCATGGTGATGGGGACGCTTCAAGTTAGAATATACTAAGAACTGTGTACATAACTGATCTCTTACAGGGGGCTGTGATCCGCACAATTAACCCCTCAGGTGCCGCACTCCCTCCCTCCCCAGTATTAAAGGCATTGGTGGCCAGTGCGGCCCCCCTCCCTCCCCAGTATTAAATTCATTGGTGGCCAGTGCGGCCCCCCTCCCCAGTATTAAATTCATTGGTGGCCAGTGCGGCCTCCCCTCTCTCCCCCCCTAATTAAAATCCCCCCCCCATCATTGGTGGCAGCGGAGAGTTCTGATCGGAGTCCCAGTGTAATCGCTGGGGCTCCGATCGGTTACCATGGCAGCTCGGACGCTACTGCAGTCCTGGCTGCCATGGTTACTTAGCAATTTTAGAAGCATTATACTTACCTGCGCTGTCTGTGGCCGGCCGGTCGCTCCTCTTACTGGTAAGTAAAAGGTCTGTGCGGCACATTGCTTATAGCACAGACCTGTCACTTACCAGTAGGAGGAGCAACCGGCCGGCCACAGACAGCGCAGGTAAGTATAATGCTTCTAAAATTGCTAAGTAACCATGGCAGCCAGGACTGCAGTAGCGTCCTGGCTGCCATGGTAACTGATTGGAGCCCCAGCGATTAAACTGGGACTCCAATGAATTTAATACTTGGGAGGGAGGGGGGCCGCACTGGCCACCAATGAATTTAATACTGGGGAGGGAGGGAGGGGGGCCACACTGGCCACCAATGAATTTAATACTGGGGAGGGAGGGGGGGCCGCACTGGCCACCAATAAATTTAATACTGGGGAGGGAGGGGGGGCCGCACTGGCCACCAATAAATTTAATACTGGGAGGGAGGGGGGCCGCACTGGCCACCAATGAATTTAATACTGGGGAGGGAGGGGGGGGGCCGCACTGGCCACCAATGAATTTAATACTGGGGAGGGAGGGGGGCGCCGCACTGGCCACCAATGAATTTAAAACTGGGGAGGGAGGGGGGTCTGGCCCCTGCTGCCTGGCAGCACTTGATCTCTTACAGGGGGCTATGATACGCACAATTAACCCCTCCAGCGCTATTTTATTATGCATTCTGTATTCAGAATGCTATTATTTTCCCTTATAACTATGTTATAAGGGGAAATAATACAATCTACAGAACACCGATCCCAAGCCCGAACTTCTGTGAAGAAGTTTGGGTTTGGGTACCAAACATGCGCGATTTTTCTCACGCGAGTGCAAAACGCATTACAATGTTTTGCACTCGCGCGGAAAAATCGCGGGTGTTCCCGTAACGCACCCGCACATTTTCCCGCAATGCCCGTCTGAAAGAGGCCTAAGGACAACATCTGCTGGAGTTTTATTTTCTCCTCGTGTTTGCGTGGGTTTCCACCTGGTACTCCGGTTTCCTCCCACATACTGATAGGGACCTTAGCTTGTGATCTCCACTGGGGACAGAGAGTAATAATGTCTGTAAAGCACTGCGGAATATGTAAGTGCGTGTAATAAATATGTGAAAAATTTCCCCGTGTATCCATATGGCTAAGTAAGTCAATCTTATGTGTGGAATCAAAGTTCTTGAGGAACTCCTGAGAAAATGGGACCCATTGCCTCCTCTGTGTCATTCACGCCGGCCACCAGCTTACATTTCTGCCCCTAGAAGTAAGGAGAGACATGTCACATCACTCTGCGCCCACTAGTGGGCAGCAGTGAGGCTGTTCTCACCTGGAGATCCCTGTCCAGAGTAGCAGCGCTCCTGAAGGTACAGAGGAGGGAGGCACACAGGGGGGCAGCTGTCTCCTTTCTACAGGCTGCTCCTGCCTGTCCTTCACCCTATGGAGATACATGAGTAGTCCTCCCTGACACTGTGCACTGAGGGGGTCGTTATCCCACCACAGGACACGCGAGCACCTCCTTTCCATAGACAGTTGCTTGGAGTGAGTTGTGAGCCTCGTCTGCTGTGCATCCTCCTCCTCCTCCCACCTCCTCCTCCTCTTCTTCATGGATCAGCCACACACCATGGAGGGCAGCTGCAGCCCGCAACCTTACCATCAGGAGGGCATAGAGTCCTGGCTGGACGATCACTGGGACTTCACTTATTCCTACTTTGTTAGGAGAGCAACCAGGTAAGGAGGGGCACCATGGCATCAACTGGGTAGCACTAAAGCAGAGCACATGGGCATGGTCCATCCACAGGGGGCAATATACACGCTGCACATTGGACAGCACCCTCAGTGTGCACTGCTCCTGAGGTAATGAGCGGCGGACTGTGATGCCAGGTGGGCACGGCTCCCCCATGCAGGTGAGATGTAGAGGGCATACTGGCATGTAGCATGTGCCAGACATGAGCTGGAATGTACACATGAGTGACAGTGAGGAATGACGCCCCTGAGTCCGAGCAGTGGACATGTCAGTGCAGTTACTTCCGTCTGCCGGGAAGTTGTGGGAAGCTTCAGCTGAGCGCTGTCCTCCCCTATAGCCATTGGCACAGCATTGTATACAGGCTCTCCTGCCGGGCCAGACATCATGTGGCGGCGGGGGAGACTCGGGGAGGAAGCTTCAGTCGGCGCTCCTGCTCGTCCATGCTCTGAACAGACTGACACAGCGGGCTCAGCTTCGGTTCCGTGTGGTAACTCCGGCGACGGCTCCGCGCATGTGCACTGCTCCCTACAGTAAGTGCTCCGCGACTGTGAGTACTGAGGGCTCTGGCGGGAAAACAAGAGAGTGACAGAAGTTTGTTTGTGTGACTCCTCCTGTGGTGGCTGCTCATCCCTTCTCCTGTCTGCGCTCCCTGTTACAATGCACATAGATGAATGCATGGAAAATCCCCCATTTTAGCTCATGTGTGAGGTTCACTTTGACTGTGGAGTCCATGGTTGTGTCCTAATAAGGAGAGGAAAGAGGGAGCCTTGTCTTCCAGTTTCTCCCATCAGCTATGGGGGAGAACTAACTCTCCTTAGGGAGAGAGCACCTTAATCTGTGTGAGGAGACTTATAGGCCATACATGCTCCTCTGGAACCCTTCCCTCCCATCAGCTATAACATGCACGAGGTGACGGGAAGAATACCCCTATCATCCACTCTCCCATTTTTATCGCGCTTTAGAATAAAACTTTCTCGCTGCCAAGTTTTCACTGCAGGCTACGCAGCAGCTATGCAGAACATTAACCCATTCCAGACAAGGGGTAAAGCGAGAGCCTGGCGTCAGGGTGTACATTGTATTCTCTGAAAATTCGACTTCTTTACAGATAGAACCATGACCCTGCTGAGCTTTATTCCCATGGTGAAGACAGTGGACTCTCACTAGATGCCGAGACGATGCTGCATTCAAAGTTTATGTGGTAATTCCCGTTGTGGAGGATCCCACCGCGTGACGCAGGCTGTTGGTATAGTCGTGGTTTCACACTGGTGCCTGATGGGGGAACCCCCATGTGTGCCAGGGTTGTTTAGGTTTTGCCAGATGCCTATCACAGTTACGATTAAAAAAAAACCCAGCAAAACAGGCAAAAAAATATCGACTATAATATCAAATAATAAAAAAAATTATTTCATGGACTATATTCGGTGGCGTTAGTACCATAAACAAGATGATAATCATACACAGCCAGCTATGAAGACCCCAGAAGTCACTGTATTACTCGTTGGGTTTCCATGAGACTTCTCTGTGACTTTTGGAAGGAGCTCGGCCATTACACATCAGCGACAGTGATATGGTAGATGTGGAGCCCCCTCCTACAGGCTCTTCTCAGATCACATCCTTCAGGAGACCACAGGTTTTAAAGGAATCGATGAGGTGCTAGGAGGCCGTGACAGGGTTTGGATAATGGTTTTTAAATTGTTCCTCGAGAACGTCTGTTCTCTTTGACATCTGCAGCCTCTGAGCATGCACGGATCGGTTTGCATGCCTGTGTAGCGTGTGGCCTGAAAGCTCAGATGATAGAGAGATTGTTAGGTCAGATTAATTATTGACTATCATTACTAACGCAGTGCTCTTAACCACCTGCTTCCCTAAAACCATCTGTGCCAGACTACTCTGACCTCTAAAACATATGGAAAAACTCCGCTTGTGAATCACGCCACAAATCCTTCTGTTCCGAGAAAGTTGATTGTGTTTGGAAATCCTGAATTGCTAGATATGAGATAAATATTATAATAATTATTTATATAGCTCCATCTATCTAATCTAAGCTATCTAATATATAATCTATCTGTTTATCTATGTATCCATCTAATTATCTATCTATTATCTATCTATCACTAATATCTATCTACTATCTATCTATCACTAATATCTATCTATCAATCACTAATATCTATATATTATCTATCTATCAATCTATCACTAATATCTATCTATCTATCACTAATATCTATCTATCTGTCACTAATATCTATCACTAATATCTATCTATCTGTCACTAATATCTATCACTAATATCTATCTATCTGTCACTAATATCTATCACTAATATCTATCTATCTGTCACTAATATCTATCTATCTATCACTAATATCTCTATCTATCTATCTAATATCTAATCTATCATTATGGATTTATACAGCACCATATCTTCCTATACCGCAGTACAGAAACGGGGAGAAAACCTTAAAAGAAACCACTAATAGTAAACATATAAAAGCAGCTACATAATATTGTATTATATGGTAGGAGCGATCCTTGTTTATGATATCAAGGTTTGAATAGAGGCTGTAAAAGAGGTAGGTAGAGCATCTGCTGTACCTCTCTGTGTCTCTAATTTCATACAGAGGCATATGGAGCTATGAAGGTATTTTCCCTTAGAAGCTTTGCATCTAGGAGCAAATATCTCTGTACACACAAGGGTCTGTGTGGATCCGTACTTGTGGTACCTGCACAGAGTGCAGCAAAGAAATCTACGCCAAAACGAACATAAATTCACATAAATTAATTAAGTTTTTGGTGCATTTTGTGTGTTTTTTGTGCAGTTTTATGTGGTTTTGCTGCATATCTCACCTCATCTCCATTGAAAAGTCTAAAATGTGCACAAAAAACCTGCAACAATTGACACACTGCAGAACTCAAAATCCAGTGGATATGTCATCAGTATTAAAATATCAGAAAACCCCTTTAAAGTGAACCTGTCACCATGTCCTGACATATAAAACCGAATGTACCTTAAAGGGGTTGTCCAGGTTCTGAGCTTAACCCGGACATACCCTTATTTTCACCCCGCCAGCCCCCCTGATGTTGACATCGGAGCATCTCATGCTCCGATGCGCTCCCTTGCCCTGCGCTAAATCGCGCAGGGCAAGGTCTCTTTTGTTTTTAATAACACACTGCCGGGTGGAAACTGTATTTGGTGATGTCACCGGCTCGGATGGGCGGGCTTTAGCGCTGCCCTAGCCGTTTTACTGGCTAGGGCAGCGCTAAATCCCGCCCATCAGTGCCGGTGACGTCACCTGGGTTCCTGGCAGCCCCATGGAGAGCCCCGGTACGTCACCTGATCTCCAAAAAATGCCTTTGCCCTGCGCGATTTAGCTCAGGGCAAAGGAGAGCATCGGAGCATGAACTTCTCTGATGCTCAAGTCAGAGGGGCTGCCGGGGTGAAAACACATACGGTCATGTGCATGTAGCCTTAGGCAAATAATTCAGGAGCATTTATTCTATGTTTTACAAACTCAACCCCAACATTAACCCTATGTTGCCCATTATGTGAGATGGTACACTACTTTGGGGGTCACTTACTATTAATGTGAGACACATGGGGTCCAGTCCAAATGTGCCCAGCCTGACATTGAAAATAAGTGACCCCCATCATGTTTAAAACATGACAGTGGCAAGATTGGGGTTAATGAGTCACATTAACCCCAATCTTGCTGGCTGCCCGATACAAATGTTTTTTGCCTGCCTTTATTTTGAGGCAGGCTAATTACTCTAGACTTGCACTGTGCGGGTGTGGGGTGCCTTTCATGCTGGCTGTTCAGGGCACTGACTCTGGGGCTGGGGCTCGGGCTGACAGTGAGCTGTGCACTCAGGAGGAGAAGGATTCTGCTGCTGCTGCCGTTCGCTGAGCTCACTAACTCGGCCGGCGCAGCGGTAACTTTACCTCCCTGTCCCTCCTGCTGCTTTCATTAATAGCCAAACATTCATTGGCGCACTGTGGAAGTGGTGCGGGCAGCTTCAGAGCCCGCTCACTTCATTGGTCTCAAAGCGGCCGCGTCATAAGAGGGAGGGATTCCCTCCCTCTGTTCCTCCTTCTCCACTGTCTGCCGAGCGCGGCACACGCCATATTGTCAGCGCAGTATAGTACCGAAAAAACAAACATCCCGATACCGAATCGATACTGGCATAAAAATATCGATTGGGTATCGAAAGTTCGATACCCGAAACAACCCTACACTAAGCTAGCTGATTGGTCTTTTATAAAAAGGGCAAATGCGCATTTGCTCGATTTCGGACGAGATTACAAGCAGTGAGGGCAGAAATTGGCTGTCAATGAAAGTCTAGGGGAGGAAAGTAGGCTAAGATGGTGTGAGGGGAAGGAATTATTTATGCTAATGAGCACAACGGCGGGAAAGCATTATATGGCGATAAAATAGGACAGGTTAGTCCTGAGAAGATTATGGATCGATCGCTGGGAACTATCAGGGTAAACAAGCATTAAGGTACATTTGGTTTTATGTCAGAACATGGTGACAGGTTCCCTTTAAGGACAACACAGCTACAGGAGCTGAGGGGAGACCAGTGGCAGTGGTCTGCACAGACTGACATTGTGTTACTGCACAACCCAGTTACATGTGTCATTGAAGTAAAATTGTGTAAAATCTGCCACTTTAGTTGTGCCACCCTAACAAGTACCATTGAATTCAGTGAGCTCTCTAGGGGGTCTTCACACTTGGCAGATTATGTTGCAGAAATGTTATGTGACTGAAATTCTGTTCCATTCATTTGAACAGACCTGTTTTGGCAGTGAGCACATAGATTTGTTCAAGCCCCATTCAAGTGAATGGAACGGATTTTCAGTTGCAGAAAACTTCTTCCACAAAATCTGTTATCTGTAAAGGCACCCTCAGGCCTCTTTCACACGACCGTATGGCTTTTTCAGTATTTTGCGGTCCGTTTTTCATGGATCCGTTGTTCCATTTTTTGTTTCGGTTGTGTTTCCGTTTCTGTTCTGTTTTTCCGTTCCGTTTTTCCGTATGGCATATACAGTATACAGTAATTACATAGAAAAAATTGGGCTGGGCATAACATTTTCAATAGATGGTTCCGCAAAAACGGAACGGATACGGAAGACATACGGATGCATTTCCGTATGCGTTCCGTTTTTTTTCCGGACCCATTGACTTGAATGGAACCATGGAACGTGATTGGCGGGCAATAATAGGACATGTTCTAGCTTTCAACAAAACGGAAATGGAATGCATACAGAGTACATTCCGTTTTTTTTGCGGAACCATTGAAATGAATGGTTCCGTATACGGACCATATACGGAACGCAAAAAACAGTCCATAAACGGAAGAAAAAAAACGGTCGTGTGAAAGAGGCCTTAGAATGACCCATTCTTTCCCAAATGTCTGTAAAGGCAGGCTAACTGGATCAATGCAGTGGGAATGTAGTTTGAAGAATGAGGCCAGGAGTGATTGTATAACAGTCTCTTTTTACTAAGTGCAAAGTATAACTTCTGGTACCTTCAATAGCAGCGTATTCAAAGTGCAATCTGTGGCACCAGTAAAAAGGTACGGAGGCAGGTTGGATGGCTGCAACTTAGCACTTTTGGGTGTAGATGTCCACTATCAGTTCTGGACTTGAGCTTTAGAGGTAACCTGTCACCGGGATTTTGTGTATAGAGCTGAGGACATGGGTTGCTAGATGGCCGCTAGCACATCCGCAATATCCAGTCCCCATAGCTCTGTGTGCTTTTATTGTGTAAAAAAACCGATTTGATACATATGCAAATTAACCTGAGATGAGTCCTGTCCCTGAGATGAGTCCAGCGTGAAGGAGCCTAGCACCGCCCCGCATCCTCAGAATCTCCTTCTTGATCCCCGATGTCAGAAAGCTAGAGTGCCATAATCTCGCGATGAGCTATGGGGACTCGGTATTGCGGATGTGCTAGCGTCCATTTAGCAACCCATGTCATCAGCTCTGAACACAAAATCCCGGTGACAGGTTCCCTTTAAGTGGCCTAGTAGTAGCCTTGGGTGATCTGTGCCTGAGCCGTAATTCCTCACCTTAATGCAGTTTTCAACTGTTCTGGTCTCTCAAGTGTTTGCTGGAGACTGGAAATGAAACGTTCTCTTCAGAGAAATCTCTACCAGGAGCAGGAGCTCTGCAGTGTACTTCCTCTCCTCTCTGTATCTAATCAGCAACTCCCCTTCCTGGCAGGAAGCAGCACCAGCCCACCATTACCAAGAGGAGAGGAACAGGGTGGTTAGTACTGGTCCTGCCAACCATTTGCCAGCGATATCCCTTACTGGAAGATACGGCCAAGTAACTTGAAATTACAATACATAACAATACGTAATCATAGACACTACAAATAAACAATTTGCAGATACCCCCAGGTCTGGAGTACTGCACCAGTACAACTATAATAGAGTCAATCAGTTAAGACCTCTATTGGTACATAAAACAAATGGACAAAGCAGTATAGGACCACTGACAAAATACCAGATAGATGAGCAGGTAAACACATAGACAAAAAATACCGACCAACGCAGCCACCGCCACCTCATTATGTGTTTAGCCTCTTTGTTTCAGGGAAGAACCCATCATGAAGGGGCTGGTATTTATTCAAAGTATCGCCAGGCATATGTTTAGAAACACAGGTTTAGTATACCAATTCATTTACCTTCTATGCATTAGTGCACAAGAATTTCCTTGCATTCTTCATTGATAACAGGAGGAAGTTACGATCTTGCAGACTTACATTGTCATATCTGGTCCAATGACCAACCTAGTGCATGTGTCCATTTCATGTATTCCAGGAGTCAGTGTATAATCTCACACATCCGGTCACATCACAACAGGATGTGATATTTAATACTGACTAGATATTGACACTGAGGGATAAATGACTTGAAGACTGGTGGGCACATAATATGATCTATGTAAGAGCTTAAAGGGCTTCTGTCACCCCCCCTAAAGTCATTTTTCATTTTTTGGCTACTTAAAATCCTTAAACTGCGATTTAACAAATATATAGTGCTCTTAATCTTTTTCGTTCAGTAGTTTCTTCAAAAAACAGACTTTTATAATATGTAAATTACCTCTCTACCAGCAAGTAGGGCAGCTACTTGCTGGTAGCAGCCGCATGCTCCTATCAAAAAGACGCCCCCTCCTCATGTTAATTGACAGGGCCAGCAAGCGCTCTCGTCCTCTGGCTGGCCCTGTCTGCGTTTTAAATCTCGCGCCTTCGCCGTACCGGTCTTCAGTCGGCGCAGGCGCACTGAGGAAGGAGCGGCCGAGCAAGCGTCCTCCTCTCAGTGCGCCTGCACCGACTGAAGACCGGTACGGCGAAGGCGCGAGATTTAAAACGCAGACAGGGCCAGCCAGAGGACGAGAGCGCTCGCTGGCCCTGTCAATCAACATGAGGAGGGGGCGTCTTTTTGATAGGAGGATGCGGCTGCTACCAGCAAGTAGCCGCCCTACTTGCTGGTAGAGAGGTAATTTACATATTATAAAAGTCCGTTTTTTGAAGAAACTACTGAACGAAAAAGATTAAGAGCACTATATATTGTTAAATCGCAGTATAAGGATTTTAAGTAGCCAAAAAATGAAACATGACTTTAGAGGGGTGTCAGAAGCCCTTTAAGAGATGTCTCCGTCAAGGAGACTTGCCAGCTACACTTAAAGGGGTCATCTCATGACAGACGATGGGGGCATATTGCTGGGATATGTCCCCATTGTCTTATAGGTGCTGGTCCCACCGCTTGGACCCACACCTATATAGAGAACGGATCCCTGAAAGTGTTGGAGGGCGCATTGTGCATGTGCAGCCTCCCTCCATTTATTTTCTATGGGGCCGCCGTAAATAGCCGAGAGCTGGCTCGGCTATTTCTGTCAGGCCCATAGAAGTGAATGGGACCGGTGGCTGGTCATGTGCGGTGCGCTCCCATTCACTTCTATGGGGAGAACGCTTGGTGGTGGCCGGACCGGAGTCCTCCAGCCACCACCTTGCGGGGCTCCGTTCCCGATATAGGTACGGGTCCCAGCAGTATAAGACAATGGGGGCATATCCTAGTAATATTCCCCCATTGTTTGAGATGAGACAACCCCTTTAAGGCCCCTTTTACACTGGCCAAGCATTGGCAAGATAATCACTAACAAGCATTCATATGAACGCTCGTTAGCGATGATCTGCTGGTGTAATATGATTGTTTGTGCGCTCACCAGAATCATTGTTTGCAGGTGATTGACTTCAAAGCCCAGAATGAGCAGGAGTTTAAATGAATGACATACACGTTTTACCGAATCTTTTCCCATAAAACTATATATCAATCTGCTCAGCTCCTCCTGCTCTATAACATGATGCTGGCAGATTGCACTGCATTTTTATGGTGACAGGTTCTCTTTAAATAAACATGACTTATGTTTCTGGTGGCGGTTGCACTCTCAAAGGTGTGTGTAATGCAGTGAAAAATACAAAAAACAAATGTGCATTTGTAGAATGAAACGAAGAAAATATATGGGTTGGTTTGAAGTTTTTGACTTGAGTGGTATGAAATTGTCATCTATATAGGTAGAAGTTGCCCATAAGTGAATAAATTGTGCAATCAAAATAATTTTTGGGCTTTCTGCCCCCCAAAAAAATCATTCATATGCAAACCAGCTGGGAACAGGTTAGCAAATATATAAGTAGCTGGTAAACAGGAGACAGTAGGAGACATTTAAACAAGACTGCTATCCAAAGAGCTAGAGAATGCAGGGGGCGAGAACATATTGTTCATTGTTTTACTGTCCACATTTAAGGCCCCTGCACACGGGCGTTTTTTTTTCCCCGTTTACTGGCCGTTTTTTTGCGTTCCGTATACGGTCCGTATACGGAACCATTCATTTCAATGGTTCCGCAAAAAAAACGGAATGTACTCCGTATGCATTCCTTTTCCGTATTTCCTTTTTTCCGTTCCGTTCTAACATAGAACTTGTCCTATTATTGCCCGCAAATCACGTTCCGTGGCTCCATTCAAGTCAATGGGTCCGCCAAAAAAACGAAACACATACGGAAATGCATCCGTATGTCTTCCGTTTCTGTTCCGTTTTTTGCTGAACCATCTATTGAAAATGTTATGCCCAGCCCAATTTTATCTATGTAATTACTGTATACTGTATATGCCATACGGAAAAACGGAACGGAAAAACGGAACAGAAACGGAAACACAACAGAAACAAAAAACGGAACAACGGATCCGTGAAAAACGGACTGCAAAACACTGAAAAAGCCATACGGTCGTGTGCAATAAGCCTAAGGCAGAGAATGTATATGGGGTAGTTTAACCCCTTAAGGACATAGGACGTACCGGTACGCCCTATTTCCCGAGTCCTTAAGGACCAAGGACGTACCGGTACGTCCTAACTTTTAAATCGGGATTCCGGCGCCCGAGGGGTTAAACGGAACGGGATTTCGGCTGAAATCCTTCAGCCGGCATCCTGTGACAACGCCAGGGGGGTGATGTGACCCCCCCCGTGTCGGCGATCGCAGCAAACCGCAGGTCAATTAAGACCTGCGGTTTGCTGCGCTTTTTGCAGTTTCTGATGCCCGCGGTCCCTGACCGCGGGGATCAGAAACTTTAGAGTGGCTAAAATCGCAGGCGGTGGGGGGCGTTGCGGGAGGCGGGCGGTGCGGCAGGCGGGATCGCGATCCCCCGCCCGCCTCCCCATGAATGATCGTTGGCTTCTAGTGGTTATACCAGGGTGCCAGCACATTGCTGGCACCCTGGTATAAACGGCTGACATCTGTGCAGATGTCAGCCGTTTAACCCTTTCCATACCGCGGTCCGTACGGACCGCTGTATGGAAAAAGTTAACTGTCATCGTTCAGGGAGCTCCCTCCCTCTCCATCGGGGGGCTGCTGTGCCTTTGCAGCCCCCCGATGGAGAGGGAGAGAGCCCCCAGAGAGCCCCCCTCAGCCCCGTGCTTACCCTTCCCCGTCTGCGAAGTTCTGAGCAGACGGGGAGGGTTCCCATGGCAACAGGACGCCTGCTCAGGCGTCCTGCTGTCCATGGTGCTGAACAGATCTATGCTGAAATCATAGATCTGTTCAGTGTAAGTAAAATACAGTACAGAACAATATATATTGTACTGTACTGTATTATACAGACATCAGACCCACTGGATCTTCAAGAACCAAGCGGGTCTGGGTCAAAAAAATGTAAAAAAAAAGTGAAAAAAGTTAAGATAAAAAAAAAAACATTTATCACTGAATAAAAATTAAAAAAATAAAATAAACTACACATATTAGGTATCGCCGCGTCCGTAACGACCTGATCTATAAAATGGTCATGTTACTTTCCCCGCACGGTGAACGCCATAAAAATAAAAAAATAAAAACTATGAGAAAATTGAAATTTTGCCCACCTTACTTCCCAAAAAAGGTAATAAAAGTGATCAAAAAAGTCGCATGTACGCCAAAATAGTACCAATCAAACCGTCATCTCATCCCTCAAAAAATGAGACCCTACTCAAGATAATCGCCCAAAAGCTGAAAAAACTATGGCTCTTAGACTATGGAAACACTAAAACATGATATTTTTTTGTTTCAAAAATGAAATCATTGTGTAAAACTTACATAAATAAAAAAAAGTATACATATTAGGTATCGCCGCGTCCGTATCGACCGGCTCTATAAAAATATCACATGACCTAACCCCTCAGATGACCACCGTAAAAAAATAAAAATAAAAACAGTGTAAAAAAAGCCATTTTTTGCCATCTTACGTCACAAAAAGTGTAATAGCAAGCGATCAAAAAGTCATATGCACCCCAAAATAGTGCCAATCAAACCGTCATCTCATCCCACAAAAAATGAGACCCTACTCAAGATAATCGCCCAAAAACTGAAAAAACTATGGCTCTTAGACTATGGAGACACTAAAACATTTTTTGGGTTTTAAAAATGAAGTTATTGTATAAAACTTACATAAATAAAAATGTATACATATTAGGTATCGCCGCGTCCGTGACAACCTGCTCTATAAAATTACCCCATGATCTAACCTGTCAAATGAATGTTGTAAATAACAAAAAAAAAACGTGCCAAAAAAGCTATTTCTTGTTACCTTGCTGCACAAAAAGTGTAATATAGAGCAACCAAAAATCATATGTACCCTAAACTAGTACCAACAAAACTGCCACCCTATCCCGTAGTTTCTAAAATGGAGTCACTTTTTTGGAGTTTCCACTCTAGGGGTGCATCAGGGGGGCTTCAAATGGGACATGGTGTCAAAAAAACCAGTCCAGCAAAATCTGCCTTCCAAAAACCGTATGGCATTCCTTTCCTTCTGCGCCCTGCCGTGTGCCTGTACAGCTGTTTACGACCACATATGGGGTGTTTCTGTAAACTACAGAATCAGGGCCATCAATAATGAGTTTTGTTTGGCTGTTAACCCTTGCTTTGTAACTGGAAAAAAAATATTAAAATGGAAAATCTGCCAAAAATTTGAAATTTTGAAATTGTGTCTCTATTTTCCATTAAATCTTGTGCAACACCTAAAGGGTTAGCAACGTTTGTAAAATCAGTTTTGAATACCTTGAAGGGTGTAGTTTCTTAAATGGGGTCACTTTTATGGAGTTTCTACTCTAGGGGTGCATCAGGGGGGCTTCAAATGGGACATGGTGTCAAAAAAACAGTCCAGCAAAATCGGCCTTCCAAAAACCAAACGGCGCACCTTTCACTCTACGCCCTACTGTGTGCCCGTACAGTAGTTTACGGCCACATATGGGGTGTTTCTGTAAACAGCAGAGTCAGGGCAATAAAGATACAGTCTTGTTTGGCTGTTAACCCTTGCTTTGTTAGTGGAAAAAATGGGTTAAAATTGAAAATTAGGCAAAAAAATGAAATTCTCAAATTTCATCCCCATTTGCCAATAACTCTTGTGCAACACCTAAAGGGTTAACGATAGGGATCGACCGATATTGATTTTTTAGGGCCGATACCGATAGTTTGTGAACTTTCAGGCCGATAGCCGATAATTTATACCGATATTCTGGGAATTTTCATTTTTGAGAAAAAAAAAAAATTCCTACACAAATCTGCTGAAAATTAATATGTTTATTGTTAATGTGTATTTTTTTTTTATAAATCTTTTTCATTTATAATTAATATTTTTGTGTTTTTTTTTTACTAACTTTTAACCCCCTTAGGGACTAGAACCTTTGTCCTATTCACCCTGATAGATCTCTATCAGGGTGAATAGGATCTCACACTGTCCCTGCTGCTCTGTGCATAGTGCACACAGCAGCATGGAGCTGAACATGGCAGCCAGGGCTTCAATAGCGTCCTGGCTGCCATGGTAACCGATCGGAGCCCCAGGCTTACACAGCTGGGGCTCCGATCGGAGGAGCAGGGGAGAGGGGATCCTGTGGCCACTGCCACCAATGATTAATACTGGGTGGGGGGGGGGGGGGGGCGCACTGCGCCACCAATGTTTTTACTATTGGCCGGGATTGGGATGGGGGTGGGGGGCGCACTGCGCCACCAATGATTAATACTGGGGGGCTTGGGGGGGCGCACTGCGCCACCAATGAAGATAAGTCTATCGATCATTCATATACAGGAGGCGGGAGCTGGCTGCAGAATCACATAGCCGGCTCCCGACCTCTATCAGCGGTAGCTGCGATCCGCGGCACCTGAGGAGTTAACTACCGCGGACCGCAGCTATTGCTCATAGAGGTCGGGAGCCGGCTATGTGATTCTGCAGCCAGCTCCCGCCTCCTGTATATATGAATGAATGAAAGGCTTATCTTCATTGGTGGCGCAGCGGCCACAGCCCCTCCCCTCCTCTTATGTTCTATCCCCTCATTGGCGGCAGCGGCAGCAGCAGCACAGGGGGAGGAGACACTGCTTCCTTCTCCCCTGTGCTGCGGAGGGAACACAGAGAGCGCTGTCAGCAGCGCGTTCTGTGTTCCCCATACGTTATCGGTATATCGGCAAAATTGATGCCGATAACGTTGAAAATCCTCAATATCGGCCGATAATATCGGCCAAACCGATAATCGGTCGATCCCTAGTTAACGACGTATGTAAAATCAGTTTTGAATACCTTGAGGGGTGTAGTTTCTTAGATGGGGTCACTTTTAGGGAGTTTCTCCTCTAGGGGTGCATCAGGGGGCTTCAAATGGGACATGGTGTCAAAAAACCAGTCCATAAAAATCAGCCTTCCAAAAACCATACGGCGCACCTTTCCCTCTACGCCCCGCTGTGTGGCCGTACAGTAGTTTACGGCCACATATTGGGTGTTTCTGTAAACGGCAGAGTCAGGGCAATAAAGATACAATCTTGTTTGGCTGTTAACCCTTGCTTTGTTAGTGGAAAAAATGGGTTAAAATGAAAAATTAGACAAAAAAATTAAATTCTCAAATTTCCTCCCCATTTGCCAATAACTCTTGTGCAACACCTAAAGGGTTAATAATGTATGCAAAATCAGTTTTGAATACCTTGAGGGGTGTAGTTTCTTAGATGGGGTCATTTTTGGGTGGTTTCTATTATGTAAGCCTCGCAAATCGACTTCAGACCTGAACTGGTCCCTAAAAATTGGTCCCTAATAAACTTCTAAGCCTTATAACATCCCCAAAAAATAAAATATCATTCCCAAAACAATTCACACATGAAGTAGACATATGGGGAATGTAAAGTCATCACAATTTTTTGGGGTATTACTATGTATTACAGAAGTAGAGAAACTGAAACTTTGAAATTTGCAAATTTTTCCAAATTTTTGGTAAATTAGGTATTTTTTTTGTGCAAAAAAAATAATTTTTTTGACTTCATTTTACCAGTGTCATGAAGTACAATATGTGACGAAAAAACAATCTCAGAATGGCCTGGATAAGTCAAAGCGTTTTAAAGTTATTAGCACTTAAAGTGACACTGGTCAGATTTCCAAAAAATGGCCTGGTCCTTAAGGTGAAAATGAGCCCGGTCCTTAAGGGGTTAACACAAAGGGAAATAGCTAATGTTTAATTTACTAAGGAGAGCTGATCTGTTCTTGTACATCTGTAATACTTTGGTACACATGAAACACCTTTTTATGGATATACAATGCATTCAGAAAGTCTTCAGACCCTTTCACTTTTTTCACATTTTGTTATGTTGCGGCCTTGTCCAAAAATAAAAAAAGTTTGTCCCTATCATTATGCACTCCGTACCCCATATTGACAAATTGAAAACAGAGGCGGTCATTTATCAAACTGGTGTGAAGTAGAATTGGCTTAGTTGCCTGTAGCAACCAATCATATTCCACCTTTCATTTTTCCAAAGGACCCCAAGAATGTTCAAAATCTTGGCTAATTTATTGAAAAGGAAAAACTAATATATTGCATTGACCCTATTCAGACCCTTTACTCAGTACTTAGTTGAAGCACTTCAGACTGTGATTAAAGCCTCCAATTTCTTCGTATTTATGCCACAAAGTTTGCATCTGGACGTAAGAATTTTACGCCATTCTTGTCTGCAGATCCTCTCTTGTCTGCAGATCATCTCTTTGTGAGGTTGGATGGGGACCATCAGTGAACAGCAATTTCAGGTCTCTCCAGAGATGTTGCATTAGGGCCACTGAAGGACATTCACAGAGTTTTCTCCAAACCACTCATGTGTTGTATTGACTTTGTGCTTAGGGTTATTGTCTTGTTGGAAGGCAAACTTTTGGCCCTGTCTGAGGTCCAGAACACTCTGGATCAGGTTTTCATTAGGAATATCTCTGTACTTTGCACCATTCAGCTTTCCCTCAGTCATCCTGTCCCAGCCGCTGAGAAACACCCCCACAGCATGATGCTGGCACCACCATGCTTAACTACAGGGGTTGTATTGGGCAGGTGATGATCAATGCCTTGTTTCCTCCAGACATGGTGCTTAGAATTGAGACCAAAGATTTCAATCTTGGTTTCATCAGACCAGAAAATCTTGTTTCTTATAGTCCAAGAGTCCTTTAGGTGCTTTTTATTGCAACCAGTGTGGGCTTTCATGTGTCTTTTATTGAGGAGAAAATAGAAGAAATAGAAAATGCACTCCACTAAGGGAAGGTGCCATGGTATAAGGGTGTAAACCCACTATAGTCAATATGAATGAAACCATGCACTCTCAAAATGATATGCAAAGGTAGGTTTAATGTAATGCTCCTTTATACCAAACCAGGTATATATCTCAAAATACAAAAAAGGAAAAACATTTGTTATCAAAAAATAAAAATCAACAAATCAAAAAATCAACCAAATCTCTGTTTGTAATTTTAGTGAAGCACTCTATATTGCGATGGCTGGGGGAGACATTTCGGTCCGATAGACCTTTATCAAAGCATCGCTGTAATAAACAAAATATTATAAAAATATATTAAGAATTGGTAGTAAATTATAGGTATAAATAGTAAGGAGGAAGTTAAAAGTAAACGAAATCATGAAAATTAGCTATAAGTACAGGGAAATACGAAATAATGTCCAATGAGAAATAAGGTTTAGGTAATATATAGCTAGAGGGCTACAATAATGTCACAGAGCATGAAGTATTGGTGGATCAGGAGTAGAGGTATGGGCAGTAAGGTGAGAGCATAAAGAACAAAGATAGTAGTGAGATAGGATACAGGGGGCATGTATGGTATAAGGTGTAGTAGACAAACTGAAATACTTTCACAGGGAGAAAGTGTTGTAATAAAGGTGGATTTTATTGAGGAGAGGCTTCTTTCTGGATACTCTACCATAAAGCCTAGAATTTTGGAGTGCTGCAAATCTGCAAGTTTCTTACATCTGCACAAAGGATCTTTGGAGCTCAGCCAGAGTGACCATTGGGATCTTTGTCACTTCTTTTACTAGGCACTTGATTTCTTAGTTTGGTGGGGCGGCCAGCTCTTGGAAGAGTACTGGGTTTTCCAAACTGCTTCCATTTAAGAATTATGGAGGCCACTGTGTTCTTGGGAACTTTAAGTGCAGCATAATTTTTTGTGGAATCATCTCCAGATGTGTGCCTCCACACAATCCTGTCGTTTATATCTACAGGAAGTTCTTTTCTCCTCATGGCTTGGTTTTTTCTCTGATATGTATTGTCAGCTGTGAGACCTTCTATAGATAGGGGGGTGTCTTTCTACATCATGTCCAATCAATTGAATTTACCAAAGCTAAAGTCCAATCAATGTTTAGAAACATCTCAAAGATGATTAAGTAAAATGGGAGCCCCGAGAGCAAAATACAATTTTAATACATTTTCAAAAACTTCAGTTTTGATTTTCAGTTTTCACTTTCTCATTATGGGCTATTCAGTGCAATTGATGGGGAAAAACTTGTTTTATTTTGTATTTTAGCACAAGGCTGCAAAATAACAAAATGTGAAAAAATTAAAAGGGTCTGAAGACTTTTCAAATGCATTGTAAATCATTTTATGTGTTATTCGTGCACATCTTGATCCACAGTTAAATTTAAAAACCTCATTCTGTAGAGTAAGTAGAGTCAAAGGTCAAATAATCTCTGAAACACCTCCATTTTTAAAGTGCACATCCTACCAATTCAAGAAACTTATAGAAGACCCCATCTTTTTCAGAACCTCACAGATAGATCTATATAATTTGGGCTATTTTGCTGTATATAATCTATCAAATGTGTTAGGCAGAAATACCCTCAAATAGGGAATAAGATAATACCAATATTGAATTCAATAAATTTTTAAGTGTATTGTGATGTCTGACAAAAAAGAACCATGACTTTGATTATTTTAAGCCCAGATATAAAAAAAATGTCTAAGGTTCTAAATAAGTCTGGGAGGGAGGTTAGTGGTCTGTTGAGAGTAACTACCAAGTCGTTGCCAAACAGATTAGTGTTATACAGTTAGGTCCACATATATTTGGACACTGACACCAATTTGTTTTTATTACCTGTTTACTAAAACATATTCTAGTTATATAATGGACATTGACGTAAAGTCCAGACTTTTAGCTTTCATTTGACGTATCCAAATTAAAATTGGATGAAAGGTTTAGGAGTTTCAGCCCCTTTACATGTGTCGCCCTGTTTTTTAAAGGGACCAAAAGTAATCGGACAATTGCCTCAAAGGCTGTTTCATGGGCAGGTGTGGGCAATTCCTTCATTATTTCATTTTCAATTAAGCACATAGAAGGCCTGGAGCTGATTTGAGGTGCGGTGCTTGCATTTTGAAGATTTTGCTGAGAAGTAAACATGCGGTCAAAGGAGCTCTCCATGCAGGTGAAACAAGCCATCCTTCATCTGCGAAAACAGAAAAAAAAACATATGAGAAATTGCTACACTATTAGGAGTGGCAAAATCTACATGTAACGGTCACGTCCACACACACACAGGGGGAAGGGTAGTGACCACTGCGCTCCACCCTCACCCCTGGCCCTGCCTACTTGCCTCACGAGTCCTGATGACAGGGGACAACTGGACGGCAGTCCCTAACTTAGGATATGTGCAGGGAAGACAGACAAGACAAAATACGGAACATGAACGGACCGGGTCAGAACCAAGAGAGCTACGCAGTACAACGGATTAAGCAAAGAATGGTCAGGAGAAGCCGGGGTCAAATACCAGGAGAGTAGCGAAGTACAAGAGGAGTCCTAAGAGAGTAGTCAGGTGGGAGCCGAGGTCACAATACCAGGATGTATGCGCAGTACAGGAGGAGCAGGCAGAGGATCGTCAGGGAACAGGATCAGGTAAATATTCAGTAGTCCAACAAACAGCCAGGAACCTAGAAATTAACAGGCAACCTGTAGCCAGCAGGCTGCCTGTATTTATAGTGGGGAGTGAGGGTCATGTGACGTGGCCAGCGTCACATGACCGACGGACCAACCAGTCGAGCACCGAGTGATCAGCTCGGCGCTCAAGGCAGACTAGGAGCAGGGAGCCACCCAGCTAGTAAAGCTGCCCTGGGAATGAGGTCAAACACAGAACCTCATTCCAAAAGCTAAGCAACAGTTCTGCGGGCAATGGGGGACCGAGTGCACCTTCGGAACCCCGTGACACTACAGTTTGGTACATCCTGAGAAAGAAAGTACTGGTGACCTCAACAATGCAAAAAGACCTGGACACCCATGGTAGACAGCAGTGGTGGATGATCGCAGAATAATTACAGTGGTGAAGAGAAACCCCTTCACAACAGCCAACCAAGTGAACAACACTCTCCAGGATATAGACGTATCAATATCCAAATCTACCATAAAGAGAAGACTGCATGAAAGTAAATAAAGAGGGTTCACTGCACGGTGAAAGCCACTCATAAGCCTCAAGAATAAGAAGGCTAGATTGGACCTTGCTAAAAAAAACATCTAAAAAAACCAGCACACTTCTGGAAGAACATTCTTTGGACAGATGAAACCAAGATCAACCTCTACCAGAATGATGGAAATAAAAATGTATGGCGAAGGCATGGTATAGCTCATAATGCAAAGCATATCACAACATCTGTAAAACACGGCGGAGGCAGTTTGATGGCTTGGGCATGCATGACTGCAGTGGCACTGGGTACCTAGTGTTTATTGATGTGACACAGGACAGAAGCAGCCGGATGAATTCAGAGGTTTTCAGAGACATACTGTGTGCTCAAATCCATCCAAATGCAGCCAAACTGATTGGTCAGCGTTTCATAATACAGATGGACAATGACCCAAAACATAAAGCCAAAGCAACCCAGGAGTTTATTACAGCAAAGAAGTGGAATATTCTTGAATGGCCGAGTCAATCACCTGATCTGAACCCAATAGAGCATTTCACTTGTTAAAGACTAAACTTCAGACAGAAAGGCCCACAAACAAACAGCAACTGAAAAATGGTATCAATAAAAAGTACAGATTGCCCTGCAAAAAATGAGCCCTCAGATAGCTCCATACACAGAACTACAAAAAAAGTTGTAGGAGTCAGAATACGACGATGAAAAGAAAGGATTTATTTTTTTCACTATTAGAACACAAGAAAAACTATACATATGTGGTATCGTCGTAATCATACTGGCCTGGAGAATGAAAGTAACAGGTCAGTTTTTCTGTATAGGAAACGTAAAAAGAAAAAAAAACATAAAACTACGGAATTGCGTTTTTTTCCTAATTTCACCCCATTTGGAATTTTTTTCCAGCTCCTCACTACATAGTATGCAACATTAAATTGAATTAGAAACTGCAACTTGTCCAGCAAAAAACAAGCTCTCGTACGGCTATGTGAATGGAAAAATAAAAAAGTTCTGGCTCTAGAAAAGCAGGGAGTGAAAAGCAAAAACGCTAAATAAAAACTCCACCATCTACAGTTAGATCCATATATATTTGGACAGAGAACATTTTTGTAATTTTTGTTCTGTACATTACCACAATGGATTTTAAACAAAACAATTCAGATGCAGTTGAAGTTCAGACTTTCAGCTTTAATTCAGTGGGTTGAACAAAATGATTGCACAAAAATTTGAGAAACTAAAACATTTTTTAAACTCAATCCCTTCATTTCAGGGGCTCAAAGTAATTGGACAAATTAAATAATTGTAAATAAAATTTTAATTTCTAATACTTGGTTAAAAACTCTTTGTTGGCAATGACTGCCTAAAGTCTTGAACTCACGGTCATCACCAGACGCTGAGTTTCCTCCTTCTTAATGCTCTGCCAGGCCTTTACTGCAGCGGTTTTCAATTGCTGTTTGTTTGTGGGCCTTTCTGTCTGAAGTTCAGTCTTTAACAAGTGAAATGCATGCTCTATTGGGTTTCAGATCAGGTGACTGACTTGGCCATTCAAGAATTTTCCACTTCTTTGCTTTAATAAACTACTGGGTTGCTTTGGCTTTATGTTTTGGGTCATTGTCGCCGTCATTGTCGCCGTCGCCGACCAATCAGTTTGGCTGCATTTGGATGGATTTGAGCACACAGTATGTCTCTGAAAACCTCAGAATTCATCCGGCTGCTTCTGTCCTGTGTCACATCAATAAACACTAGGGACCCAGTGGCACTGGCAGTCATGCATGCCCAAACCATCACACTGCGTGTTTTACAGATGATGTGAAATGCTTTGGATCATGAGCTGTACCATGCCTTTGCCATACATTTTTATTTCCATAATTCTGGTAGAGGTTGATCTTGGTTTCATCTGTCCAAAGAATGTTCTTCCAGAAGTGTGCTGTTTTTTTAAGATTTTTTTTTTTAGCAAAGTCCAATCTAGCCTTTTATTTTTTTTGTGGAAGGTGATGTGACCAGATCTGTCATTTAGATTTTTTTTTTCTGTTTCACTGTTTGCCATATAGGATAAATATTTTTATATTTTAATAGTATGGACGCATTAGCATTGGAGTGTATGAGAAGTACACATACACATTTATTAAGACGGGCATTTAAGATGCTGGTCTTAATAAAGACCCAATTACGAAGAGTCGCAGGCAGGGCTCCAGATGCGACTTAGAATTTACAAATGGCGACAAGACTTTTTAGTCTTGTCGCCATTTGCGATTAGACTCGCCGCCGCAGCTCTGCCATTAAATACAGCGGCAAGGCACAGGAGATGATAGTTCTCTGCCCCTCCGCTGATGTTCTTCTCAGCAGCGCAGTGGAGAAGGAGTCTCTCCCTCCCCCCTGTGCTGCTGCCGGCACCTGAGGGGTTAACTGCAGCGGATCGCAGCTCCCTGTCATAGAGGTCGGGTGCCGGCACCCGCCTCTTGTATTTGTATTAACAGGTCAGTTATCTTCATTGGTGGTGCAGTTACATAGCGCTGCGTCCGAAAAGTCCAAACTATTAAATTATTAAAAAATATCTCCTATGCGGTGAGCGCCGTAACAGAAATAAATAAATAAAAAACATGCGATTCGCCATTTTTTTGTCACCCCAAAAAATTGGTCAGGACTGTACTATTATGGGCCGAACATTTCATAAAATGCGGAATGCATGCAGCTTTTTTTGGCGTTTTTTTTTTTTTCGCGTGGTATTGAGTATCTCAATACTTTTTTGTGGTGTCGAAAGCGAATCCAAATTTTGGTATCGAAACAACCCTACGCCGATCTGATCGGTGTAGCGTTGTCACGATACCAAAATTTTGATTCGGTTTCGTTTTGGCGACTAAAAATTTAATTTGGCGACTAAATTTTTCAGTTTACGAGCCAATGGCTACTAGGTATTTTTTTTAGTCTGGAGCACTGGGCGCAGGCCTTACCATAACTGCGGCTCATCCAACGCCGGTCTAAATGTAAGACAGATTCCTTCTTTCAGTTACACACCTCCCTCACCTCATTGGCTAACGGCGATCGATCTTTTGCTTGTTCAAAATCAACTACTTTATTCCACCAGGCATGATTTTTAAATCCAATTCGACATTAAAGAGGACCTTTCACCAGAGGAAAGCCTCTAAACTAACTATACAGATCCTGCCGGCGTCTTCTTCTCCTATGCTGTAGCGCTGGCCAATCGCAGCGCTCAGCTCATAGCCTGGCTATGAGCTGAGCGCTGCGATTGGCCAGCGCTACAGCATAGGAGAAGAAGACCGCGGCAGGATCAAGTGGGTGGAGCCTAACTACTTACATACCGGAGGCTATAACCGGAGAACGGAGCGGCGCCCGGGGATAACAGTAAGTGCAGCGGGATCCCTGGGCGCCGCTCTACACTTCTGTATAGTTAGTTTAGAGGCTTTCCTCTGGTGAAAGGTCCTCTTTAAGTCCCTGTGGCTGGATAGTATCTAGCTCATAGATCCAACTAAAAAATATAGACACCTGTGGAGAAAATATGTGGCTTGGTACAGTAGACGTAACATCACTGTACACTATTATACCAAAGGACTTGGGCATTAGGGCCATTCATGAAGTACTAACAGCTGATCCAGAGATGACAAAAGAACAAGGAGATTTTATTGTGGAATGTGTAGATTTCTGTTTAACACACAATTATTTTTGGTTTAAGGAGAACTACTACCTCCAGAAAGTCGGGAAGGCAATGGGGGCGAAATTCGCCCCAAGTTTCGACAACCTGTTTATGTCGGCATGGGAATCATAGAGAATAACCCCCCTTTAAAGAAAAAGACAGAGTTTGGTCAACTTATATATGAGGCGAAGATTTATAGACGACTGCTTCCTCATATGGGAAGGAGAAAAAAGAGGTTTAGAAGAACTAATCGCACAGCTAAATATTAATGATTGGAATATCAACTTCACGAGCAGCATCAGTGACAAAGGTGAATTTTCTCGATCTTACGATCTTTATAGAAGATAGGCAGCTTAAAACAAAGACCTTTTTTAAAAAAACGTATGTGAATGGTTTTATCGATCTGACCAGTTACCACAATGGCCCTTGACTTAATAACATCCCGAAGGGTCAGATCGGGAGAATTCACCGCAACTGCACTGATGCTGCAACGTTCCAAGAACAGAGCTCACTGATCCAGGATCGTTTCCTGGAGAAGGGATACAATAAAGAGGACCTAGTGAAATGTAGCCGTGAGGTTCAAGAAAACTGGGATAAGAAAGGGTTAATTAATAAAGTAGAGGGAGAAAAAAAGAAGTCCAAGCAGGCCTTATAAAAAATGCTATTAGGAAGAATTGGAGTGTACTCAAGAACGATCCGATTATAGGTGCAGAAATCCCCAGTCATCCCGATTTTATTTTCAAAAAGGCACCGAATTAAAAAAATTGATTGGTTCACAGTGCGATAAAAAAAAAAGAAGAATGAAAAGATTTTTTTTTTTTTTCGTGGTGCGGTTTTTGTCTTCCATGTAAGAATAAAAGTAATGAAAAGAAAATGATGAATACCACAGTGATCCATTCGACCAAAAGAGATAAAGATTTTAAAATTAAAGGGCAAATTACGTGTGACAGTATAGGGGTTGTATACATGCTGGAGTGCCTTGTGGTCTCCAGTATGTGGGTCGCACAACCAGAAAATAAAAAATCCGGATACAGGAACATGTTGATAATATTAAAAAGGGACTGGAGACCCATGGGGTATCGGTGCATTTTAAAAAAGTCCACCAGAAACACCCTAAAGGGCTTGCATTCACTGGATTAGAGGTGGTGAAAAATGACTGGCGGGGAGGAGATGCGATTAAGAAGATAGATCGGCGGGAGGTTAGTTGGATCTATGAGCTAGATACTATCCAGCCACAGGGACTTAATGTCGAATTGGATTTAAAATCACACCTGGTGGAATAAAGTAGCTGATTTCGAACAAGCAAAAGATCGATCGCCGTTAGCCAATGAGGTGAGGGAGGTGTGTAACTGAAAGAAGGCACAACGATTGAGACCAATCAAAACAGGGAGGTGTGCACTAGGGGAGTGTTCTGAATTTCTCGTCATGAGTGAGGATAGTAAGTGAGTAATCAAGAGTGGATTTATGAATGAATAAACTTGAAACTGAATGGAAATGGAAAGGGAGAAAATTATACCTAGGATGCGATTGCAGATGCTGAAGGAAAAAGTTTTAAAGGAAGTTTTACTGGTTATAAGGATTTTATGGTTTTAACTTTATGATTCATATATGGGGGAGGGTATATAACATGTGGGAGGAAGCGTATGGTGACGCCCCTGACGAAGCTTGGAGCGAAACCCAGGTTGGGCAGATTTGAAAAAGACAGCTTTGAGTGCTTTGTTTTACCATATGTTTGTGAGTATAATAAATACTTGTTATATAACCACTTGCTAGCGGTGCTTCACTATTAGAGGAATCCTTGTTTTAGTGGTGGTGAAGAGACGTGGATAAAGGAGAGCCGTGGACCTATACTATGTGCCTATTTATCAAGCTGCGCTTGTGAGTATATACACACAAGGAATTTCCTGGTGACTTGCAGTGCTTCACTATATGCGAATTTTCTGTTATCCCACAGGTGCCTTAGTGTACTGATAGTGGGGAACTGATTTACTTGCCTGTGTCAGAAATCTTAGACGCCTCAAGATTGAAGAGGTTTGACCTCCTGAATAGGGAACGCGTGGTCCCTCAAAAACGCATAAACTACAGCTTGCTGACTTGTGGTTCACTCCTCCGGGAAACCATGGAGCCCACTTCCGCAGGCACAGACAGACAGGGGAAATGTCAAACAACCATGTTGGACTACAAACACCAAATAGACCAGACATGGAACACCAAATGACATACAACAAACACCCTGTACATAAACCCACACCAAACATCATAAACAGGTGAGGAAGGGTAAGGGGACACGGGGAAACATCGGGATGACATTGCCAAAGACCTTGATGTTCCACAAGGGGGCCCTCACAGACAGGTGACACACCTAGACAGGAGCAAAGCTCCTACTCATACAAAGGCAGACATACAACTAAGGGTCCATTCACACGTCCGTTGTTTCTTTCCTGATCTGTTCCGTTTTTTGCGGAACAGATCTGGACCAGTTCTGTACCCATTCATTTTCAATGGGTCCTGGAAAAAAATCTGACATTGAGCTGTCCGATTTTTTTCAGGACCCATTGAAAATGAATGGGTACAGAACTGGTCCAGATCTGTTCCGCAAAAAACGGAACAGATCAGGAAAGAAACAAAGGACGTGTGAATGGACCCTAACCTGAGTCTCACAAATCCAGAATAAGAAGAGCCATGAGGCCACACCCACCTCCACCTTGCACACTCCTTTAACCCTAAACAAACGAAAATGGGAAGGAATACCAGCCTTAAAGGGGAAGTGTAAAATCATGCTAACAACACGTTGCCACCAGCAACAAGCATGCACGTCAAAAGTGTCACGGTCCACTACCACCAGACCATGACAGCCGTGACAGTTGGCCATTGCAAGCATATGTTTTTCTGATTTCATTATAGCGATGTTAGAGAATCATATCTGGGTCTTATAAAGGACCATTGTATATGATCAGATCGGAACATCTCTGGAACTGTTTGCTGCAAAAGTGATTGGAGTAGTTTAGTGACTGGGTCCTTTAGACGGGCAACCAATACTAGGACGCCTCTCAATCGTATATTTGTTACCCTGGAGCAATATTCAAGGTCCTCCAATTTAATTTTCAAAGCTTTCAGCCCATTTTTTTGGTTGGCGGTGTCATGCTGATCTGTTTTAGGAGCATTGGTAAGTTCATCAGGTATGTGAATTGGCTTGAAGGCTCAAGTTGATATGTTTTTTCAGTGGAGTGGCTACATTCTGTCATGGATGGTGATAGAGCAGCATAGAGGAGGACAGATGTATGCATCACTTGGAGAGAACTCAGGTTGTTGGCCATTGCAAGCATATGTTTTTCCGATTTCATTATAGCGAAGTTAGAGAATCACGTTTGGGTCTTATAAAGGACCATTGTATATGATCAGATTGGAACATCTCTGGAACTGTTTGCTGCAAAAGTGATCGGAGTAGTTTAGCAACTGGGTCCTTTAGATGGGCAACCGATACCAGGACGCCTCTCAATCGTATATTTGTTACCCTGGAGCGATATTCAGGGTCCTCCAATTTAATTTCCAAAGCTTCCTGCCCATTTGTATGGTTGGCGGTGTCAGGCTGATCTGTTTGAAGAGCATTGGTAAGTTCATCAACTTTAACTTAATACTGGTGGGTAGGCCACTTGAGAAGTTTCCAAAATTGTCTGAGATATCACTAAAGACTGACTATTCTCACCTGTTTTGATAGTTTTAACCATGTTCCTTTTGGATATGTGAACTACCGTATATGCCGGCGTATAAGACGACTGGGCGTATAAGACGACCCCCAACTTTTCCAGTTAAAATATAGGGTTTGGGGTATACTCGCAGTATAAGACTACCCCTCCAACGCTATTTACTTTGGCATTAAGATCTGCAGGTAATTGTTGTGCAATTTTCGTCTTTTACCTCAGTACCATATTATGCCTTTCCAAGAATCTAGTACACCAGGATAGTGGCCTTAAATCTGTTGCTGTAATCTGGGTTATTTTTTGGCCCACTGAAGTGCAAACAAACTTATTTTATTTTGTGTCACTACATAACCGTTTTGGCGATGCTCATTCACCATGTCTGCTACATGTTTTTCGAGTTCTGGCCAATGTGGGGTGCCTCTTCTTAATGCACACTTACCCCTTGGCATACTCTTAAATGCTTTTTCATTTGCTTTCCAGTCCCGACCCATCTTTTCTGTTACTCCATATTGTCTTGCAGCAGCGCAGTTATTATGTTCCCTGGTATAGCTTACAACTTTAAGTTTGAAACTGGCTTCATATTTCTTTCTTCTTGCTGGTAGAGCCATGATGGGGTCTTGACTGTTAGCCATTTGTATACTGTACTGTGTATACTGGTGCTGTACTGTATGAACCAGTAGAGATACTGGTGCTGTACTGTATGTACAGATACTGGTGCTGTACTGTATGCACAGATACTGGTGCTGTACTGTATTTACCACCAGATGTATCTGCTCCCCAGATAGACTCTGTTTTTTAACCACAGATAAGATGCAAACCAAACTTCATTAGAGATCCGCCGTTCCAACATTAGAATTGGCTGAAGTGCAGATGCTCCTGCTTCCCCCTGCCTTCCCTCAGAATCGCCAATCCAAACCAGTATACAACAACTAGCCAATTACGGCAAGCGATGTACCGGTATTTTCTGTGCACACTGCATACAAAGCCTGCTTGGATTGGGTGGGTCAGCCCCTCCCTGTCTTCAAGACGATCTGAGCGGTAGTGCGCAATGTGATACTGCCGGCACAAGAAAACCACTGAGAGCAGGGAGAGGGGGCTGCCTCAGGAGCGGCTGGCCGGGATGCAGCGAACGGTGGCTCAGCTAGAGGGTGCCTGTCCCTGAAGCTGGAGAAGGACAGCTTCTCCACTCCGGCTGGGAAGTAAGTTTCAGCATGCCGTATACCGGCATATGAGACAATACCCGGCATATAAGACGACCCCCGACTTTTAAAGAGATTTTCATGTGTTAAAAAGTAGTCTTATACGCAGGAATATACAGTACCTACTGCCAGTGAGCTGACTGTCATCGCTATAGATGGCCTGTTTGTTGCAGTTGGCAGAAAGCTCACAGACAAATCCAGCTCAGCAAGCTGCAAATATGCACCTCATCTTTTAATAGTAAAGGAGTTTTCCAAGACTTTTTAACTGATAATCTATCCTCTGGAAAAGTCATGAGTATCTGATCGGTGGGGGTCTCACAACCAGAACAGTTGTTTGAGAAGGCACCAGCACTCATGTAAGCACCGCAGCCTCTTTGCAGCTTACCAAGCACAGCGCAATTTACATGAATGGGGCTGAGCTGCGTCTAGGCCATTTGACTGATGGTGACGTCACTGGCCTAGAGAAAGCTGCAAGAAAGCAGCATCACTTACAGATTGGCATGGAGTCCCAGTTGTCGGACCCCCACTGATCAGATACTGATTACCTATCCAGAGAATAGATCATTAGTTAAAAAGTCTCGGGAAATCTCTTTTTATCAAGAGTGACTTTGTTTTTAATCATACCTCCAATAATTACCATATTTTTCAGACTATAAAACACACCTAGGATTTAGAGGAGGAAAAAAAATATTTTCTTCATCAGACCCCAATTCTTCATCAGACCACAAAAATCAGACCCCCAAGCTCCATCAGACCTTAGATCACACCTCATCAGACCCCCAAACTCCATGAGCCTCAGAACAGACCCCCCATCTCCATCAGCCTCCGATCAGACCCCCCATCAGCCTCAGATCAGCAGAAGCAGTTTATAGCTTTCTTAAAAAAGCGGAAAACTCCAGCACATGCACTTCGGATAAAATCCAATCTCTTTATTATGATCCTTTAAAATTCCATAGGCTGATCAGAAAGCTTTATGGTTTACGCGTTTCGACAATCTATCTTATTCATGACTATACTGTGTAGCCAAATTTTCTGGTTTAAAAAACCCTTCTCCGACCTCGGACACTCCTCCATTACCATGTGTGAATAATCACCAAATTGGAATCGGGGGTGTGTCTGGTGACGTCATAAAATGCAAAACTACTTGCAAAAACAAGCTTCTAAAAAAGGAAAAATGAATCAACAATCACATACAATCGTACAGAATATAAATCAATATTCAAAGATGAGATCGTGTCTATTATTCATGCCCTTTGGAATCCTGGTATGCAATAAGAAGATCCAAAAAGACTCCCTATTATAAAGCAGTCTGTTTAGATCTTCTCCTCGTAATGTTTTTTTGTAACCCTTGTAATCTGCTGTGTTACCTCCATGTACGTCTCTAAAATGTTCAAGACAACATGGAAATGTTCACTACTAGAGTTGAGCAAACCCGAACTGTAAAGTTCGGGTTCGTACCGAACTTTAGGTTTTTCGGCACCCGGACCCGAACATTTACGTAAAAGTTCGGGTTCAGTGTTTGGCGCTTTCTTGGCGCTTTTTGAAAGGCTGCACAGCAGCCAATCAACAAGCGTCATACTACTTGCCCCAAAAGGCCATCACAGCCATGCCTACTATTGGCATGGCTGTGATTGGCCAACTGCAGCATGTGACCCAGCCTTTATTTAAGCTGGAGTCACGTAGCGCCGCCCGTCACTCTGCTCGGATTAGTGTAGGGAGAGGCTGCAGCTGCTGTGAGGGAGAGATCAGGGAGAAATCTTATCAAGAACTGCTTTTTTTACTCAGCGATCTACAGCAAATGTGTTTTGTGGGTGCAGTGCACAATTTTTTTAAGCCTGCCCTGAGCTAACTACTGCTGAAAACTAACTTTTTTTTTACTTCAGTTTGTCAATATCAATATATAATCGGCAGCCATTTTATGCAACGATAGTGCACCAGCACAGGCTATCTGCATGTCTGCAAGTCCAGAAATACATCTTTTTGGTTACTGGGGTGAAAAAACCCTCTAATATACTGCAAAATCTGGGATAAGACGTGCATAAGTGACTGTCACATTTAGGCCAGAAATACATCTTTTTGGTTACTGGGGTGAAAAAACCCTCTAATATACTGCATATCTGGGATTAGACGTGCATAAGTGACTGTCACATTTAGGCCAGAAATACGGCTTTTTGGTTACTGGGGTAAAAAACCCCTCTAATATACTGCAAAATCTGGGATGAGACGTGCATAAGTGACTGTCACATTTAGGCCAAAAATACATCTTTTTGGTTACTGGGGTGAAAAAACCCTCCGATATACTGCACATCTGGGATTAGACGTGCATAAGTTACTGTGAAATTTAGGCCACAAATACCGCTGTCATATAGACTTAAAAAAATAATAATTGAGTGCAATACCCTACATCAGAATTTTTATTGGCGGTTAATTATTTTTAACAGACTTAACCACTTTTTACTTTGCTTTGTGAACGCTAACTATGAGGCAAACATCTAATAAGGGACGCGGTCGTGGTGTTGGTGGAGCCTCTGGTGCAGGGAGAGGACGTGGCTATTCTGCCACAGCTACATGTCCTACTGAACCTACTACCTCAGGTCCCAGTAGCCGCCAGAATCTACAGCAATATTTGGTCGGGCCTAATGCCGTTCTAAGGATGGTAAGGCTTGAGCAAGTACAGGCGCTAGTCAATTGGGTGGCCGACAGTGTATCCAGCACGTTCACATTATCTCCCACCCAGTCTTCTGCAGAAAGCGCACAGGTGGCGCCTGAAACCCATGCCCATCAGTCTGTCACATCACCCCCGTGCATATCGGGGAACCTGTCTGAGCCTCAAGTCATGCAGCAGTCTCTTATGCTGTTTGAAGACTCTGCTGGCAGGGTTTCCCAAGGGCATCCACCTAGCCCTTCCCCAGGGGTGGAAGACATAGAATGCACTGACGCACAACCACTTATGTTTCCTGATGAGGACATGGGAATACCACCTCTGCATGTCTCTGATGATGATGAAACACAGGTGCCAACTGCTGCGTCTTTCTGCAGTGTGCAGACCGAAAAGGAGGTCTGGGTGGAAGACGATGCAGGGGACGATGAGGTCCTAGACCCCACATTGAATGAAGGTCGTTCCACTGACTTTCAGAGTTCGGAGGGAGATGCAGTGGTGAGACCGAGCCAACAGCGTAGCAAAAGCGGGAGCAGGGTGCAAAAGCAGAGCAGCCGTCGCCAAAACAGTTTGCCTGCTACTGGCCACAGTCACCAGGGACCGAGCACACCAAAGGCAGCTTCAAGGAGTTCCCTGGCATGGCACTTCTTCACACAATGTGCTGACGACAAGACCCGAGTGGTTTGCACGCTGTGCCATCAGAGCCTGAAGCGAAGAATTAACGTTCTGAACCTTAGCACAATCTGCATGATCAGGCATCTACATGCGAGACACGGGTTGCAGTGGAGTAAGCACCTTCAAAACCAAGAAAAGGCTCAGGCCTCTCCTGCTCCCTCTTCTGCTGCTGCCTCGGCCTCTTCCTCTGCCTCTGGAGGAACGTTGGCACCTGCCACCCAGCAAACAGAGGATGTGCCACCAACAACACCACCTCCGTCACCAAGCATCTCCATCATGTCACACGGAAGCGTTCAGCTCTCCATCTCACAAACCTTTGAGAGAACGCGTAAATTCCCACTTAGCCACCCTCGATCCCTGGCCCTGAATGCCAGCATTTCTAAACTACTGGCTTTTGAAATGCTGTCATTCAGGCTGGTGGAGACGGACAGTTTCAAACAGCTCATGTCGCTTGCTGTCCCACAGTACGTCGTTCCCAGCCGCCACTACTTCTCCAGGAGAGCCGTGCCCTCCCTGCACAACCAAGTATCGGATAAAATCAAGTGTGCACTGCGCAACGCCATCTGTGGCAAGGTCCACCTAACCACAGATACGTGGACCAGTAAGTATGGCCAGGGACGCTATATCTCCCTAACTGCACACTGGGTAAATATAGTGGCAGCTGGGCCCCAGGCGGAGAGCTATTTGGCGCACGTCCTTCCGCCACCAAGGATCGCAGGCCATCATTCTTTGCCTCCTGTTGCCTCCTCTTCCTACTCGGCTTCCTCCTCCTCTTCTACCACCTCCTCATCCGGTCAGCGACAGACCTTCACCACCAACTTCAGCACAGCCAAGGGTAAACCTCAGCAGGCCGTTCTGAAACTGATGTGTTTGGGGGACAGGCCCCACACCGCGCAGGAGTTGTGGCGGGGTATAGAACAACAGACCCGACGAGTGGTTGCTGCCAGTGAGCCTCAAGCCCGGCCTGGTGGGGTGCGATAATGGCCGAAATCTCGTTGCAGCTCTGGGACTAGCCTGTTTGATGCACATCCCTTACCTGGCGCATGTGCTGAATTTGGTGGTGCAGAAATTCATTCTCAACTACCCCGACATGTCAGAGCTGCTGCGTAAAGTGCGGGTCGTCTGTGCGCGCTTCCGGCGTTTTCATCCTGCCGCCGCTCGGCTGTCTGCACTACAGCGTAACTTCGGCCTTCCCGCTCACCGCCTCATATGCGACGTGCCCACCAGGTGGAACTCCACCTTGCACAGGCCATAGTGAAGTTTCAGCTGCAGCACGCACGGGTGAGTCGCACTGCGGAACAGCGCCACTTCACCACCAATGACTGGGCCTCCATGCGAGACTTGTGTGCCCTGTTGCACTGTTTCCAGTACTCCACCAACATGGCCAGTGGCGATGACGCCGTTATCAGCGTTACAATACCACTTCTATGTCTCCTTGAGAAAACACTTAGGGCGATGATGGAAAAGGATGTGGCCCAAGACGAGGAGGAGGAAGAGGGGTCATCTCTAACACTTTTAGGCCAGTCTTTTAGAAGTGGCTCAGAAAGAGGATTTTTGCAACAGCAGAGGCCAGGTACAAATTTGGCCAGCCAGAGCCCACTACTGGAGGACGAGAAGGAGGAGGATGGGGATGAAGCATGTTCACAGAGGGGTGGCATCCAATGCAGCTCGGGCCTATCACTGGTGCGTGGCTGGGGGGATACGGAGGACGCAGACGATACGCCTCCCACAGAGGACAGCTTGTCCTTACCTCTGGGCAGCCTGGCACACATGAGCGACTACATGCTGCAGTGCCTGCGCAACGACAGCAGAGTTGCCCACATTTTAACGTGTCCTGACTATTGGGTGGCCACCCTGCTGGATCCCCGTTACAAAGACAATGTGCCGTCCTTAATTCCCTCACTAGAGCGTGATCGGAAGATGCGTGGCTAAAGGCGCACGCTGGTAGACGTGCTCCTGAGAGCATTACCGACTGACGCCAGGGGACAAGTGGAAGCACAAGGCGAAGGCAGGGGAGGAGGAAGAGGTCGCCAACGCAGCTGTGTCAGAGCCAGCACATCACAAGGCAGGGTTAGCATGGCCAACATGTGGAAAAGCTTTGTCACCTCGCCGCAACAACCGGCCCCAACTGCTGATATGGAACATGTTAGCAGGAGGCAGCATTTGAACAACATGGTGGAACAGTACCTGTGCACACTCCTACACGTACTGACTGATGGTTCTGCCCCATTCAACTTCTGGGTCTCCAAATTGTCCACATGGCCAGAGCTTGCCCTGTATGCCTTGGAGGTGCTGGCCTGCCCTGCAGCCAGTGTACTCTCTGAACGTGTATTTAGCACGGCAGGAGGCGTCATTACAGACAGACGCAGCCGCCTGTCCACAGCCAACGTGGACAAGCTCACGTTCATTAAAATGAACCAGGCTTGGATCCCACAAGACTTGTCTTTACCTTGTGCAGAATCGACATTTATACCACCAAACATTCATTCTTGTACTCAAGTCAAGTGCAATGATTCTTTGTTTTCTTTTTTTTTTATTTGTCCCAATATTTTGGGGGCTACCTACCCCAATAAAAAAAATAACAAAAAAACATTGTTGGCTACCTCCTCCTCCATTGCTGCCTCCACCTGCAACACCACATTCACCGCCTCCTCAACCTCCGACTCCATATCCACCTCCTTCTCTGAGTTGCAGGTTAATAATTAGTAATTTTTTGTTTTTTTATTTCATTTTAAGTTATTTCCCTATCCACATTTGTTTGCAGAGCAGTTGCCATGCTCTTACGCACATTTTACTGCCTTTTACATACCTCTAGCCTTTTCAAGGACTGTTTTAGAGCCATTTAAATGCAAAAAAGTGCCAATTTTAGTGTCCTAAATTGAAAAAATTCTTATTTTCAATTGTCGGGTGACATTTTACCATTTTTGGCGTATACAAACCCCTGCTGTGCCTGGGTGACAGGGGCCTAAATCTCTCAAAATCCTCTGTTCTATTGCTGGATGACATGAAGCCCCTTTTGCCGTGAATGAACCCCTGCTGTGCCTGGGTGACATGGGCCTAAATCTCTCAAAATCCTCTATTCTATTGCTGGGTGACATGAACCCCCTTTTGCCATGACTGAACCCCTGCTGTGCCTGGGTGACAGGGGCCTAAATCTCTAAAAATCCTCTGTTCTATTGCTGGGTGACATGAACCCCCTTTTGGCGTGAATGAACCCCTGCTGTGCCTGGGTGACAGGGGCCTAAATCTCTCAAAATCCTCTGTTCTATTACTGGGTGACATGAACCGCCTTTTGCCGTGAATGAACCCCTGCTCTGCATTGCTGACAGGGAACTAAATTTTGTGAAAACATCTGTTACTGATCAGAAGATGCGTGACTACAAGCGCACGCTGCTGATGGCATTCCCACCTGACAGCGGGGGCACAGTGGAAGCACAAGACAAAGTCAGAGGAGGAAGAAGAGGTCGCCAACGCATCTGGGGCACCGCCAGCACCTGAGAAGGCAGGGTTAGCATGGCCCAAATGTGGAAAAGCTTTGTCAGCCTTGGAGGTGCTGACCTGCCCTGCAGCCAGTGTATAGTGCGAACGTGTGTTTAGCACGGCAGAGAGCATTATCACAGGCCACAGCCAATGTGGACAAGCTTACGTTTATTAAAATTAACCAGGCATGGATCCCACAGGACTTGTCCGTACCTTGTGCAGAATAGACATTTATATCAGCCTCAACCATCCATTCTTGTACTCAAGTGCACTTATTCATTTTTTTTGTTATATGTCCCAATATTTTGGGGGATACCCCAATTTAAAAATAAAAAATAACACAAATCAGTGTTGGCTACCTATTCCTCCTTCACTGCCGCTTCCACCTACACCGCCACATCAACCTACACCGCCACATCCACCGCCTCCTCAACCTCCTACTCCTAGATCCAGATGGTTATTTTAAATTTTTCTGTATTTTATGTTATTTTAAGTCATTTCCCTATCCACATTTGTTTGCAGAACAGTTGCCATGCTCTTAAAGGGGTTGTCCGGGATCAAACATTTTTTTTTAAAACTGCTTACTCACTGTTAGTAGCCAAATCTATCTTCCTAAGATGTTTTTAGGTAGCTTTTGCACTGCTGCATGGCTCCTACAGTCCCCAGCAGACTGTTTACATAGCTGTTTATGTATGCCATCACTTCCTGCTGCAGTGCATTGTGGCTCCCAGTGCAGCTCCTGGTTTCTACAGTGTAAGATCCCCTCCCTGCATCCGCCCCCTCATACATATTCAGCCTCCTCCACATCATCCACGCCTCCATAGACCTGCCCCCCTCTTGCATATTCCTCCCCATAAACTCCGCCTTGCTCTGTCTCTTGCACATGTCATGTGCTCAGTGTTTGCAGACAGTGAACTAACACACAGGGAGCAGCTCCATCTTTCCACAATGGTAGATCATTTTTAGTTTTATGTGTACATTCATCATTACAATAACCAATTATTAGTAATATATCTTAGTATTGCTAATGTTTTACAATTTCCCTCTGCTTCACAGTAAGGCTATTTTCACACTCACGTTTGGTGTGGATCCATCATGGATGGATCCGCACTGATAATACAAATTGCTGCATCCGCTCAGAATGGATCAGTTTGTATTATCTTTACCTTAGCCAATATGGATCCATCTTGAACACCATTAAAAGTCATTGGGAGATGGATCCATTTTCTATTGTGCCAGATTGTGTCATAAAAAACAGATCTGTCCCCATTGACTTGAGCACTTGGCAGCTGTAGACATCTCTGTTGGTCCCATGTTCATATGTGCCCGCATTGCTGAGAAAAGTGATGTGAGGAAGGCCTAACATTGTGTGTCAGGACGGATCCGTCTGGCTCAGTTTGGTTATGCGGACACCAAAACACAGCCAGCAGCGTTTTGTTGTCTGCCTCTAATGTGAAATGGAGGCAGAACGGAGCCAAACTGATGCATTCTGAGCAGATCAATTCAGAATGCATTAGGGCAAAACTGATCTGTTTTGGAGACCTCTTGTGAGATCTAAATCTCCTGTCTGAAAGAAGTCTTAGGCTACTTTCACACTAGCGTTCGGAGCGGGTCCGTCTGATGTCTGCTCAGACGGATCCGCTCCTATAATGCAGACGTTTGCATCCGTTCAGAACGGATCCGTCTGCATTATAACTTAGAAAAATTTCTAAGTGTGAAAGTAGCCTGAGCGGATCCGTCCAGACTTTACATTGAAAGTCAATGGGGGACGAATCCGCTTGAAGATTGAGCCATATTGTGTCATCTTCAAACGGATCCGTCCCCATTGACTTCCATTGTAAGTCTGGACGGATCAGTTTGCCTCCGCACGGCCAGGCGGACACCCGAACGCTGCAAGCAGCTTTCAGGTGTCCACTTGCTGAGCAGAGCGGAGGCTGAGCGCTGGCAGACTGATGCATTCTGAGCGGATCCGCCTCCACTGAGAATGCATTAGGACCGGACGGCTGCGTTCGGGGCCGCTTGTGAGCCCCTTCAAACGGAGCGCACGAGCGGACACCTGAACGCAGGTGTGAAAGTAGCCTTATTGAGGATCGCATTGGTGGATCCGCAATATATGTGCACTGTTCCATTTGCATTATGATTCACCGATGCAGACCCAATCCGCAAATCATGAGATTTGGAATGGGGCACTACGGAGTGTTTCCTGGGGTTCCATTCGATTCCTCTGCACAGAAAAAGGATAGAACTTGCTCTATCTTTTTGCTGAACGGATGAATTTCGGACCCATTCAAGTGAATGGGTCCATGATCTGTATGTGGCTGGCCCACGGTCGGTGCACGTGCATTGTGGACCTCAATTTGCGGTCAACAGCACGGGCACGTGAATAAGCCCTTTTGCGGCAGTTAAAAAACACGAATGCTGCCTGTGTGCTGTCATAAATTTGTCTAAAAAAACAGTCCATCAGGGCTCATGTACATAGAATAAACATTGGTGGCTCAGTGCGCCCCCCCTCAATATAATAAACATTGGTGGCTCAGTGCACCCCCCCTCAATATAATAAACATTGGTGGCGCAGTGCGCCCCCCCCAACAACCCAGTATGATAAACATTGGTGGCTCAGTGCACCCCCCCTCAATATAATAAACATTGGTGGCTCAGTGCGCCCCCCCCCCTCAATATAATAAACAGTGGTGGCTCAGTGCGCCCCCCCTCAATATAATAAACATTGGTGGCACAGTGCACCCCCCCTCAATATAATAAACATTGGTGGCTCAGTGCGCCCCCCCCTCAATATAATAAACATTGGTGGCGCAGTGCGTCCCTCCTCAATAGAATAAACATTGGTGGCGCAGTGCGCCCCCCCTCAATATAATAAACATTGGTGGCGCAGTGCACCCCCCCCTCAATATAATAAACATTGGTGGCTCAGTGCGCCCCCCCCTCAATATAATAAACATTGGTGGCGCAGTGCGCCCCCCCTCAATAGAATAAACATTGGTGGCGCAGTGCGCCCCCCCCTCAATATAATAAACATTGGTGGCGCAGTGCACCCCCCCTCAATATAATAAACATTGGTGGCGCAGTGCGCCCCCTCTCAATAGAATAAACATTGGTGGCGCAGTGCGCCCCCCCTCAATAGAATAAACATTGGTGGCGCAGTGCACCCTCCCTCAATATAATAAACATTGGTGGCTCAGTGCGCCCCCCCTCAATAGAATAAACATTGGTGGTGCAGTGCGCCCCCCCTCAATAGAATAAACATTGGTGGCGCAGTGCGCCCCCCCTCAATAGAATAAACATTGGTGGCGCAGTGCGCCCCCCCTCAATAGAATAAACATTGGTGGTGCAGTGCGACCCCCCTCAATAGAATAAACATTGGTGGCGCAGTGCGCCCCCCTCAATATAATAAACATTGGTGGCGCAGTGCACCCCCCCTCAATAGAATAAACATTGGTGGTGCAGTGCGACCCCCCTCAATAGAATAAACATTGGTGGCGCAGTGCGCCCCCCCTCAATATAATAAACATTGGTGGCGCAGTGCGCCCCCCCTCAATAGAATAAACATTGGTGGCGCAGTGCGCCCCCCCTCAATAGAATAAACATTGGTGGCGCAGTGCGCCCCCCCTCAATATAATAAACATTGGTGGCGCAGTGCACCCCCCCTCAATATAATAAACATTGGTGGCGCAGTGCACCCCCCTTCAATATAATAAACATTGGTGGCGCAGTGCGCCCCCCCCAACAACCCAGTATGATAAACATTGGTGGCTCAGTGCACCCCCCCTCAATATAATAAACATTGGTGGCTCAGTGCGCCCCCCCCTCAATATAATAAACATTGGTGGCTCAGTGCGCCCCCCCTCAATATAATAAACATTGGTGGCGCAGTGCACCCCCCCTCAATATAATAAACATTGGTGGCTCAGTGCGCCCCCCCCTCAATATAATAAACATTGGTGGCGCAGTGCGTCCCCCCTCAATAGAATAAACATTGGTGGCGCAGTGCGCCCCTCCCCTCAATATAATAAACATTGGTGGCGCAGTGCACCCCCCCTCAATATAATAAACATTGGTGGCTCAGTGCGCCCCCCCCTCAATATAATAAACATTGGTGGCGCAGTGCGTCCCCCCTCAATAGAATAAACATTGGTGGCGCAGTGCGCCCCCCCTCAATATAATAAACATTGGTGGCGCAGTGCACCCCCCCCCCTCAATATAATAAACATTGGTGGCTCAGTGCGCCCCCCCCCTTAATAGAATAAACATTGGTGGCGCAGTGCGCCCCCCCTCAATAGAATAAACATTGGTGGCGCAGTGCGCCCCCCCCTCAATATAATAAACATTGGTGGCGCAGTGCACCCCCCCTCAATATAATAAACATTGGTGGCGCAGTGCGCCCCCCCTCAATAGAATAAACATTGGTGGCGCAGTGCGCCCCCCCTCAATAGAATAAACATTGGTGGCGCAGTGCACCCTCCCTCAATATAATAAACATTGGTGGCTCAGTGCGCCCCCCCTCAATAGAATAAACATTGGTGGCGCAGTGCGCCCCCCCTCAATAGAATAAACATTGGTGGCGCAGTGCGCCCCCCTCAATAGAATAAACATTGGTGGTGCAGTGCGACCCCCCTCAATAGAATAAACATTGGTGGCGCAGTGCGTCCCCCTCAATATAATAAACATTGGTGGCGCAGTGCACCCCCCCTCAATAGAATAAACATTGGTGGTGCAGTGCGACCCCCCTCAATAGAATAAACATTGGTGGCGCAGTGCGCCCCCCCTCAATATAATAAACATTGGTGGCGCAGTGCGCCCCCCCTCAATAGAATAAACATTGGTGGCGCAGTGCGCCCCCCCCTCAATAGAATAAACATTGGTGGCGCAGTGCGCCCCCCCTCAATATAATAAACATTGGTGGCGCAGTGCACCCCCGCTCAATCTAATAAACATTGGTGGCGCAGTGCACCCCCCCTCAATATAATAAACATTGGTGGCGCAGTGCGCCCCCCCCAACAACCCAGTATAATAAACATTGGTGGCTCAGTGCACCCCCCCTCAATATAATAAACATTGGTGGCTCAGTGCGCCCCCCCTCAATATAATAAACATTGGTGGCTCAGTGCGCCCCCCCTCAATATAATAAACATTGGTGGCGCAGTGCACCCCCCCTCAATATAATAAACATTGGTGGCTCAGTGCGCCCCCCCCTCAATATAATAAACATTGGTGGCGCAGTGCGTCCCCCCTCAATAGAATAAACATTGGTGGCGCAGTGCGCCCCCCCCTCAATATAATAAACATTGGTGGCGCAGTGCACCCCCCCTCAATATAATAAACATTGGTGGCTCAGTGCGCCCCCCCCTCAATATAATAAACATTGGTGGCGCAGTGCGCCCCCCCTCAATAGAATAAACATTGGTGGCGCAGTGCGCCCCCCCTCAATAGAATAAACATTGGTGGTGCAGTGCGACCCCCCTCAATAGAATAAACATTGGTGGCGCAGTGCGCCCCCCCTCAATAGAATAAACATTGGTGGCGCAGTGCGCCCCCCCTCAATAGAATAAACATTGGTGGCGCAGTGCACCCTCCCTCAATATAATAAACATTGGTGGCTCAGTGCGCCCCCCCTCAATAGAATAAACATTGGTGGCGCAGTGCGCCCCCCCTCAATAGAATAAACATTGGTGGCGCAGTGCGCCCCCCCTCAATAGAATAAACATTGGTGGCGCAGTGCGCCCCCCCTCAATAGAATAAACATTGGCGGTGCAGTGCGACCCCCCTCAATAGAATAAACATTGGTGGCGCAGTGCGCCCCCCCTCAATAGAATAAACATTGGTGGCGCAGTGCGCCCCCCCTCAATAGAATAAACATTGGTGGCGCAGTGGGCAGTGCCAATGAGGGTTAAAAAATAAAAAAATAATTCACTCACCTCCTCCAATTGATCGTCTCCTGGTCTTTCTCTAGAACCTGTCAAAGGACCTGTGGTGACATCACTGTGCTCATCACATGATCCATCACCATGGTAATGGACCATGTGATGAGGTCAATGACGTCACCACAGGTCCTGAAGAAAAAAACAGGAGATCGGCAGCTACGCGATCAACTGGAGGAGGTGAGTTAATCTTTTTAACCCTCATTGGCACTTCCCACTGTGCCACCAACGTTTATTATACTGGGGGGGGGGGGGGGGCGCACTGTGCCACCAACGTTTATTACACTGGGGGGGGGGCGCACTGTGCCACCAATGTTTATTACACTGGGGGGGGGGGCGCACTGTGCCACCAACGTTTATTACACTGGGGGGGGCGCACTGTGCCACCAACGTTTATTACACTGGGGGGGGCACTGTGCCACCAACGTTTATCATACTGGGGGGGGGGGGCGCACTGTGCCACCAACGTTTATTACACTGGGGGGGGGGGGGCACTGTGCCACCCACGTTTATTACACTGGGGGGGGGGCGCACTGTGCCACCAACGTTTATTATACTGGAGGTGGGCGCACTGTGCCACCAATGTTTCTTATACAAATACAGGAGGCGGGTGCCGGAATCAAATAGCCGGCACCCGACCTCTATGACAGGGAGCTGCGATCAGCTACAATTAACCCCTCAGGTACCGCACCTGAAGGGTTAACTCAACTGCAGCTGATCGCAGCTCCCTGTCACAGAGGTCGGGTGCCGGCTATTTGATTCCGGCACCCGCCTCCTGTATTTGTATTACAGGTCATTTTTCTTTATTGGCAGCGGCGAGGGCAGCAGCACAGGGGGAGAGAGAGACTTAGGTCCATAGCAACCAGGACGCCTTTGTTAGATCGCGCCGTTGCAATAGCAGCAGCAGGGGCGCGATGGTAGAGAGAGGGAGCTCCCTCCTTCTCAACCACATAGATCTGGATGCCGCGGGTGTTAGCTGTTACAGTTACAGCTAACGCTAACTGCTGATGGCAGCGGCTCCGTTCCTGAGCCGCTGCCATCAATATCGGCACCGGACTGGAGGGGCGGAGCTTAGCCAGGAGAGTTACTGCCCCTCCTAGACTTTTGAATAATTAATGAGGCTGTCAGTGACGTCACCGGGCTCCCGGAGCAGCGGAAGAGGAAGCTTTCCTCCTCTGCAAGGGACCCGGTACGTCACTGATTGAAAGAAATCTGTTACTTCCTGCCATAAAGGTTTTTGGTAAAAAGGGTACTTTAGAAACATGCTGAAAAGGTAGGACATGGGTGTATGTAAAGTGTATGCATGTGCAATTTTATTATACAATGGTCCCTAATCCCGGACAACCCCTTTAAGCACATTTTGATGCCTTTTGCAGCCCTCTAGCCCTTTCCAGGACTGTTTTAGAGCCATTTTAGTGCCCAAACGTTCGGGTCCCCATTGACTTCAATGGGGTTCGGGTTCGGGGTCAAGTTCGGGTCCCGAACCCGAACTTTTTTTTCAAGTTCGGCCGAACTCGTCGAACCCGAACATTCAGGTGTCCGCTCTACTCTATTCACTTCTTTCAAGTTTGAGATGTCTGAAAGATGTTTCCTTACTCTGGTTTTCAAACTGTTTGAAGTGCAACCCACATATTGAATGTTGCAGCTGCTGCAGGTGGCTAAATAAATCACATTACTTGTGTTACAGTTTATATGTGATTTAATTTTAAATTCTTCTCATGTAGCACTAGATTTAAAACTCTTGCTTATTTTAATAAATTGACAGGTTTTACATACATTATGTCCGCATCTGTAGCAGCCAGTAACGTTCAACCAGGTATTACTTGTGGACCCTGATTTCTCCAAAAATAAACTCGGAGACAGTATTGTCGATATAGTTGGAGCTCTTTTGCTCACAACTTGAATTCCTGATTCCAATATCTGTCGTAAATTATCACCCTGATTCGGAATCAGTAAATACCTAGTAATGATGTTCCGTACCTGTAACAGCGGCTGCTGTGCGCCGCTGTTCCCCTGCTTACCGCTGCGGTCCCGGGCGCTGTGTTCAGCGGTGATCTGCTGCCAGTGTTTCCTTTCAGCCCTGGCTACAGCATGCTTGCTTTTTGTTATCTGCAGCATTTCCTTAAGGGCCCGCGCGTGCGTCACTTCCTGTGTTTTATGGGTTGGATCATGTGACCTCCCCAACCAATCCTAGCCCTCCTGCACATATCTAAGTGGCTCAGCCCCCTTCCCATATTCCTCAGTGTCAAGGTCCTTGTGTCCTGCTAAGGGTCCTAATATCTGCTTGTGTTCCTAATTCGTATTTGTGTTCCTGAACTCTGCTACCTGTTTGATCCCTGCCTGCCTGTCTTGACTCTCCTGTTGCCGATCCGGATTGTCTGAACTGTACCTGTGCCGCCTGCCCTGACCTATTGCCTGTCTGACTTCGCCTCTGCCTCATCCTTCGGTCTTGCACTGTTGCTCCTGGTAACGACTCAGCCTGCTGACATCTGTACCTCTGGTACCTTTCTCAGGTACCTCCTGGACCAGCTGCCTCGTGTGCATATCCTCCTCAAGAGGTAGCGACCTGGTGTTCCCCTCGGGAAAGTCTATTCCCACCATCAGGGGTACTGTGAAGATCGGGGGGTTCACTTAGACAATGCCCTTAGAGGAGGTAGGACACGTGGCACAGTGGGTTCACACCCGCTGGTTCGTGACAGTACCTCATTAAACTGTCTGCTATGGTTGTCACTCTCACCTTTTTCTCTTGTGATTCTATTTTATTGTTTCCTGGGAGATTAGGTTTCTTCTATCTAAAAGATTCACCTTTTCTACAGTCTGTTTGAGCAAGTTCTCACTATATCCCCTTGCTTTGAGTCTTCTATATAATACTGCACTTTCCTTTTTATAAGTGGAGTCCTCTGTGCAATTACGGCGGATTCTTATAATCTCACCGTAAGGGATACCATTGATGACATGTTTGGGGTGACAGGAGGACGCCAGTAGTAAAGTATTCCTACATGTGTCTTTTCTGTAGTTGCTACTGACTACCTCATTCCCTTTATTGGAAAGTTTGACATCCAAGAAAGGAATGTCACTCACTGCTATTGTATAAGTGAATTGAAGGTTCATTGCATATTTATTCATGTATTTCACGCAATTCACAAAGTCCTCTTCTGTGGAGTTCCACACCAGGATGATATCATCCATGAATCTTCCACACCATACAATCGAGGACAAAAAAACATTGTCCTCGATCATAAGGTATTGTTCGTCCCAATGGGACATATAAATATTTGCATACGAGGGGAAGAATTTCGCACCCATTGATGCTCCCCTAGTCTGCAAATAATAGGTCCCATTAAAGGAGAAATAATTATGTCCTAGTAGGAACTCCACAGACAAATAGAGGAATTCCTTCAAAGCAGCACTATATCCACTATACAAATCTAAATGTCCCTTGAGGCTTGCCAAACCCAAATGGTGCGGAATCGAGGAGTCACAAGTCGCCAATCTGTACCCCTCTTCCCTCACTAAGTTACCAGTCAATTCCAATACATGTTTTGTATCTTGTAGGTAGCTTGGGATACGCTGTACAAGGGGTTGCAGATAAAAATCTACCCATGCTCCCAGGCGTTCTCCAAAGCTGCCTATACCAGACACAATGGGTCGTAACGGAGGAGGGAAAGTCTTTTTATGTACCTTAGGGAGTGAGTGGAAAATTGAGATTACTGGTTTATTCACAAACAAATAGTCTCTAAGTTTCATATCCAAAATACCTAGTGAAACACCTTCATCAAGATGTTTGGATAATGCTGAGACAAATTCTGTAGTGGGATCTACCCTCAACTTTCTATATGTGGATGTATCCCCTAGCAACTCCTCATTGCATTTCAAATACAAACCTGCATCCATCACCACTATACTCCCACCTTTATCATATTTTTTAATAACCAAATCACTGTTGTACCTAGTGAGATTATCTCTCCGTGCCCCATTTCTGTTTAATTTTTGCACTTTCTGGTCTAATGCCACAAGGTCCATCTCAACTAGCTCCTGAAATTTATCTAAATCGGACCCCCTAGAATTCACATGGTAAAAGTCTGGGTTAGGGACCCTAAAGCCCTTCCCCCAGTCTTCTACAATAGTTCAGATTGTAAAGTGGATAAGGTGCGGTGCTGGATTTTTCCGTTTTTTCAAGAAAGTGTTTCCCTGATCCGGGGTTCCTTGCATGCCTATGGAGTGGAGCAGGTGAGCTGAAAATATTTAGCTATATGATAGTTTATAGCTTATAAGAGTTTTTTTTTTAGCAAACGTAAAGTTTTCATCCTACATGCAGGGTTCTTCCTGTCAGTAATTTAGCTGAAGAGCATTGATATCAAGTGGCATGCAAGAAGTTTTATTGTAGCACAGTGAAAATAAAGATATAGAAGTGTTATACTGCAAAAATGTATTTGCCTACAAGTAAGGAAGATTGAAACAGGGTAGCAGAAATATAGAAGATATACAGCCAGGTCCATAAATATTGTAACATTTTTGGCTCTATACACCACCACAATGGATTTTAAATTAAATGAATAAGATGTGCTTTAACAGCAGACTGTCAGCTTTAATGTAAGGGTATTTACATCCAAATCAGGTGAACGGTGTAGGAATTACAACAGTTTGCATATGTGTCTCCCACTTGTTAAGGAACCAAAAGTAATGGAACAATTGGCTTCTCAGCTGTTCCATGGCCAGGTGTGTGTTACTCCCTCATTATCCCAATTACAATGAGCAGATAAAAGGTCCAGAGTTAATTTCAAGTGTGCTATTTGCATTTATAATCTGTTGCTGTCAACCCTCAAGATGAGATCCAAAGCGCTGTCACTATCAGGGAAGCAAGCCACCATTAGGCTGAAAAAACAAAACAAACCCATCAGAAAGATAGCAAAAACATTAGGCGTGGCCAAAACAACTGTTTGGAACATTCTCAAAAAGAAGGAATGCACCGGTGAGCTCAGCAACACCGGAAAACCGCGGAAAACAACTGTGGTGGATGACCGAATAATTCTTTACCTGGTGAAGAAAACACCCTTCACAACAGTTGGCCAGATCAAGAACACTCTCCAGGAGGTAGGTGTATGTGTGTCAAAGTCAACAATCAAGAGAAGACTTCACCAGAGTAAATACACAGGGTTCACCACAAGATGTAAACCATTGGTGAGCCTCAAAAACAGGAAGGCCAGATTAGAGTTTGCCAAACAACATCTAAAAAAGCCTTCACAGTTCTGGAACAGCATCCTATGGACAGATGAGACCAAGATCAACTTGTACCAGAGTGATGGGAAGAGAAGAGTATGGAGAAGGAAAGGAACTGCTCATGATCCTAAGCATACCACCTCATCAGTAAAGCATGGTGGTGGTAGTGTCATGGCGTGGGCATGTATGGCTGCCAATGGAACTGGTTCTCTTGTATTTATTGATGATGTGACTGCTGACAAAAGCAGCAGGATGAATTCTGAAGTGTTTCGGGCAATATTATCTGCTCATATTCAGCCAAATGCTTCAGAATGCATTGGACGGCGCTTCACAGTGCAGATGGACAATGACCCAAAGCATACTGCAAAAGCAACTAAAGAGTTTTTTAAGGGAAAGAAGTGGAATGTTATGCAATGGCCAAGTCAATCACCTGACCTGAATCCGATTGAGCATGCATTTCACTTGCTGAAGACAAAACTGAAGGGAAAATGCCTGGCAGAGCATCACCAGGGATGAAACCCAGCGTCTGGTGATGTCTATGCGTTCCAGACTTCAGGCTGTAATTGACTGCAAAGGATTTGCAACAAAGTATTAAAAAGTGAAAGTTTAATTTATGATTATTATTCTGTCCCATTAGTTTTGGTTCCTTAACAAGTGGGAGGCACATATGCAAACTGTTGTAATTCCTACACCGTTCACCTGATTTGGATGTAAATACCCTCAAAGTAAAGCTGACAGTCTGCAGTTAAAGCACATCTTGTTCGTTTAATTTCAAATCCATTGTGGTGGTGTATAGAGCCAAAAATGTTAGAATTGTGTTGATGTCCCAATATTTATGGACCTAACTGTATGTGAACATGACATGTGAATAGTAGTAATATAAGTCTTTATTTCGGGGGAGGTGTCTTTTTTATGCGCGGTAGCCCTTTAATAGCTAACGAGTTCATGTAGGCCCGAGAGACAGACCTAAGAGACCTGGAGGATAAGTGTAGGCTGCAACCTGCAGCAGGAAAGCATGTGAAACGCCAGTGGTTGGGCCCAATGCTGACAGCCAGAGGAGGACAAGTGGATCCAGATCGCTGGGGAGCAGAGGTCCCAGCTGGGTGACCGATGTGGTGCTTGTAGAAAGTAAAATGTAAAAAGTAAAAATGTGGTGCTTGTGCCTTCTAGGAGGTGCGAGGAAGCTATGGGCATGGGCTGTCAGCATAACGCGGGGGAATGACTTTATAAGTCTCTTACATTATTCTGGAGGAAGTTTGGCCCACTGTTCTTTCAGTGTTGTTTAAGTTCATTGAGGTTGGTGGGCATTCATTTATGCACAGATCTTTTAAGGTCTCAACACAACCTTTGTCCTGTTGCATCACACAGTTTCCTCCAAGTTTTAGCTGTTGAATAGATGGCCTCACATTTGACTCGGGAGTACTTTGGTATACAGAGAAGTTCATGGTTGACTCAATTACTGCAATGTGTCGAGGTCCTGTGAGTGCAAAACAAGCCCAAATCATCACCCCTTCACCTTCTGTGTTTGTGCTGATATGCTGTGTTTTTTTTTTTTTTTACCAAACTTAGTGCAGTGAATTAAGGCCATTGTTTCAGATGTCTTTGTTCAAATGCAACTTTGCAAACTTAAGCCATGCTGCCATGTTCTTTTTAGAAAGAAGTGGCTTTCTCATGGTAACCCCTCCAAACAAGCCATACTTGTCCAGTCTTCTTCTCACTGTACTGTCATGAACTTGAACGTTTAACATGTTAACTGTGACCTGTAGTCTGAGTCTTAGGCCTCATGCATACGACCGTATTTTGTTTCCGTGTCCGTTCCGTTTTTTTTGCGGATAGGATGCGGACCCATTCATTTCAATGGGTCCGCAAAAACGCGGACAGCACACCGTGTGCTGTTTGCATCAGTATGTCCGTTCCGTTGCTCCACAAAAAAAAATAGTGCATGTCCTATTTTTTTCTAGTTTGCGGACAGGGATAGGCATTATTACAATGGATCCGCAAAAAAAAAACGGATCCGCAAAAAAAAAACGGATGCCATACGGAACGTCATCCATTTTTTTTGCGCATCCGCAATTTGTGGACCGCAAAACACATACGGTCGTGTGCATGTAGCCTTAGATGTACAGTACAGACCAAAAGTTTGGACACACCTTCTCATTCAAACAGTTTTCTTTATTTTCATGACTATGAAAATTGTAGATTCACACTGAAGGCATCAAAACTATGAATTAACACATGTGGAATTATATACATAACAAACAAGTGTGAAACAACTGAAAATATATAGTCATATTCTAGGTTCTTCAAAGTAGCCACCTTTTGCTTTGATTACTGCTTTGCACACTCTTGGCATTCTCTTGATGAGCTTCAAGAGGTAGTCCCCTGAAATGGTTTTCACTTCACAGGTGTGCCCTGTCAGGTTTAATAAGTGGGATTTCTTGCCTTATAAATGGGGTTGGGACCATCAGTTGCGTTGAGGAGAAGTCAGGTGGATACACAGCTGATAGTCCTACTGAATAGACTGTTAGAATTTGTATTAAGGTAAGAAAAAAGCAGCTAAGTAAAGAAAAACGAGTGGCCATCATTACTTTAAGAAATGAAGGTCAGTCAGTCAGCCGAAAAATTGGGAAAACTTTGAAAGTAAGGGCTATTTGACCATGAAGGAGCGTGATGGGGTGCTGCGCCAGATGACCTGGCCTCCACAGTCACCGGACCTGAACCCAATCGAGATGGTTTGGGGTGAGCTGGACCGCAGAGTGAAGGCAAAAGGGCCAACAAGTGCTAAGCATCTCTGGGAACTCCTTCAAGACTGTTAGAAGACCATTTCAGGGGACTACCTCTTGAAGCTCATCAAGAGAATGCCAAGAGTGTGCAAAGCAGTAATCAAAGCAAAAGGTGGCTACTTTGAAGAACCTAGAATATGACATATTTTCAGTTGTTTCACACTTGTTTGTTATGTATATAATTCCACATGTGTTAATTCATAGTTTTGATGCCTTCATAGTCATGAAAATAGAGAAAACTCTTTGAATGAGAAGGTGTGTCCAAACTTTTGGTATGTACTGTAGCTCTACAGAGTTTTTGGAATTTTTTCTGAGCATTGCATGGCCTGACCCTGGGGTGACTTTGCTGACATGTCCACTTTGGGAAGATTGTCAATATCATGTTTTCCACTTGTGAAAAATCTTTCTCACTGTAGAATGAAGGACTTAAAATTTCTGGAATAGGTCATGTAACCCTTCCCAGATTGATGGGAGACAACATTGATGATGTCTTTCCTCATTTGCATTGTGTTAACAAACACCTGAATGCTCCATGCCAGTAAACTGCTTTTATAGAAGTGGTAACACTTGCTGATGATCAATTAAGCAAAACCATTTAGTTAGCTGCACCTGGCTGATACTTACTTTCTTAAATCACGTGAAAGCAGGAAGGGTGTACTTACTTTTTCACGTGCATCTGCATTTTTGCTTAGTTTTTGATGAGTAATGACACAGTGTCATTTTTCATGTGTTGTTCATCTGAGGTTGTATTTACCTAATCTTAAGACCTTCTATTAACCAGATGTTTTTTCTTATTATGTCCTGATGCGCAAGAGCATAGCATTCAAAGAGTATGTACTTTCTCCTGGCTGTATATGGAATTGATGATCATATATTTTATTAACATATTCTAGCTAAAGATGCTCATTTTAACTAAGGGCTAATTCCCACTGTCCGTTCAGACCCGGGGCGGGGGAGCATAATACTGTTCAGGCTGACTGGCACCAAACCTGAGCATGCATGTTGTGCCCAGTTATCTTGACAGCATTTTGAGGCAGTCATTTGACTTTAGTCACCTTCAAAAAGTGGGCCTGTGGAAACATGAAGCCACGCGAAAGGTCTCCTATTATTATAAAGTGCTGAGAACATTATTTGGTGAGTGCACCTATTTCATTCCTTCCAAGTGCTATATGGACTCTCCACATGGGTCCCATTATTACCAGACAGAACTGTGCCGACTGAGCTGTCTTTGTCTGTCAACAATTAATATGAAAACCATGCTGATTTGTGGTAAAACCATGTTTTTTCTACATCACAGGTGCACCCAGGTGTGAACTGACCCTAAAGGAGTTTTACAGGAACAGGAGAATCACCTAGAACTGTGCTGCTTTGAGAAACAAAACACTAAATATTTAACAGTGTAATTATATAGTTTGTAAACACATAGTAACAGGAAAATGTTCATGCTGTAAGCATTTGGCAGGACAAGCACCACCACCCAAGGCGGTATTGATCTTTATACCATGTAACATAGGCTGTCGATGATGACTGCAGTGAAATGTGTGAGGGTACTTTCACACTAGCATTTTTCTTTTCTGGCATAGAGTTCCGTCCTAGGGGCTCAATACCGGAAAAGAACTGATCAGTTTTATCCTAATGCATTCTGAATGGAGAGCAATCAGTATGCATCAGGATGTCTTCAGTTCAGTCTTTTTGACTTTTCAGGATGGAAATAATACCGCAGGATGCTGCGGTTTTATCTCCGGCCAAAAAAACTGAACACTTGCCTGAATACCGGATCCGGCATTTTTTTTCCATAGGAATGTATTAGTGCCGGATCCGGCATTCAAATTCCCGCATTGACAGATCCGGTATTTCGGTCTGCGCATGCGCAGACCTTTAAAAATGTGAAAAAAAATATATACCGGATTCGTTTTGCCAGATGACACTGGAAAAACGGATCCGGTATTGCAATGCATTTTTCTGACCAGGCATTTTTCAGACTGATCAGGATCCTGATCAGTCAGAAAAAATGACATGCGTTTGCATACAGTTTGTCTGGCAACGGAACTGCCTGCCGGAATCAAACAACGCAAGTGTGAAAGTACCCTAACACAAAAGTATTCACAGGAGAAAAATCGGGCAGCTTCAATCACATGTATTCTAATGGGTTACAATCTTAGTGGGAACAAAATTACATTTATGAAATTCAGAAAAATTCATAATTTACATTCTGGTAGTTAAGATAGCATTACATACGTGTAGATACGTTTCAGCACCTGGCACAGAAATCTCTTCCCCATGGACACTCAGTCGTCAATTCACAGTTGGCTTTCTCCAATCCATCAGTCTGAAAACCATGGAATAAGGCCTCATGCACACGACCGTTACGTTTTTTGCGGTCCGCAAACCGCGGATCCGCAAAAAACAGAAGCCGTCCGTGTGCCTTCTGCAATTTGGTTAACATAATGGGCGGCCCATTGTAGACATGGCTATTCTTGTCCGCAAAACGGACAAGAATAGGACATGCTCTATTTTTTTGCGGGGCCTCGGAACGGAGCAACGGATGCGGACAGCACACGGAGTGCTGTCCGCATCTTTTGCGGCCCCATTGAAGTTAATGGGTCCGCAGACGAGCCGCAAAAAACTGCGGCTCGGTTGTGGACCCGAAAAACGGTCGTGTGCATGAGGCCTAATTCAGTGGTTGTGATTTTCAGTCCTTCCTCTGTCATAATGTATACTTAACCACAATTTCTGTATAAATGTCTAATAATTAATGCAGAAAGCATGAATATAGTTGCTTTGGCCACCAAATTATTCGGTTTCTACTAAAGGCTTTAGATTTAGGCCATGCGCACATACAGCGCTGCCGATGCAAAATCAGAATATGTCAAATTAAGATTTTGCCACAGATATCATTGAGGCAACAGATATTGTTAAAATCTGCAGCTTTTTACATCCATGGGATCTTTTTTTTTTGCACCATATGTGTTCAGTATTGTGTTATTACTTTGCTGTATTTTCTTAAAGCTACAAATATACTCAATGGAGCACATATATAAAAATGTAGTATTTAAACATTGTGCATATATTCTGTTTTGTACCCACAAAAATGCCAGTTAGGCCTCATGCACATGACCGTTTTTTTTGCGGTCCGCAAAAACGGGTTCAGTTTTTCCGTGATCCGTGACCGTTTTTTCGTCTGTGGGTCTTCCTTGATTTTTGGAGGATCCACGGACATGAAAAAAAAAGTCGTTTTGGTGTCCGCCTGGCCGTGTGGAGCCAAACGGATCCGTCCTGACTTACAATGCAAGTCAATGTGGAAGGATCCGTTTGACGTTGACACAATATGGTGCCATTGCAAACGGATCCGTCCCCCATTGACTTTCAATGTAAAGTCAGGAGTTAATATACCATAGGATCGGAGTTTTCTCCAATCCGATGGTATATTTTAACTTGAAGCGTCCCCATCACCATGGGAACGCCTCTATGTTAGAATATACCATCGGATTTGAGTTACATCGTGAAACTCAGATCCGAAAGTATATTCTAACACAGAGGCGTACACAGTTCGTAGTATATTCTAACTAGAAGCGTCCCCATCACTATGGAGTGAAAACTCATTTCTGAAAAGGCTTTTATGCAGACGGATCTTCGGATCCGTCTGTATGAAAGTAACCTACGGCCACGGATCACGGCCGCGGATGCCAATCTTGTGTGCATCCGTGTTCTTTCACGGACCCATTGACTTGAATGGGTCCGTGAACCGTTGTCCGTCAAAAAAATAGGACAGGTCGTATTTTTTGGACGGACAGGAAAAACGGATCACGGATGCGGCTGCAAAACAGTGCATTTTCCGATTTTTCCACGGACCCATTGAAAGTCAATGGGTCCGTGAAAAAAAAACGGAAAACGGCATGCACACAACGGTCGTGTGCATGAGGCCTTATCGTGTGAAATGCAGAACCATTTCCACATAGACAGAAGGGGACATTTTACCAGTAAACAGCCATGTAAGTTTCCCCATTCACCTTCAAACATTTTTATATATATGCTGCTATGCCGAGACATTTTCTCCCTTTACTTACAGCCCCTTTTTGTAAAGCCCATAGCAGTGATTGGAGAAAGTCGGGTCTGTCCATTCACTGCAAGACTCTGTTCTTCAGATAACAGTGGATACCAGAGGTGGGACCTTTTAGACATGTGTAAGGCCGATTCATTGGCCTGTATTTGTGGGAGGGGCATGGCTGCCTACTTCAACGGCCAGCGTCCCTCCCACTCTCTACGTCGTTACAGCGTTTGAGGAGCCACACCTGGCTTCCCAGTGAGAGGAGTGCAGCATACCTGGATATCCTGACGTCGACGAGGGTAAGAAGCTGCTTCTCTGCAGCGCGCAGTGTTAGGGTCCGGCCGGCGGGGGCGCCCCCCTAGGTGAGGGGGGGCTCCCCCGCACCGGAGCATAATGCCAGGGAGTTGCGCGGTTCCCCACGCGGTACGGGTGTCCAGCCGGCGGTGGGTTGGCCCCTGGCTGAAGGGGGCTCCCCCGCACTGGTGCACTCTGACAGGGAGCTGTGCGGCTCCCCACGCGGCACACGAGTCAAGCCGGCGGGGGGCGGAGCCCATGGTGAATGAAGGGCTCCCCCTGCCCCGATGCACAATGCCAGGGAGCTGCGCTGCTCCCCATGTGGTACGGGTGTCTAGCCGGCGGTGGGTCGGCCCCTGGCTGAAGGGGGGCTCCCCCGCACTGGTGCACTCTGCCAGGGAGCAGCATGAGCTCCCCACGCGGCAATTGGGTATAGGTGCAGGGGACAGTGTGTCCCCGCTCCTTGTTTTCAATAAAGTCTGGCACGGGCCGCCGTGCCGTTAGTTAGGCAGGGTTCAGGGGTGGGAGAACTAGCCTTGGTCAGGGTGAGCAGGTTATAGGCGGTGGCTGCCTTCCTTCTGCCGGCCGTACATAAGGTTTGCCAGGGGGTTATTTAGATACAGGGTGTTAATGAGTCCATGCAGGTGATTTATTTTAGTTTGCAAAGGGTTAATTTCTTTAAAGGATAACTGTCACACTTAGACCCTAATGTCAATTTTCATATACAGTACAGACCAAAAGTTTGGACACACCTTCTCATTCAAAGAGTTTTCTTTATTTTCATGACTATGAAAATTGTAGATTCATACTGATGGCATCAAAACTATGAATTGACACATGTGGAATTATATACATAACAAACAAGTGTGAAACAACTGAAAATATGTCATATTCTAGGTTCTTCAAAGTAGCCACCTTTTGCTTTGATTACTGCTTTGCACACTCTTGGCATTCTCTTGATGAGCTTCAAGAGGTAGTCCCCTGAAATGGTTTTCACTTCACAGGTGTGCCCTGTCAGGTGTAATAAGTGGGATTTCTTGCCTTATAAATGGGGTTGGGACCATCAGTTGCGTTGAGGAGAAGTCAGGTGGATACACAGCTGATAGTCCTACTGAATAGACTGTTAGAATTTGTATTATGGCAAGAAAAAAGCAGCTAAGTAAAGAAAAACGACTGGCCATCATTACTTTAAGAAATGAAGGTCAGTCAGTCAGCCGAAAAATTGGGAAAACGTTGAAAGTAAGGGCTATTTGACCATGAAGGAGAGTGATGGGGTGCTGCGCCAGATGACCTGGCTTCCACAGTCACCGGACCTGAACCCAATCGAGATGGTTTGGGGTGAGCTGGACCGCAGAGTGAAGGCAAAAGGGCCAACAAGTGCTAAGCATCTCTGGGAACTCCTTCAAGACTGTTGGAAGACCATTTCAGGGGACTACCTCTTGAAGCTCATCAAGAGAATGCCAAGAGTGTGCAAAGCAGTAATCAAAGCAAAAGGTGGCTACTTTGAAGAACCTAGAATATGACATATTTTCAGTTGTTTCACACTTGTTTGTTATGTATATAATTCCACATGTGTTAATTCATAGTTTTGATGCCTTCATAGTCATGAAAATAAAGAAAACTCTTTGAATGAGAAGGTGTGTCCAAACTTTTGGTCTGTACTGTATGTAGTTACTATTAACATGATATTCCAGAATCAGTTACTATTAGACTGACTTACCCCATATTTAATAAGATTCAGCCCTTAGCAACCAGTCTGCATAAAACTGCAATTTCACTATTCAGTTAAGATGGTCGCCACTGCCCTCACCCTGAGGCTAATCCTGCCTGCCCTCACTAGCCAGTAACAATAGCCCCCCAAAAGTGCCAGTAACCAGAGCCCTCCCCCCTAAAGGGTTAATCTCCTGCAGCACAAAGGGGTCCTCTTACCACATGTTGCTTTCATTTATACACTGAGCAGACGGCAGATCTACCTTCCCTGGTCTGCGCTGATTCAACTCTACTTCTCCAGCTCTGCTGAGTGAGGGAGCGTCTGCAAGCGCAGGGACAGGGAGAAGTGCACACAGCCCAGGCACTGTTATCAGCTGGTGCGGAGGACCTGGCTTTAATCATTTACTTACAGTCCCTGGCTGTCAGTAATCTGACCTTGCACGCAGCCTGCTTCTGAGTCCTCCGGACCATGCCTGGCAACCCTATTTTAAGCACAGGTAAAAGTAGGCAGTACAGGGGAAAAAAAAAAATATATATATAAAAAATAAGTAATGCTGCCCGCACTGGTGGCACGTGGCAATTGCGGCAAACAGCATGTCCCCGCTCCTCGTCTTCAATAAAGTCTGGCACGGGCCGCCGTTCCGTTAGTTAGGCAGGGACCGGGGGTGGGAGAACTAGGCTCGGTCAGAGGGAACAGCTCATAGGCGGTGGCTGGCTTCTTTCTGCCGCCCGTACATAAGGTTTCCCAGGGGGTTATTTAGGTACAGGGTGTTAATGAGTCCATGCAGGTGAGTACCAGGGATCTTAGGCGGGTGTGTTGGGTCTGGTTTGGTAGGGACGGGATATAATAATAAATAAATAAATAAAAAAGGGGCGAGAATTCATAGTTGGTGAAGCAAGGTCTCCGGGGAAGAGCGGGTTACAGAGTACCGCACAGTCTACAGGCCTGGTCCGCCGTGAGCAATCCTAGCGGAGGCTGCAGGTCAGGGGCCTAGGTTCGCTTGTGTCAGTGTTAAGCCAGTACGGGGGCTTAGTAGGTGCGGCTTGCCGCGGTATTTTACCCTCCCTAGGTTACCAGGTTAAGAAATTTTTAATTTGCAAAGGGTTAATTTGTAAATTTCATAAAAAAAATAAAAAAATGCTGCTCTTGTTCCATCATTCACGTTTTACACATTTGCATGGTTTCCTCACGACGTGTGCACAATCCAGTGTTGATGCCTTAATTGTTTTGCTTCTAGGTCCAAACCTTGTCTCAAGTTACATCCTGAATTTTGGCTTATCGGCAAGGTAGTAGGGGTACACTTCTGGGAGGGGGGAGGAGAGAAGTCACAAGCTTGGTTGGTGTCTCATGCACTGTCTCACGTCCAGGTCGTGCTGTATTACTACCGTTCTGCGGTTGTCAGTCCTTAGGTATTCTGAGCGGGTAAGTGCATGGTCTCAACCTCTGTGTGTTACTTTCTGGGTGTCAGTTCTTGAGACCGAGTTGGATAAGGGTTTTGATTGGTCCTTTTGAAGTGTTCCCCTTTCAGCGGTGGAGAGTTAGTCCTGGTGGGGTGGTCACGGGTAAGTTTAGCAAGAAGGAGAGACTTATCATCGACCTGTCAGCCTCACATGGTTCCCACGTCCCTAGTCTTAACTCCCTCATTCCTTCAGAGGAAGTGGGCATGAGGTATTCTTCTATTGATAAGTGGAAGGTCCAATACTACTTTTCCACCAAACTCACTTTCGTTTCTAAAAGCAGCCCGTGGCTCTTTGATCAGTTGGCTCAGGGCCTCCATTGGGTTTTAGAATATAAGGTACGATGTGAATTTGTTATTCATTATTTAGATGACTTTGTGCTGATCGAGAGGCCAGGGTCAGCCCCCTTAGGGCTGGGGAGATTGTTGAGCTGTTTTTCCCAGTTAGGTGTCCCGGTCTCCCCCAAGAAAGTTGAGGGCCTATCCAGTCATCACCTTCCTGGGCATTGAGCTAGATTCGCAGTATATGTTAGTCAGGTTGCCGTCGGACAAACTAGTTAGGATCAGGGAAGTCATTCACAGGTTTTCTGTCACAACTGTGGTCACTAAGGCTGATTTACAGTTGTTACTGGGTATGTTGAAATCCGCCATATGTATCATGCCGCTAGGTAGGTAGTTCATCTCCTGCTTGCTGGCGCTCCTGGCCACAGCTCCGAAACAGGACAGCCCAGTGCGTCTGGATAGTCAGGCCTTAGCTGACCTACACATGTGGTTCCACTTTCTTTGCCAGTGGAACGGGATGTCCTTGTTTATCCCCGGGTTGTCTAGCCAATCTCCTGTAGTCTTTTCGGACGCGGCTGCTAGCTCAGGTTTCGCTGCTATTTTTGGCACCCACTGGGTCGCAGGCGAGTGGCCTGCTGAGGTGAGACAGATCCCAGGTTTCCTGCAAACCTCAGCACTTTTCGAGCTGTACCCCATTGTGGTGGCCGCCTGTGTTTGGGGGCAGCCGCTGGGTAAATCGCACCGTTTGTTTGTAACCGACAACGCTGCGGTGGTAGATATCTTAATTAATGGGTTGTCTAAGTCGTCTTATGTCACATGTCTCTTGAGACGTCTAGTTCAACTCTCCTTGCAACATCATTTTTGTGTTAGTATTACGCATGTGCCAGGTTCTCAAAAATGTGGCAGCTGACGCTTCATCAAGGGCTAATTTCCCCCTTTTTCCGCAGGTCATGCCAGAGGCAGATGTTGTGGGCGCTACTGTCCCCCTACATGAGTCACTAATACTGGTTTAACTGGTCACCTAGAGACGGCCCACTCCTTACTAGCCAAGTCCCTTTCGCTGTATACGGCTAGGGCGTATCGCACTGGGTGGAGGGCATTTTGCAGGTTTCAGGGAATATGCCCTTAAAGGGAGTCCAGTTTTGGGGAATACATCCTTACCTTCATTGGCTACTGCCACTCGGAGCTTAAGCTGTCCCAAAACACGGTGAAGTCAGACTTGTCGGGGGTTCAGCATTTCTTCTCTGTCAGTCATCCTGAACGGGCATCAGTGTTTTCTGTGCATGCTGTCTAAAGCTACGTTGAGGGGCTTGAGCAGATGTGGACCAGGAGGCCAAGTACACAGACAAGCTGTTACTGGACTGCTTTTCGTAACCTATCTGACATCCTGGATAGGAACCCTTCCGGGGTTTTGCCCAGCCTGGTGCTTAAATCCGCTGTTTATTTAGCCTTCTATGGTTTCTCGAGGCCTGGGGAGTTTACTTGTTCCCCTAATAGTAGCAAGTTTCTCACAGTCAGCCAGTTGGTCCAGGGTCCCGAGGGTTACGTGCTGCTGCTGAGGACGTCCAAAACCTCACAGATGAATCCCCCAGTCCCAGTGTCCTATTTCCCTACGTCTCATCAATAGTGCCCTGTCAGAGTTCTTCGTCAAGTTGCAGACAGCCTTAGCTGGGTTCAGGCCAGATAGTCCACTATTGCCTTTCGGGGTGGTACCACTCGCTACTCACCAGTTCGTGTCTCACATACGCTCCTTAGTTGCCAGTTTGGGCGGCGACCCAGCTACTATCTCAGGACATCCATTCCGTATAGGTGCAGCATCCAAGGCCTCCAAAAATCGGGTACCGGCGCATGCCATCCAGAAGTTGGGTCGTTGGCGCTCCTCCTGTTTTAGCCGCTATATACCTTACCCCAAAACTGAGATGTCAATGGCTTTCCGAAGTCTGGTTTTGTGATTTATTCTGTAATAATTACTCCTGCTACTCAGTATGTCTTTTGCCCTCTTTCAGGTGTCCCTACTACGGCGCGGTTGCGGCATAACTCTAACCGCTTAGGGGCAGGGTAGTCTCAGGTGGGACGGGGTGCATTCTCTTGGTTGCCACGACCACAAGTGTAAGGCCGATTCATTGGCCTGTATTTGTGGGAGGGGCATGGCTGCCTACTTCAACGGCCAGCGTCCCTCCCACTCTCTACGTCGTTACAGCGTTTCCCCACCCACCCACCCTTACTATCCACTACTCTTAAAGGGGATGCCCTTTTCAGGTGTCCCTACTACGACGCGGTTGCGGCATAACTCTAACCGCTTAGGGGCAAGGTAGTCTCAGGTTGGACGGGGTGCATTCTCTTGGTTGCCACAACCACAATTATAGCATAACAAGACATACCTTAAATGTCAAGATGGGACTCCCCTTTAATCTAATAATTGCAATATCCATGCAGAGCAAATGTTTAATTAAGTTCCTGTTTAGGTTTTGCTCATGTCACACTCTTTATTTTCATATATACCCTGGGGAATACTTCCTATGCAGCCATAGGCACTCATTGTCCCAATGTATGCCAGAAAGAGTATGCTTTACTGAAAACTAAATGTCATCAATGCAAGAGGAGAATCAAACTCAGCTATCCACATGGGCTACTGCTAAAGCCCAGTCTACCCTTGCTGCACATAGGGGGCAACAGTGTGACAAAAAAGGTAACTTCTACTTATTTAGGATGCTGTTAGTGCTGCTTTGTGACTCTGCAGCCTGCTTTCAAGTGTCTCATGCCAACACCGGGATACCTCAGCATACTTTTATGCATTGACCTCAGTAATTAAAAAACATGATGGATTAAAGCACAGCTAAGGGCACGCTCACATCGGCACTATTATTTCCGTTATTTTGCTCCGTCGTAGGAGCAGAACAATGAAAATAACGGAAGTGCCGGATTTAGCACACAACTGACATGAACGAAGCAGAACATATCCTATTGACTATAATGAGGTCCTTAGTTTCCGTTGAGGATAAACCTTTTTTTAGTGGGACTGTTCTCTTGGCTATTTTTGATGAACTCTGTGACTGAGGCCCCAAACAGAGCCTTCAACACAGATGTGAACATGCCCTTAGCTATGACAGAAGCGGTTAACAACATGCTAATTGGCTGTTTCCAGCAACCAGCAGCTGGATTGTGAATGCAGCTGTGGTATAAGTAAGATCACTTTCACACAGCGGTATTTTTTATTTTCCTAGTTACGTATAGTTACATATTACAGTTGAAAAAAGACACGTCCATTAAGTTCAACCAAGGGATGGGTGGGGATGTGAATTAAGGGAGTCGGAAAACAGAATTCTACCCATCTCCATAAGCATTAATGTTATTTAGTCTTGGAAGTCAACTAAGTATAGTTTTAAACCATCAGTTCCTGCTGTGACCATGTTCTGAGGTAGACTATTCCACAGATTCAAAGCTCTTATGGTGAAGAAGCCTTTACGCCTCTGGAGACTGAACTTTTTCTTCTGCAAATGTAGGCATCACCCCCTTGTCTTTTATAGGCATTTGACATGGAACAGCTTTTCACCATATTTGGTGTACAGGCCATTTATATATTTTTACAAGTTAATCATGTCCCTCACCCTTAGACTCTTCTTAATAAAGCCCCTACACTGATGAAGGATCTGCCAAAGTTATGAAGAGGCGCAGGCCTCTCCATAACTTCGGCACATCCAGCGCCAGTTCTAAATATAAGACACCTTCCTTTCTGTCTTACATTTACTCACTTCTTAAAAACAAGTTACCGTATTTTTTCGCCCTTTAAGACGCATCGGCCCGTAAGACGCATCTAGGTTTTAGAGGAGGACAATAAAACAAAAATATTTTTCATTAGACCTCAGATCAGATCTCAGCTAACAGCCCCAATCAGACCCTCAATGTTAATAAGACCCCAACAAGACCTCAGATCAGACTCACAATCAGACCTCAGCTCAGACCTCAATGTGAATGACCCCCAATCAGACCTCATATCAGCCCCCACGGCCTCATATCAGCCCTCTGTAGCCCCTATTGCCTCATATGAGCCCTCTGTAGCCCCCATAGCCTCTCATTTTGGCCCCCAACAACCCCAATTGCCTCATATGAGCCCTCTGTAGCCCCCTATTGCCTCTCATATTGCCCCCATTGCCTCATATGAGCCCTCTGTAGCTCCCATGGCCTCATATGAGCCCTCTGTAGCCCTCCATTGTCTCTCATATTGCCCCCATGGCCTCATATGAGCCCTCTGTAGCCCCCCATTGCCTCTTATATTGCCCCCATAATGGAAGCGCCCATTAGTATTCGCCCCATAAGACGCAGGGGGGGAAAATGCGTCTTATGGGGCGAAAAATATGGTAGGTTAGTCTGATGACTTCCTGTTCTTGATAAACCCGTGCCAACTATCACTTATGATATTCTTTACGGTCACATACTCATGTACAGTACAGACCAAAAGCTTGGACACACCATCTCATTCAAAGAGTTTTCTTTATTTTCATGACTATGAAGGCATCAAAACTATGAATTAACACATGTGGAATTATATACATAACAAACAAGTGTGAAACAACTGAAAATATGTCATATTCTAGGTTCTTCAAAGTAGCCACCTTTTGCTTTGATTACTGCTTTTCACACTCTTGGCATTCTCTTGATGAGCTTCAAGAGGTAGTCCCCTGAAATGGTCTTCCAACAGTCTTGAAGGAGTTCCCAGAGATGCTTAGCACTTGTTGGCCCTTTTGCCTTCACTCTGCGGTCCAGCTCACCCCAAACCATCTCGATTGGGTTCAGGTCTGGTGACTGTGGAGGCCAGGTCATCTGGCGCAGCACCCCATCACTCTCCTTCATGGTCAAATAGCCCTTACTTTCAAAGTTTTCCCAATTTTTCGACTGACTGACTGACCTTCATTTCTTAAAGTAATGATGGCCACTCGTTTTTCTTTACTTAGCTGCTTTTTTCTTGCCATAATACAAATTCTAATAGTCTTGATGCCTTCAGTGTGAATCTACAATTTTCATAGTCATGAAAATAAAGAAAACTCTTTGAATGAGAAGGTGTGTCCAAACTTTTGGTCTGTACTGTATGTAATGTAGAACACAGTCGGCACTCCGTACTCTCGGTAGCGTGGTGCACGTGTCCCGGGTCAGCTTCCCATATGTCATGTAAAGTAAGACCGGCACTCACTCGATGCAAAATCTTGATTTTATTGATTACATAAAAAACAGACGTTTGAGAAAGGCTCATCTCACGAGCAGAAACGCGTCACAGCTGTTTTTTATGGGACCAATAAAGTCAAGATTTTGCATCGAGTGAGTGCCGGTCTTACTTTACATACTCCTGTATGTAGTCCCTTAAGAGTCCTTCAGACATTTTTCCCACAACAGATGTTAAGCTTACTGTGTCAGTAGTTTTCTGTGGAAATGCTATGTCTTTTTTATTGATCACATTGTAGTTTTTACAGTCATGGAGTAACGGTAGAATGTTGAGTGTCAATGTGCTGTAAGTATACAGGTATATATAAGTGTGGATGACATCCTGACCATGGAGAATATTCAACTGGTACAGATCATATATTGTACTGTAGGTCAAATATTTTTTTTTTAACTTACAAACTGCTGAATTAACAAGTTAATCTCTTAAAGGGCTTCTGTCACCCCACTAAACCTTTTTTTTTTGCTTACTTATAATCCCTACACTGCGATTTATGCCTACATAATCAAATTAATCATTTTGGTCCTGTAGATTTTGTTTAAAACATGCTTTTAAAATATGCAAATTACCTTGCTACCAGCAAGTAGGGCGGCTACTTGCTGGTAGCAGCCGCATCCTCCGATCCTAAAGACGCCCCCTCCGCATTGTGATTGACAGGGCCAGGGAACGGAATCGTTCTCTGCTGGCCCTGCCTGTTAGCATTCAAAATCTGGCGCCTGTGCCGCGGCCGTACCTTTCTTCAATCGGCTCTTTGGAATGTGGGCCCCTTTGCCCACCTAGGCTGCAAAAAAGTGTCACACATCTGGTATTGCCATACTCAGGAGAAGTTGTGCAATGTGTTTTGGGGTGTCATTTTACATATACCCATGCTGGGTGAGATAAATATCTCGGTCAAATGCCAACTTTGTATAAACAAATGGGAAAAGTTGTCTTTTGCCAAGATATTTCTCTCACCCAGCATGGGTATATGTAAAAAGACACCCCAAAACACATTGCCCAACTTCTCCTGAGTACGGGGATACCAGATGTGTGACACTTTTTTGCAGCCTAGGTGCGCAAAGGGGCCCACATTCCAAAGAGCACCTTTCGGATTTCACCGGCCATTTTTTACAGATTTTGATTTCAAACCACTTCTCACGCATTCGGCACCTAAAATGCCAGGGCAGTATAACTACCCCACAAGTGACCCCATTTTGGTAAGAAGACACCCCAGGGTATTTCGTGATGGGCATACATGCGCCGAAATAGAAGACGTCATCGGCGCAGGCGCACTGAGGGAGTTCTGAGGAGGCGAGCCTCCTCATCTCAGAGCGCCTGCGCCGAATGAACACAGGCACGCGATTTTTGAAATGCTGACAGGGCCGGCTGGAGGAGGAGATCGACTGGCCCTGTCAATCAACACGACGAGGGGGCGGTTTTTTGCGGCGGCTACCAGCAAGTAGACACCCTACTTGCTGGTAGAGACCTAATTTACATATTATAAAAGTTCGTTTTTATAAGAAACTGCTGAAGCAAAGTAAGTAAGACCATTATATTTTCATATATCGCAGTATAAGTAATTTAACTAGCCCAAAAAAAAAATATTACTTTAGTGGGGTGACAGAAGCCCTTTAAGAATCAATAATATTTTCTCCCTTTGTGTTCTAGCTGTCATAACTTTTTTATTTTTTTCTTCTAAATTTTTCATATCAATAGTTTAAAGTTTGGTATTTAGAACTTTACTAAAGCTACTTTTCCGGTGTCATCCGGCAAAATGGATCCGGTATTTTTTTTTCTTCACATTTTTTTAAAGGTCTGCGCATGCGCAGACCGGAAGGACGGATCCGGCATTGCGGTATTTTGAATGACGTCCCCGGCAAAAAACTGAACACTCCGTGTGCTGTCCGCATCCGTTGCTCAGTTCCGTGGTCCGCAATAAAAATATAACCTGTCCTATTCTTGTCTGCGTTTTTGCGGACAAGAATAGGCAGTTATATTAATGGCTGTCCGTGCCGTTCCGCAAATTGCGGAACGCACACGGACGCCATCTGTGTTTTGCGGACCTGCAATTTGCGGACTGCAAAACACACAACGGTCGTGTGCATGAGGCCTTAGTCATACATCTATCTTTATGACAATATCTGTGATAAGATGATCACTGTCTCATCCTTGACAATACCTGTCAAGAGTCTGTGTTTGCTCCGTACGTTCAGTTTTTTTTGCGCTCCATGTGTCCTTTGTTTCCATCTCCACTGCTAGGCTGAAAAGGGAATTCGCAGAGCATCTTTCCAGTGGTAACTGAAAACTATTGACAGAACACAGATGCCATCTGTTTTCTCCCAGTGGTTTTCACTGACCCATAGACATCCGTGGGTATGTTTGGTCCACAACATGGCAGTATTGCATGTTTCTCCACATGGTTAGTAGAAAGACAAAGATTTGTTAATAAGCACATTAACCCTCTCCTGACCTCTGCCACACATGTACGTCGGATGTCCAATCTTTAAACATGGCATCCACTCAGAAGCTCAACGGGCGCCAGAGTCACTGGGTTTCTGCTGTTTTCAATAGCAGAGTCCTCTTAGAGCAGGGGTGGGCAATTATTTTTTCGATGGGGCCACATGAGAAACTGAAAATATTTTGGAGGGCCGGGCCAAAAGGCTAAACTCAATACTGCATAAAATCAATTGTATTTCTTTATAAAAAGCAGTAAATATCATTGTTGGACAACTGGTACGAGTACTTGTTATAGTTAAACAATGAAAAAGTGAGGTTGCCTTACAAGAAAAAAATTTAAATTTATTAAACAAAATTTCCCAAAACAATGAACATTTTTCACTATTTGTGACTCATATTAGTGAAAGCCATTGTCCCCCTGTGAATCCAGCCATTGTCCCCTGTGAATCCAGCCATTGTCCCCCTGTGAATCCAGCCATTGTCCCCCTGTGAATCCAGCCATTGTCCCCCTGTGAATCCAGCAATTGTCCCACTGTGAATCCAGCCATTGTCCCCATGTGAATCCAGCCATTGTCCCCTGTGAATCCAGCCATTGTCCCCCTGTGAATCCAGCCATTGTCCCCCTGTGAATCCAGCCATTGTCCCCCTGTGAATCCAGCAATTGTCCCACTGTGAATCCAGCCATTGTCCCACTGTGAATCCAGCCATTGTCCCCATGTGAATCCAGCCATTGTCCCCTGTGAATCCAGCCATTGTCCCCCTGTGAATCCAGCCATTGTCCAATGTGAATCCAGCCATTGTCCCCTGTGAATCCAGCCATTGTCCCCTGTGAATCCAGCCATTGTCCCCTTGTGTACAGAACACCCCCCCGGCCCCCCCATCATATACAGAACACCCCCCCCCCCCTTACAATAGTACACACCCCTCCCCCCCCCCTTGCCTTTAGAAACGTAATGCTCAGAGATGATCAGCCATGTGTTAGTCACACTGACTACACACAGCACAGGGGGAGGCGGCCGCAGCTTCATGCTTGTCGGCTCTGTGACTGTCAGTGTCAGACAGTCACAGCCGATACTATGAGAGCCGCGGGCGCTGCGCTGTTACAGAGAAGGGAATAATTGCGGCCGGCCGGGTCCCGGGTACGGCTCGCACGAGGCACCCCCCCCCCCTGCTGTGTCTTACCTAGACAGTACTGCCGCTGACGCTGCCTCCCTGCCACCGCGCCATGCCACACGCAGCACGCCGAGTCGGAAGTCCTCTTCATTCGCGGAGGAGGGGTATCGTTGCTTGGCACGCCTCTGGCTCCGCCCGGGGGCCGGATTAAAAGGTCCGCCGGGCCGTATACGGCCCGCGGGCCGTAGTTTGCCCAGGTCTGTCTTAGAGTCTGAATGGCTCCCTGTGGGAGCCATTTATTCCTTGTGGTAGTCTTGTGTCTTCTAAAGGCTCTGAGGCTGCCACAGTAATAGTCCTATGGAGCCTTGTTTGTAGCAGGGCTCCATAGGAACACAATGAAACTCCCATAGGCTGCAGTGGTAATTCTTTTCTTTCGATGGGATAAGATCACATGTTGAAGTCATGTTCAAGTCAGCTTTGAAGCCTGATCTGTATCAGAGAGTTATTTGAATTCTGTTTAGTAAAGTTTTAATCATATATAATCATAGATTTACAAAAATCAGGGATCAGCAAACTCCAGAACTCCAGCTGTTCTGAAATGACAACTCCCAGAATCCTTCTTTCACTTTTATGGGAGTTACAAGAACAGCCAAGTTACTGTGCATTCTGGGATTTGTAGTTTCACAGCAGCTGGGGCATAGCATAGTATATTTCAGCGGTGTGGAACCTCACGGAGTGCGCCAGTCTGATGAGACACGCTGCCCCCACCGTTCCCTGCCTCCTGACCATGACTGGCAGGTTTCTTTCCCTTTACACATAGGAAAGTTGTGCGCGCAGCAAGGTTCTGAATGTCTGTACTATAAGCTGATCTGTCGCTATATTATGCTGTCCTCACTGAAGTGACAGGTCCCCTAAAGGTCAAGATCAAGGTCATGCTAAATAAAAAACTAAAATATTGAAGACTTTTGTAGAAGTGTGTATGTATTGGTGACTATAAGCATGCTGCTCGTTCTTATGGCCACCTACCCTGGCAAAACAGTGACTGACCCTCAACATCACACCACCAACAAGAACTAAATACAGTATGACAGCACTTACAGTTAGGTCCATATATATTTGGACACTGTCACAAATTTTGTTTTTATTACCTGTTTACTAAAATATATTCAAGTTGTAGTTATATAATGGGCATAGACATAAAGTCCAGACTTTTAGCTTTCATTTGACGGTATCCAAATTAAAATTGGATGAAGGGTTTAGGAGTTTCCGCCCCTTTACATGCGTCGCCCTGTTTTTTAAAGGGACCAAAAGTAATTGGACAATTGCCTCAAAGGCTGTTTCATGGGCAGGTGTGGGCAATTCCTTCATTATTTCATTTTCAATTAAGCACATAAAAGGCCTGGAGCTGATTAGAGGTGCGGTGCTTGCATTTTGAAGATTTTGCTGAGAAGTAAACATGCGGTCAAAGGAGCTCTCCATGCAGGTGAAACAAGCCATCCTTCATCTGCGAAAACAGAAAAAAAAACATCTGAGAAATTGCTACACTATTAGAAGTGGCAAAATCTACAGTTTGGTACATCCTGAGACAGAAAGAAAGAAAGTACTGGTGACCTAAACAATGCAAAAAGACCTGGACGCCAACAGTGGTGGATGATCGCAGAATAATTACCATGGTGAAGAGAAACCCCTTCTCAACAGCCAACCAAGTGAGCAACACTCTCCAGGATATAGGTGTATCAATATCCAAATCTACCATAAAGAGAAGACTGCATGAAAGTAAATACAGAGGGTTCACTGCACGGTGCAAGCCACTCATAAGCCTCAAGAATAAGAATGCTAGATTGGACCTTGCTAAAAAAACATCTAAAAAAACCAGCACACTTCTGGAAGAACATTCTTTGGACAGATGAAACCAAGATCAACCTCTACCAGAATGATGGAAAGAGAAAAGTATGGCGAAGGCATGGTATAGCTCATAATGCAAAACATACTACATCATCTGTAAAACACGGCGGAGGCAGTGTGATGGCTTGGGCATGCATGACTGCAGTGACACTGGGTCCCTAGTGTTTATTGATGATGTGACACAGGACAGAAGCAGCCGGATGAATTCTGGGGTTTTCAGAGACATACTGTGTGCTCAAATCCAGCCAAACTGATTGGTCGGCGTTTCATAATACAGATGGACAATGACCCAAAACATAAAGCGAAAGCAACCCAGGAATTTATTAAAGCAAAGAAGTGGAATATTCTTGAATGGCCAAGTCAGTCACCTGATCTGAACCTAATAGAGCATTTCACTTGTTAAAGACTAAACTTCAGAGAGAAATATCCACAAACAAACAGCAAATGAAAACCGCTGCAGTAAAGGCCTGGCAGAGCATTAAGAAGGAGGAAACTCAGCGTCTGGTGATGACCGTGAGTTCAAGACTTCAGGCAGTCATTGCCAACAAAGTATTAGAAATGAATATTTTATTTACAATTATTTAATTAGTACAATTACTTTGAGCCCCTGAAATGAAGGGATTGAGTTTAAAAAATGCTTTAGTTCCTCACATTTTTGTGCAATCATTTTGTTCAACCCACTGAATTAAAGCTGAAAGTCTGAACTTCAACTGCATCTGAATAGTTTTGTTCAAAATCCATTGTGGTAATGTACAGAACAAAAACTAGAAAAATGTTGTCTCTGTCCAAATATATACCTAACTGTACATTATAACTATGTTGTGCCATCCCTCTCTTATTTCTTCTAGAAGTTTAGGAATGACTAGCTAACAGTCTGTAATAGAGTGCAGATCCTCTTTAAAGGGTCACTAGATTTTCAGAAAACTTTTTATATTTCAGAGAGACATATGTTATGTACTAAAGTTTTTAATTGTTTTGATAGGTGCCGACACCCCCACGATCCCTAGAACGAGGTGACAGAATGGCTTGCATAGTGCAGTCCCTCTCCTCACTGCATGAGACAGAAGTTAGACAGGCCAATAGACTCTCTCTTGAGTCTGTCTCACTTCCTCTCCTGCAGTGAAAAGACAGAGCATGATATGCACACGCTTCGATCTCCTTATTCTAGGGATCTTTATGACATATCAAGTTTTCAGAAATTTCAGTGACCCTTTAAAGGGGTTATCCCATGACTAATGTAAATAATGTAAATCGGACATCATCTAGTAGACGGCAACCTCTTTCTAACAAAGCTAGAACCAGCCCTGTACCTCACATGGATCCAGAGATCTCCCCATTCATTGCTCTGCTAGATTCATATCAAGCTGTCAGCTCAAAGGGAGTGTCTTTTCTGATGCAGCTAAGGGGGCGTGTCTCAGCTCTCCCTATCACAGCTCAGGAGGCAATTGAAGGATAAAATGGAGCATGTGCCGCCTTCTTAATGAGCCGGTCAAAGAAATAAGAAAAAAACAAACAGCAGGTGGCGCTATACAGATACATTTTATTGAATAACAGTGGCTATGCTAAATTTTTAATTACATGCAATTATAAAAGTATTCAGATGCAGGTGCTGGTTTGAAAACTGGAGAATATTTTTTCGTGGGACAACCCCTTTAAATGGTTAAATTTTGAAGCCGTTTATTTGTAGCCAAAACTGACAACAAAAAGGGACTCTTCAAAATGGACAACTCTTTTATACTCCACTCCTGCTACTTGCTGAAATGTGTATGAAAAGCTGTATCAGAGTGTGAACTGGACCTAATAAAGCATCTCCAAGTTTCTGAATATTAGCATGTGATATATTCCCTAACATGATTTGGAGCATTCTAAACTGACAGCAGGTGTGCCAGTAAGTATAACCCAATTTATTATAGCAAAGCCATGTGTAATTTTTTTTGTAATTTCTGTTAACTGCCAGAGGAAGTCACTTTACATTTGTATTCTCTTATCTGTGTTGGCCTCCTGTGTCTTCTAACCAAAATGATTCCCTTTGTAAAATTAGGATTTTACAAAGTCATTACAGGCTAAATCGATCTTCCCACAGTACCTTATGTCACTAAATTGTATTGCCCTTTGCCGGGACTAGACTTAAATCCTTTTTTAATGTCTAATGTGCATGAATAATGGTGGCTTGTTTGAGGACTAAACATTTATTGCTGTGTTCTTATTTTTTTTCTGTGTGTAAATAACTTTAAATAACCTTCTTCTATGTGTAACCGCAGGGAATGCATTCTAAAAAAAGCTGACAAGCACAAACAACGTTTTATCGCAGCTTTAGCAAATGATCATTTATTTCCTGTCTTAGACAAATGTGACTTTATTTTGGTCTTTGGACAGAAAACATGACAGTGACTGAATAGCTGTTACATAAATTGCTTGAACAAATAAACCTGACGAAAATTATTCCGTGATGAAGCTTTGTGGAACATGCAACAACTTTTTAGGATATTTGATTATGATTTGTGGAAAATAATCCCTTTGTTCATTCTGTAGACATATTTATTATAATAATAATAATAATAAAACCATTATCCTAACAAGCACAACATGCAATGGTGTATAGTAGGGTACTGAAAATTCCCCACAACCCTGCAGATTGTCAGAGAGCTCTCAAGGCTAAAGGGAGTAATTTCATATTATTATATTGGGGAAATGGTATTTGTTGAACTGCTTAGAGAGGACCTTTCACCACTCCTGACATGCCTGTTTTCATAGCTTCAAGCATTCCCCATGTAATAACAGTTCTGGAGCATTAATTATTATGGCTCTATGTTGTGCTATTCTTTTATTATTAATACTAGAAGTTATGAATTAATTGCCAGCAGTCTGTACTAAGGGTACAGAGGGGTGGTAACAAGTTGGGGGTGTGCACCTGCACAGTCTTAAAATGACAGCACTGATTGGATAGAGTGAGTCTGTGCAGGTGCACACCCCCAACTGGTTACCACCCCTCTGTACCCTTACTGCAGACTGCTAGCTATTCATTCATAACTTCCAGTTGAAATAATAAAGGAATGGCACAACATAGAGCCATAAGAATAGATGTTCTAGAATTGTTGTTACATAGGAAATGCATGAAGCTATTAAAACAGGCATGACAGGTCCTCTTTAAAGGGGTTCTCCAGAAATTAAGAAAATGGAAATACTTAAATATTACTTTATAATAAATATATTTCCAAATACCTTTCATTAGTTATAATGGGTCTTTTTGTCTGGGAAGCCATCATCAGGAGAAATAAAATGGGCGCCGTCCTATTAGTACACACAAAACCTGTCTTCATCACACTGGAGGACAAGTTACTTCACAACACTGAGCTAAAGAGCTGCCTCATCCTCCTCTCTGCTCTGCTTGTCAGGAATTATGATCCTGAATACAGCTGATAAGATCTTCAGCTGAATCTCTGTAGGAATGGCATTCATAAGGAGACATGAAGTACAGAGGATGTACAGGACAGACTGTGGTAATGTGGGGCTGTGGTAATGGAGACCGCATACAAGTGCTGCTGCTCATTACCCCCACCCTCCTCTCTCTGCTTCGTGTCTCCTCATGATCTCCATTCCTACAGAGATTATGCTGAAGATCTGTCACGATGGTGTTGCAGGAAACAATAAGTAACAAATAAAGATCCGACTGACTTGATCCCAAACTAAGGAACAAAAGGGTGAGCCCTATTAATGCCCTAGAGCTCTCCCTCACTGCTCAGCCCATGCAAAGATCTCAATGATAGAAAGTTGCATGTCCACGTACCTTAGACTGAGTGACACCTGCAAACCCTATAATAAAGAGGGGACACGACCACCGGCTCCCTGCACTCAATACGGAGGGAGTCAGGGTCACCTAGAATCAAGCCAACAGGAAAACAGAAATAGACTTATCTTGAGGAACCAGCAGTAGCAACTTCAAGCAGTGAACCCAATGCAGGAAGTAGTATAAACCGCAAAGTGAAGCAGTATGGGAGGAGATATATAGGGAGGCAATCACTGCTAATAGATGACAGCTGGGAGAGGGAGAAGAGATGTCAAAGCGAAAGCAAAACAAAAGAACATCATGCAGGAGGTACTGAAGAACGTCTATCAGAACTTCTCAGAGATCTGGCTGTGACAGTACCCCTCCCTCTACGAGTGGACTCCGGACACTCAGAGCCCACCTTCTCAGGATGGGACCTATGGAATGCCCTGAGAAGACGAGTGGCCTTAATGTCCGCCACTGGAACCCACATCCTCTCCTCAGGACCATAACCCTCCCAATGAACGAGGTACTGAAGAGAACCGCGGACAATACGAGAGTCCACAATCCTAGAGACCTGAAATTCAAGATTACCATCAACTAGGGGTGGGCGATATAGGCGATATGCGATATAAATTTGTGCCACGATATGGATTTTGAGCATATCGCCTATATCGCCGGACCGCGATATGATCGCGCTCTCTGCGCACCATCTTCTCCTGAGCCGGCACACTGGGCACAGTGGAGAAGGAGAGAGTCCCTCCCTCCCCACTGTGCGCGGCTGCCGCTGACCACCAATGACAAAAGAGGAGGAGGGGGGGAGGGACTGACTGTAAATCATTGAGTTTTCACGATCTCAGTGAGCGCGTGAAAACTCAAATCCGATGGTATATTCTAACCCCCAGGCGTTCCCATGGTGACAGGGACGCTTGCCTGGGGGTTAGACTATACAGGGCCACGCCGCTGACAGTAGAACATTTAAAAACTAATCAGTAACTTTAACTTTATTCATTGGTGATCTCTTTACTGTATACCTTACTAGGTCTTGGCTCCGGTAACAGCAGGCAGTGCGGGCGGGCGGCGCTCACTCACTGACGTCACGCGCCTGCTCCTCCCACTAGGCGGCGCAGGTGCGTGACGTCAGTGAGTGAGCGCCGCCCCCCGCACTGCCTGCTGTTATCGGAGCTAAGACCTAGTAAGGTATACAGTAAAGAGATCACCAAGGAATAAAGTTAAAGTTACTGATTAGTTTTTAAATGTATTCCTGTGAGCGTCGGGGGGGGATCTGTGGATGGCACCGTTTAGGGGAAGGGGGGTGTCTGTGGATTGCACCGTTAAGGGGGGGGGATCTGTGGATGGCACCATTTAGAGGGGGGTGTCTGTGGATGGCACTGTTTAGGGGAGGGGGGGGATCTGTGGATGGCACTGTTTAGGGGAGGGGGGGATCTGTGGATGGCACCGTTTAGGGGGGGGTGTCTGTGGATGGCACCGTTTAGGGGAGGGGGGGATCTGTGGATGGCACCGTTTAGGGGAGGGGGGGATCTGTGGATGGCACCGTTTAGGGGAGGGGGGGATCTGTGGATGGCACCGTTTAGGGGAGGGGGGGGGATCTGTGGATGGCACCGTTTAGGGGAGGGGGGGGATCTGTGGATGGCACCGTTTAGGGGAGGGGGGATCTGGGGATGGCACCGTTTAGGGGAGGGGGGATCTGGGGATGGCACCGTTTAGGGGAGGGGGGGGATCTGGGGATGGCACAGTTTAGGGGAGGGGGGGGATCTGTGGATGGCACCATTTAGGGGAGGGGGATCAGCTCCCTGCTGCTGTGTGCACAAAGCACAGGGCAGCAGGGAGAGTGTAAAGTCCTATTCACCCTAATAGAGCTCTATTAGGGTGAATATGACAAGGGTTCTACGTTCTAGCCCTTAAGGAGACTAATAGTTATTAAATAAAAAGTTAAAAAAAGTTTAAACACGCCCCCCCAAATATAGAAAACAATATATCGCGATATATATCGCATATCGCACATGCTTAAAATTATATCGCAATATAGATTTTAGGCCATATCGCCCACCCCTACCATCAACCACAATCAGAGGAGGAGGCAAAGAGGAGGGTACAGTGGGTTGGACATAAGGTTTTAATAGGGACTTGTGAAAAACATTATGGATCTTCCAAGTCTGAGGAAGATCAAGACGGTAGGCAACGGGATTGATGACGGACAAGATTTTGTAAGGCCCGATAAACTTAGGACCCAACTTCCAGGAGGGAACCTTCAATTTGATATTCTTAGTAGACAACCACACCAGATCACCAACATTCAGGTCCGGACCAGGCACACGTCTCTTATCCGCCACACGCTTATATCTCTCACTCATGCTCTTTAGATTATACTGAATCTTTTGCCAAATAGATGACAAAGACGAGGAGAATCTCTCCTCATCAGGTAAACCAGAAGCCCCCTCTCCAGAGAATGTCCCAAACTGCGGATGAAACCCATATGCACCAAAATATGGTGACTTATCAGAGGACTCCTCACGACGGTTATTTAAAGCAAACTCAGCAAGGGAGAGAAAAGAACACCAATCCTCCTGATTCTCCGCCACAAAACAGCGCAGATATGTCTTCAGATTCTGATTGACGCGCTCTGTCTGGCCATTCGACTACGGGTGGAAAGCAGAAGAGAATGACAACCGAACCCCCAAGCGAGAACAGAAAGCCTTCCAGAATCTGGAAACAAACTGCGTGCCCCTATCAGAGACTATGTCTGAAGGAATACCATGCAATTTGACAATGTGATCAATAAATGCCTGCGCCAGCATTTTAGCATTGGGCAACCCAGGAAAAGGAATAAAATGCGCCATTTTGCTAAAACAGTCCACCACCACCAGAATCACAGTCTTCCCTGAGGAACGAGGCAGCTCAGTAATGAAATCCATGGACAGATGTGTCCAAGGACGGGAAGGAATGGGTAAAGGAAGAGGAGGACCTGATGGCCGTGAATGAGGGACTTTGGCATGAGCGCAGGTCTTGCAGGCTGCCACAAAACCCTCAACCGACTTACGAAGAGCCGGCCACCAGAATCTCCGAGCAATGAGATCCACTGTGGCTCTACCCCCCGGGTGCCCAGCAAGGACTGTATCATGGTGCTCCTTAAAAACCTTGTGTCGTAAAGCGAGAGGCACAAACTACCTCCCAGGGGGACAAAGATCAGGAGCCTCTGCCTGGGCTGCCTGAACCTCTGCCTCCAATTCAGGATAAAGAGCAGACACAACCACCCCTTCAGCCAAAATGGGACCCGGGTCTTCAAAGTTCCCCCCTCCCGGAAAACAACGTGACAGGGCATCCGCCTTCACATTCTTAACCCCAGGGCGGAATGTGACAACAAAATTAAACCTTGAAAAGAACAAAGACCATCTGGCCTGTCTCGGGTTCAGACGCTTGGCTGACTCCAAGTAGGCCAAATTCTTATGGTCGGTAAACACGGTAATAGGGTGTCTGGCTCCCTCTAGCCAATGGCGCCATTCCTCAAAAGCTAACTTGATGGCCAACAACTCCCTATCTCCCACATCGTAATTTCTCTCTGCGGAGGAGAGTTTCTTCGAGAAAAAGGCACACGGTCGCCATTTGGCTGGAAAGGGACCATGAGACAAGACCGCACCCACACCCACCTCAGAAGCATCCACCTCAACAATGAAAGGCAGAGAGATATCAGGTTGTACCAAGATGGGAGCGGAAGCAAAACTCTTTGATACTAGAAAAGGCCTTACGCGCCTCTACCGACCAGGAGGAAAAATCTAGCCCCTTTCTAGTCATATCAGTCAGTGGCTCAACAACAGAGGAATAATTCAAAATGAACTTCCTGTAATAATTGGCAAAACCTAAAAAGCGCATCAGCGCCTTCTGATTCTCAGGAAGCTCCCAATCAAGCACAGCGCGGATCTTCTCGGGGTCCATGCGAAAACCAGAAACGGAGAGAAGAAAACCCAGAAATTGAATTTCTGCAACCGCAAACACACATTTCTCCAGTTTGGCGTACAATTTATTCTCCCGCAGAATGAGCAACACCTGACGTAGGTGGTCCCTATGAGTTTTGAAATCATGAGAAAAAATCTAAATGTCATCTAGATACACTAGTACAAATTTCCCCATTAAATGATAAAAAATGCTGTTCACAAAATGTTGGAAGACGGCTGGAGCATTCATCAAACCAAAAGGCATAACCAAATTCTCAAAATGGCCCTCAGGGGTATTGAAGGCCGTCTTCCATTCGTCCCCTTCTCTGACCCTGACCAGGTTGTATGCCCCTCTTAAATCCAACTTGGAAAAAACTTTAGCCCCAACAATCTGGTTAAACAGGTCAGGGATCAGAGGAAGCGGATAAGGGTCACGAATTGTGACACTGTTCAGCTCCCTGAAATCCAGACATGGTCTTAAAGAACCATCTTTTTTCTTAACAAAGAAGAAACCAGCGGCAACAGGTGACTTCGAGGGTCGTATGTGTCCCTTTCTCAGGCTCTCAGAGATATAAGAACGCATAGCGACCCTTTCAGGTTGGGAGAGATTGTATAAACGAGATTTAGGCAGCTTGGCGCCTGGGATGAGATTAATAGGGCAATCATACTCCAGGTGAGGGGGCAGCTCCTGAACACCACTCTCAGAAAACACATCCGAAAATTCAGAAATAAAAGATGGTACAGTCTTAGTAGAAACCTCTGAAAGAGACGTCGAGAGGCAATTCTCTCTGCAAAAGTCACTCCAACCATTTATTTGCCTTGCTTGCCAATCAATAGTAGGGTTATGTTTAGTGAGCCAGGGTAGCCCCAACACTAGAGGAGTAGGTAACCCGCCTAGGACGAAACATGACACATCCTCAACATGAGCATCACCCACAGTCAAACGGATATTGTGAACTATGCCCTTTAATGATTTTTGAGAAAATGGACGGAATCAATAGCAAAAACAGGTATGTCCTTTCCCAAAGTGCATACCTGGAAACTATGTGTTATAGCAAATTGATTATAAATGAGGGAAAATTACGATTTTCATGATTATAAATGAGATTGACAGCTGCTCCACTATCTACAAAAATCTCACAAACAATGTTCTTGCTCTCTAGCGCCACCCTGGCAGGTAGGACAAAACCAGAACTACAAGCAAACGGAAAACCTTCAATCTCCGCATCAACCTTGCCAATAGTAACAGATAGAACATTTTTAGAGAACTTTTTTCTCTTTGGGCGGTTTATAATGTCACGGATGGTGTTGCAGGAAACAATAAGTAACAAATAAAGATCCGACTGACTTGATCCCAAACTAAGGAACAAAAGGGTGAGCCCTATTAATGCCCTAGAGCTCTCCCTCACTGTTCAGCCCATGCAAAGATCTCAATGATAGAAAGTTGCATGTCCACGTACCTTAGACTGAGTGACACCTGCAAACCCTATAATAGAGAGGGGACACGACCACCGGCTCCCTGCACTCAATACGGAGGGAGTCAGGGTCACCTAGAATCAAGCCAACAGGAAAACACAAATACAGAAATAGACTTATCTTGAGGAACCAGCAGTAGCAACTTCAAGCAGTGAACCCAATCCAGGAAGTAGCATAAACCGCAAAGTGAAGCAGTATGGGAGGAGATATATAGGGAGGCAATCACTGCTAATAGATGACAGCTGGAGAGGGAGAAGAGATGTCAAAGCGAAAGCAAAACAAAAGAACATCATGCAGGAGGTACTGAAGAACGTCTATCAGAACTTCTCAGAGATCTGACGGTGACAAGATCTTGTTATCTGTATTCAGGATCATAATCCCTGACAAGCAGAGCAGAGAGAAGGATGATGGAGCTCGTTAGCTCAGTGTTGTGAAGTAACTTGTCCTGCTGTGTGATTAGGAAAGGTTTTGTGTGTACTAATAGGATGGCAGCCATTTTTTTAATCCTAATGTTTGCTCCCTAGACAAAAGGAGACATTATAACTAATGAAAGGTATTTGGTAATATATTTATAATAAAGTAATATTTAAGTATTTTCATTTTTTTTTATTCCTGGTGAAACCCTTTTAAAGAGGTTGTCCCATAAAGGGGTTGTCTCCCGAGTTATGGAAACAGTATAGCTTGCTGTGCCACTCTGTTTGTGTAGCTCCCTTGGAGTTATGGAAACAGCAATGTGCCGGATGCACGGCCATTTCTGGACTTTTCCTACCCTGCCTGGCACTTACTGCAGTTATTCCCATCTCACCCATAAAATGCCTTCAACCACCTGACGGTTTTTAATGAATTTTGAGTTTAAATTCATGTCTTAAATAAATATAGTTGTCGCACAACTCAGGGGACATAAGTGCATTTTAACCCCTTAGTGACAACTAATTTTAGCCTTAAAGGGAATGTCTCAGCAAAAAATATTTTTATTGAATTTTTGCTGATGATATATTAATTTTTCAGTGTCACTATCTGTATTTAAGGACATCTGTCAGCAGATTTGTACCTATTAAACTGACCTGTTGTATGTGCTGTTGGCAGCTGAAGGCATCTGTGTTGGTCCCACCTTCATATGTGCCCGCATTGCTGAGAAAAATTAAGTTTTAATATATGCCAATGAGCTTCTAGGAGCAATGGAGATGTTGCCATTACACCTGGAGGCTCTGCTCTCTGCTACTGCCGTGCCCTCTGTTGTTAGTTTTGGCTACAAATAAACGGCAAAGCCAGCAAATAAGTTATGTAACATCAATACACAGACAGCACTCGTGCTAGTTTCCTAAAATAAACAATTGTAACAATGATCTGCAGTAAACTAAACTGAAGTGAGTGTCCTATAAAGGTGACCAGTACCTTTTATACACACCTGAGGTGTATGTTTATGGCCGGTTCTAGCTTTTTTGCTGCTTGAAGCTAAAATTGAACTGGTGCCCCTATATTTTGATAAACATTACATACAGCAATTCCAAACATACTCCAATTCCAAACAACAGGATAATATAGCACCACATACCTATTACATCCATTGACGTCTCCTCTAATGTACAGTCGTGGCCAAAAGTTTTGAGAATGACACAAATATTAGTTTTCACAAAGTTTGCTGCTAAACTGCTTTTAGATCTTTGCTTCAGTTGTTTCTATGATGTAGTGAAATATAATTACACGCACTTCATATGTTTCAAAGGCTTTTATCGACAACTACATGACATTTATGCAAAGAGTCAGAATTTGCAGTGTTGGCCCTTCTTTTTCAGGACCTCTGCAATTCGACTGGGCATGCTATCAATCAACTTCTGGGCCAATTCCTGACTGATAGCAACCCATTCTTTCATAATCACTTCTTGGAGTTTGTCAGAATTAGTGGGTTTTTGTTTGTCCACCCGCCTCTTGAGGATTGACCACAAGTTCTCAATGGGATTAAGATCTGGGGAGTTTCCAGGCCATGGACCCAAAATGTAAAAGTTTTGGTCCCCGAGCCACTTAATTATCACTTTTGCCTTATGGCACGGTGCTCCATCGTGCTGGAAAATGCATTGTTCTTCACCAAACTGTTGTTGGATTGTTGGAAGAAGTTGCTGTTGGAGGGTGTTTTGTTACCAATCTTTATTCATGGCTGTGTTTTTGGGCAAAATTGTGAGTGAGCCCACTCCCTTGGATGAGAAGCAACCCCACACATGAATGGTCTCAGGATGCTTTACTGTTGGCATGACACAGGACTGATGGTAGCGCTCACCGTTTCTTCTCCGGACAAGCCTTTTTCCAGATGCCCCAAACAATCGGAAAGAGGCTTCATCGGAGAATATGACTTTGCCCCAGTCCTCAGCAGTCCATTCACCATACTTTCTGCAGAAGATCAATCTGTCCCTGATGGGTTTTTTTGAGAGAAGTGGCTTCTTTGCTGCCCTTCTTGACACCAGGCCATCTTCCAAAAGTCTTCGCCTCACTGTGCGTTCAGATGCGCTCACACCTGCCTGCTGCCATTCCTGAGCAAGCTCTGCACTGGTAGCACTCCGATCCCGCAGCTGAATCCTCTTTAGGAGACGATCCTGGCGCTTGCTGGACTTTCTTGGACGCCCTGAAGCCTTCTTAACAAGAATTAAACCTCTTTCCTTGAAGTTCTTGATGATCCTATAAATTGTTGATTGAGGTGCAATCTTAGTAGCCACAATATCCTTGCTTGTGAAGCCATTTTTATGCAACGCAATGATGGCTGCACGCGTTTCTTTGCAGGTCACCATGGTTAACAATGCAAGAACAATGATTTCAAGCATCACCCTCCTTTTAACATGTCAAGTCTGCCATTTTAACCCAATCAGCCTGACATAATGATCTCCAGCCTTTTGCTCGTCAACATTCTCACCTGAGTTAAAAAGACGATTACTGAAATGATCTCAGCAGGTCCTTTAATGACAGCAATGAAATGCAGTGGAAAGGTTTTTTTGAGATAAAGTTAATTTTCATGGCAAAGAAGGACTATGCAATTCATCTGATCACTCTTCATAACATTCTGGAGTATATGCAAATTGCTATTATAAAAACTTAAGCAGCAACTTTTCCAATTTCCAATATTTATGTAATTCTCAAAACTTTTGGCCACGACTGTAGATGTTCTCTTTCCTCATCTTCTCCATTCGGACAAGACCGCATCTTATTTCTGCAGAGTTTGCCACAGACATTAGGGTGTTTCATTTTGTAATGGAAAAAAATAAAATGTCAAATTTTTGCAGACTTTGCTTACGCCCCGAGTCCTCAGTGATGTAAAACTTATTTATTTCATTTTTTTTATTTCATTGGATAATATTTAGAGTTTGCACACTTTTTGATCAGTTTTGTAAAAGTAGGCAAAAAATACAATTTTTCAATGTTAATTACTTTTATTGGGAAAACTAGAAATCACAAACTTAAAATAATATTAAAACTAGCCACTAAGATTAATAGGTAGTATGATAGGCAAAACATGTGTTATATTAATCAAGTTTGAACGATGCAATCCCTTCTTTTGTTAGCTTGGTGATGACTTTTCTGTGATGCTCAACTACTCTCAACAAGAATTGTTTTTGTTCGTACCTGAACAATTCGTTAAATTTATCAGAGCAATTCCTCTTTCTGCGGTATCATTGACCACCTTAAGAGCGTTCACATGGCTTCTTAGAGAATTACTGCAGTATTCTGTCACGTCGTGGATCCCAAACAATTCAAAGAACTTCTTTGTTTTATTAGTAACTAAATGGCTCAGGTCTCTTCCTTCAAAAACTAGGTTTTTACCCTTTAATCATTTAATTTCCTTTTTCTTTGCAGGTTTGGTTTCTAAATTTTTTGTCATATTTTCCTTAACAGCCTGAGTAATATGTTCGTCCAAAAAAGCCAATCCTACGTTTGTTTCTGACAAACTGTGTCCCTTAGCAACTGTGAGAGCACTTTTTTTGATGTCTGCATCTGGGTAAGTGCTCAGAAGCTGTAGCATATCCAAATCATTCTTTGGAGCCCATCGACTTACAATTGCCTCGTGCAAAAAGAAAACATATATGAGGCTGACAAAATGTGCAACCCGTTTCATTCCTTTCAATTCTCGTTGAGGAATATTCAACTGTTTAGTGAAGAGGACAATTTTAAGTGCATATATTGCCTTTGCTATCCACCTTGCTTGATGCAGAGCCCCTGGGATCCTGAAACTGAAGTAGTTTTTAGACCAACCTCCTAGGTACAGGAGTGAGAGTAGTAATAAAAGTGATCAATGTGTGCAACCCCTAAATAGTATCCAATCTTCTTGAAATTTGGCATATATATCCTTTACGTCACTGAGACTCAGGGCGTAAGCAAAGTCAGTCATGAAAATCACATCTTTGGAAAAATGAAACACCCTAATAGACATCTTAGGTTCCTAATTTTTCCATCATCAGTGTTACCCTGCTATCACCCCCAATACCAAGCTGTGCTCCCCAATTCTGTACTGCAGAAATAATCATGCTATATAGATAGTTCCCTCATAGTAATAGTGCTCCCCAAAGTCCCAGCAATAGTAATAATTCTCTCCAAGAGTATCCTCATTAATAATAGTGCCCCCAATACTGATAATGCTCCTCAAGAGTGCCCCATTAGTAGTAGTGCCTTCTGTATTGTGTCCAATAATAATAATCACCCACTTTATCCCCAGTAGTAATAATGCAATTATAATGCCCCCTAGTTGTACCCCCTGCAGTTATAAAGCCCCCCCCCCCGTAGTGCCCCCAGTATTTATAATTCATCCGTAGTGTCCCCAGTATTTATAATTCCCTCTCTGTACTGTAGTCCTCCCCCATTTTTAGCATGGCCCCTCTCTATAGTGCCCTTATTTTTTATAATGGCCCCCTTTGTAGTGCCCCAGTATTTATAATGGCTCCCTGTGTATTGTCCCAGTATTTAGCATGGCCACCCTCTGTAGTATGCCATAGGTTACCTCTCAGTGGCAGGTCGGCCACCGCCTGAGGCAAGATACTTATTATTTCTGCAGTATTTAGCATGGCCACCCTCTGTAGTGCCCCAGTATTTAGCATGGCCCCCCTCTGTAGTGCCCCTAGTACTTAGCATCACCCTCTCTTTACTGCCCCCAGTATTTAGCATGGCCTACTGTAGTGCCCCCAGTGTTTAGTATTACCTAGCCTGTAGTGCCCCCAGAATTAGTATGGCCGTCCCTCACTGTAGTGCCCCCAGTATTTAGCATTCCCCCATCTTTAGTGTCCCCAATATTTAGCATTTCCTTCTGTGGTGACCCAAGTATTTAACATGGCCTTTCCCCCTCTGTAGTGCCCCCAGTATTTAGCCTTCCCCCCTCTGTAGTGCTCTAGTGCTCCTAGGAGTGCCATGAAAGAAAAAAAAAAAGAAAAAATACTTACCTGATCGCAGCTTCATGCTGCCGTCTGCGATGTAGACCACAGGCCTCTTCTCACCTATGACTTGAGTTGCCTGTGTCCTGGCACAGATGAATGAGATTACATCATCGTGACATCCTGTGTTGGGTCTCAGGCTGTGCAATGATGTCATCACATGAACCTTTGCCTGGACGCAGGCAGATGTGATGATATCATCAAGCTCCAGCGCAGGAGGTCGCAATGATGTCAACGGCCACATAGGCTTCTGGCCTAGAGACCTGTGAGTGAACGGCGACAACAGGAGCCATAGGCTCCCGTATTCTGCCGTGAACTGCTGCTCCCTCAGTGGCAGATCGGTCGCCGCCTGAGGAAAGATACTTATCTCGCCTCATGGGAGATGTGGCTTTGTGTATGTCCCAGTCTTTTCAATTACAACAGATATGGGCACCCGAAGGCTGCTCTCAGCTGTCTCGGTACAGTCTAAAATTCCAATGGGTTTCTTGGAGTACCAGATCAAGCGGAGGAGCCGTGGCTGGTGGCTCAACTTGCACATAGTAACATCCAGCTACCAGATGTTACTTTAAGTGAACTGAGCTGCCGGCTGGCACTCCACCTCTTGATCAGTTACACCAAGTGCTCTCTGTGTAATGGTCATACCAAAGGTTTATTTGAGGTGCCAAGGGTGGGAGGCACCAGTGCTCTGCAACTGTAGCCAGAGTATTTCATCAGGTGTAAGCTCCAGTGTAACCCTTGTTACAAATTATTTAACGTTACATGTGCAAATGCCAAATTCATCACCCAGCAACAGCCACTGTGATAAATCTGGCACAATTTAATAATGTTTGTTAGGGTACTTTCACACTAGCGTTTTTCTTTTCCGGCGCTGAGTTCCGTCCTAGGGGCTCAAATCCGGAAAAGAACTGATCAGTTTTATCCTAATGCATTCTGAATGGAGAGTAATCCGTTCAGGATGCATCAGGAGGTCTCCAGTTCAGTCTTTTTGACTGATCAGGCTTTTCAGAAAAACGTAGCATGTTGTATTTTTACCTCCGGCCAAAAATCCTGAACACTTTGACTGAACGCCGGATCCGGTCTTTTTACCATTGACTTGCATTAACGCCGGATACGGCGCTCTGTGTTCAGTCAAACCGGATCCGGCTTTTGCATGTTAAATCCGAAAAATGTGAAAAAAAAGTTAAAGTCCATAAATGGCGGATCCATTTTTTCCAATGCATTTTTTCATTGTGATCAAAATCCTGATCAGGATTCAAATGTAATCCATTTTCACACGTTTTTCCGGATCCGGCGGGCAGTTCCGGTCTCGGAATTGAACGCCGGATTAAAACAACGCTAGTGTGAAAGTAGCCTTAGACAGTATTACTAACTGTGCTCCAGTATTTACATAGTAATCTAACTACATGGCTGGTAGGTATAGATAGACAATGATTTTCACACATTGTAAAGATCTAAATATTAATAAATATGATATGAAAGGGGGAAATTTCCAGTTCTTCCTATTTATAATTTGCTTTATTCCTCAAATATAAATAAGCACAATACTTTATTTGATAAATGAAGAAGCCACAGTCTGCAAAACCAGCAAATTAAATGATGTCAAAATTATCTCTGTACATACCGGTAACTTTCTTCCCACAGAAACAAGCTGTACAGAGTGAAGTCATCTTTTAGGGAGAAGTCCAGATTTTTTATGATTAGTGCATTTGTCTTGTCATATCCCCATGAGATGCGGACAACCTGAAATAACACTGTCATTATGTAATCTAGTTTGGCCGCTATGTCCCTGGACACTAATGCAGGTCCCTGGTTTGTATTATAGGTTGGCTCAAGAAGCACAGGAAAAACCAAATAAACTAGATAAATTAGTTCATACACCACTTTCTGATAATTCAGTTTGCTGTATTATCTATATTTGTTTTATAGAATATCTATGTTGTTTATATCAGCTTATTTAATAATACTTTTCAGCTATATCACCCTTTTTAATCTTTGCTTACATTGTCGAAAGGCTGACGTTCCACAATGTCCTTGCAGTTAGCAGCTGCACACTTATTGTACAGCTGCAGGTGGGTGGAGCCTGCTGTCTGTTAGAGCAGGGCTCCCCATAGAGGAGGCAGGGATGTTTTTTACTGCCCATGCCTTCTCCGTTGCTGTATACACAGCACTCAATGAGCACTATTTATACAGATCAGGATACAGCAATACAGCTGCTTCCTGCTCTGGCCCCAGTGATCATATGATGGATGTCTGCACAAGATGCTCGGTCTTAGCAGACCCAGATCACCTCTGCCGGGAGGCTGTACAGCATTGTAAAGCCTCTAGCTGCTGTATTTTCTCTGTAACTGGGGCTAATATGTCAGCCCCTGTTGCAGAGAAATCATCAAGAAAAAAAGTAATGTTTAAATGCCCCCCAAAGGTCTTGTATGGTCTTATACGAGGCACAAAGTGTAAAATAATAGAAATGCTAAAAAGAAACACCCACAACACTGCAGTTTCTAGCTCTGCCACAGGTGACCATAACCCTATACATTCTCTATATCAAAACAACCGCTATGGGAAGGGGACATAATTTAAAGTCTTTTCATTGCACATTTAGCTAGTATTAAAAATGTGAAAAAACAATTTTTTAACATTTTCCTGGGAATAAAAAATAAAAACAATTGCTAAAAACAAAATGACATAAAAATAAAGCCCCATGTATTACCGGAAAAAAAATAAAAAAATGTACAAACCTGGCAAAAAGACGCATGCATTAAAAAGAAAATGGAAAATGTGTCTGTTCATAATTTGGTGTGTGGGTGTGTGTGTGGGGGGGGGGGGGTCATCAGTATCTGATCGGTGCGAGTCCAAGACCAGGGACCACCGCTGATCAGCTGCTTGAGAAGGCACTGGCTCTCGCAATAGCACCACGGCTTACTCTGGTCACTAAGCTCAGTGCAGTCCATTTGATAGTGGCTGTGCATGGAATCACAGCTTAGCCCCATTCACTTCATTTCAGCTGAACTGCGCCGATCACATACCTATAGAGAGGATAGGTCATCAGTAAAAAGTCTCAGAAAAGTCTTTTAACCCCTTAGTGACCGCCAATATGCATTTTTACGGCAGTCACTAAACGGCCTTAGACTAGGCTGCTGCCTGTATGCGACGGCCTACTCCAAGTGCTGCACGGGTCACCTGTGTAGTGGAGAGTGGGGGCTCGGCTCTCACATGAGAGCCGGGCTCCAGCTCTAATGGCCCCGATCGGCAGAAGCGGCAATGATCCAGAAGATAGATCATCAGTATTTAAAATTTGGAAATGCCCTTTAAGGCTTAAAACAGGCTGGTCACTAAGGGGTTAATGCATTATATGAGGTTTAGGAATTTATCATTGTTAATTAGGATTACAGATTGTATTGGATGGAAAATTATATACTACATAATTCCAAGTTCTTGCATGTAAATGTTGATTGGTGTATAACTGCAATTTTTGCAGCATAATGTAGACATGTTTGGTATGTATGAACTCCTGACATCTTACAGTGTTTTGCAGACTATACTTTATTTTCATAAGGACTCTAGACTACAAAATTTTTGTCCAATTTTGGTAATAATCACAGTTTTATTCCAAGTTGCATGAAGGTTGTTGTGTGTATTAAATATTAGAGTATATTTTTATATATGGTATGTTTTGCATTCTCAGGAAATGTACATTTTGCTAACATACAGGTTGCTTGCGGTGAACAGTATACATTTTTAACACATAAGTGAATGATGACCATTAGAGATGAGCGAATTTCTCAAAAACTCGAATCGGCCAGTTCACTGAATTAAAAAAAAAATTTGGTCCAATCTGAATTTATTCGAGGCAAATCACGTTTAAAGACTGCTATTTTCTGGCTGCAGAGAGCCTTTATAGTGGTGTAGAACACTCTGCCTTGCAGTAACACGCATGGAGAGTCTGCTGTGGTAGTGAAACAATACTGTGAGTCAGTATGACATGTAGATGACAAGCGTCACTCTTAGAATCACTGCGCACTTCACTTATTTGCGCAGTTATGGGGCCAAAACTGACCAAATAACTCAAATGTGAACTCAGCCTTACAGGTCAATGTTAACGTCAAGAAGAAGCACACTCCTTTTACACCGTCGTCAGCTGATTCCACATAGATGTCTACAGAACCTGTTCTATTAAACGCTTATACAAGTAGAGCCCTCCCCGACAGAGTGGGTGTCAGCAGTAAGTTTGTGTTGACGTCACTGATTATTTTGCCCTTCCTCTGATCCGTCAGAACAATAACCCCCAAAAAACAGATCCTGTCTGTGGAGCATCCGCCTTCACTCGGTCAGCATTTGGTCAGTAATCCATCAGTATTGCTGAAGCGTCCACGTGAATGGAATATTTGCATGTCTTCTATGTTTTGTATCCACTCCTGCTTTTGGCTACCAAATCAAAAGCCAATTCTGATGCAAAATAGGGACCATGTCAGGCAGGCCTTACAGCTGTTACATAGACAGGATCTGTTGTACGTCTTATTTATCCTTCCTTCTGACAGATCAGAAGAAGGGTCAAATAAATGATGATGTTAGCCAGGCCGAAAGGCAAAATAGTGTCTTAGTCATGAAGTGGGGAGGGTGGGAACAGCATGAGAAGTCCACAGAGTGGCCCTATGACATAGTGGTGAGGTGGAAGCAGCATAAGGAGACCGCAGATGGCCCAATGACAGAGTCTGGAGGTGGCAGCATCATCAGGTGGAGGCCATAGAGTGGCACAATGACAGTGTGGAGGTTGTGGCAGCAGCAGCATCAGGAGGAGGCCACAGAGTGGCACAATGAAAGTGTGGAGGCAGCAGCATCAGGAGGCCACAGAGTGGCACAATGACAGAGTGTGGAGGTGGCGGCTGCATCAGCATCAGGAGGAGGCCACAGGGTGGCACAATGACAGTGTGGAGGTGGCAGAAGCAGCATTAGGAGGCCACAGAGTGGCAAGGTGACATAGTGTTGAAGTAGCAGCTGCATCAGGAGACCACAGAGTGGCAAGGTGACATACTTTGGAGGTGGCAGCAGGATCAGGAGACCACAGAGTGGCAAGGTGACATAGTGGGGAGGTGGGTGGCAATACCAGCACCAGCTGAAGATGGTGGGTGAAAGAAAGAGCACTTGGCATCAGATATGTTGCATCAGGAGGGTGGCAGCATTAGAATAGTAGCTGAGGCAGGTAGCCAGAAGAAACCGGTCTCTTTTGTCAAAATGTTGGTGTGGCAATATGAATGATCTAGTCTAATGCATCAGGTAATGGAGAGTGGAAATCCTGGCTGATCCACGCCTGATTCATCTTGACAAAGGTCAGTCTCTCCACATTTTGGGTGGACAGGCAAGTTCTTCTTGGGGTAGCTATTGCCCCTAAACACCCGCTATGATGCCACACTGCTGGCCGGACAGGACAGCTTTTCCATGGCAAACTCTGCCAGTTGCGGCCACAAATCCAGTTTGGCTGCCCAGTAGCCCAACGGATCTTTAATCTGGGGTGGCAGGGTACTGTCCAAGTATGGAGTCCCCATCATAATGCCATCCACAGACCCCCCCCCATCATAATGCCATCCACAGACCCCCCATCATAATGCCATCCACAGATCCCCCCCACCATCATAATGCCATCCACAGATCCCCCCCCAACATCATAATGCCATCCACAGATCCCCCCATCATAATGCCATCCACAGACCCCCCCCCAACATTATACCATCCATAGATCCCTAAGGAGGGCCTGTAGTAGCGGAGAGAGCGGCGGGGCAGTGTACTCTGGCCCCACCGCTCAGTATGTACTGTATTATACCTAGTGTTAATCATAATATCTAAACTGCGCTCCCCCTGCTTCCCATCTGTACCGTACTTACCGGTACATGTCACACTCCGTCTCCTGTAGTAAGCGCTAGAAGGCAGGCCGGGCTGCAGGCGGCCGTAACTCACTGGGGTCACGTGCCTGCTCCGCCTGCTTCATTCATAAAGTAGGCGGAGCAGGCACGTGACCTCAGTAAATTACGGCCGCCTGCAGCCCGGCCTGCCTGCTAGCGCTTACTACAGGAGACTGAGTGTGACATGTACCGGTAACTATGGTACAGATGGGGAGCAGGGGGAGCGCAGTTTAGATATTATGATTAACACTAGGTATAATACAGTACATACTGAGCGGTGGGGCCAGAGTACACTGCCCCGCCGCTCTCCCCACCTACTACAGCCCCTCCTTAGGGATCTATGGATGGGATAATGTTGGGGGGCGGGTCTGTGGATGGCATTATGATGGGGAGATCTGTGGATGGCATTATGATGTTGGGGGGGATCTGTGGATGGCATTATGATGGTGGGGGGGATCTGTGGATGGCATTATGATGGGGGGGTCTGTGGATGGCATTATGATGGGGGGGGGTCTGTGGATGGCATTATGATGGGGGGGGGAAGAAAAGAAGAAAAAGGTGGAGACAGAAAGATTTTGGCTTTTCCTTTTTAATTCAATACAATACGCAGGTGGGTTTGATAAAAGATGCCATTAGGAAAAATTGGTCCACTTCAAAAAATGACCCTGTGCTAGGGAAGGATATTCCACAAAAACCGGTAGTTATTTTCAAAAAGGCTCCCTGTTTACGTACCAAACTAGTACATAGTTCTAATCATCAAGAGAAGACAATAAAAGGGAACAAGTTTAGCTGGTGTGGGTTCTGCTTGCCATGTAAGAATCGGAAAAGGGAAGATAAAAAAATGCATATTCAATCTGTGCACTCTAATGGAAAAAGTGTGGATATAAAGGTTAAGGGGCAAATTACTTGTGAGAGTGCAGGGGTGGTTTACATGTTGGAGTGCCCATGTGGACTCCAATATGTGGGACGTACACTCAGGAAGTTTAAAATAAGAATTCAGGAGCATGTGAGGAATATCAAGAAGGGGTTGGAAACCCATAGTGTCTCGATGCACTTTAAATTGGTGCACCGAAAAGATCCAAGTGGTTTGTTCTTTGTGGGGTTGGAACAATTAAAGCCACACTGGCGTGGAGGGGATGGAGTAAAACAGATAAATAAACGTGAGGTGGAATGGATATATAAAATGGGAACGTTACAACCAAAAGGCCTGAATGCCGAATTTGATTTAAAACCTTGTCTTACCTGAAGCAATGAAGTGTTCTCGGTTGATCTAGGACCTGTGAGTGTGGTGTTGTATCGAGCTAGGACCTTCCAAGGTTGTGGAATTGAATTGGCTGGACAACATCATGTGATATGGGGGAGTTGCCGTTTTTATGAATGAAGGAGGGCGGGCCAAGGCCAATTTGATCTGTGATTGGCAAGGAGATATCATGTGATAGGGGGGTGTTGCCATCTTTATGAATGGAGGAGGGAGGGTTAAGGATAATGTGGTCTGCGATTGGTTAGGAGACTTATTAAAGTAAAGAGGGAGTAGTATGAATGAAACTGACAGTAAAGGAGTAGTCATAGATTGCTACAGGAGGTTAAATTTATAATTGATTGGATCATGTGTGAGTGGGTAGGCGGGTGCAAACCAACCTGACCCGTTATAAGACCGCCCTGGACTGGGTGGGATGAATACCCCTGACGAAGCTCGACTGAGCGAAACCCGGGTCGGGTGATTGATCCATTGATCCATTGTATACTGCCTGTATATACTGTACATTGTGAGTATAATAAAATCATTTTTTACTCCAATTTGCATGACGGTACTTCACTATTGGATGCAATTTTGGTGTTCCATAGAAGCCTGGAAAGGAGAGGAGGAGAGGCTTTGACTGGCCTTTTTGCTTCCCCATGTCCGTGATTATCTTGCTGGCTTCGATTGTGGATTTTCTGTGACTTCTGAGGCAGCGCGGTCCAATCAAAAGAAACGCTTTCACCTGTGGGAACTGTACCCACTTCACCATTGGGACCTGCGACGCCACTAAGCAACGTACTTTTTTGAGGCTTATTTATTATTTATAAATAATACAGTACATACTGAGCGGTGGGCCAGAGTACAGTGCCTGCACTGCCCGCCGCTCTCCCCACCTACTACAGACCCTCCTCACTAATACATCGCAGTCTGCGATGTAAATTGCCAGCATTCGCCCCATAAGACGCAGGGGCACTTTCCCTCCACTTTTTTTGGGGAAAAAGTGCGTCTTATGGGGCGTAAAATACAGTAACTGTACCGCTGAATGGCAAATAATATATATTTTTTTGCCACTAATACACGGCAAAAAGGGCTTTAGAACATATACAGTAACTGCACCGCTAAACGGCAAATAATATATATATTTTTGCTACTAATACATGACAAAAAGGGCTGTAATTTTCTCACTTCATTACACAACGGCTAATAAGCCATTTTTCCCCACTAATACAAGTCAAAAAATGCTTTAGAGCATATAAGTGCACCGCACAAGGGTAAATAAGACGTAGAAATATTTCCTTGTAATAATCCCTGTTAATGGCTGTATCAAACAGCACTTGCACCCCGATAACAAGAATGGTTTGCTGGAATTACAGAGCTGTATAATGGCAATTTGGATCCACAGTCAGTGCAGCAAGGTGTAATAGGATTGTTCCTATTATCCAGGCTGTAAACTCCCCTACTGAACTCTGTTCTGCTTAAATACTGTGGAATAATTCCTCCCTATCTTTTCCCTGAACTTCTATACAGCAAAATAAAAGTTTTAAAGTCTCTGCCTGGACTAAGTACACTGGAAAATGGCAGAATCCAAGATGGCTGAGGCTATTTATAGGGCTGTGACATCACAGGGCTGGCTGACTGCTGATTGGCTGCATGCATGGCATTATGGGTGATCCTTCGTTCCCAGAGTTCCTTGCTTTATGTCCTAACACATGCAACAGCCATTTTAGGAAAAAATGTGATTCGTTACCACGAAGCGTGAGGAAATTCGGATTCGGTGCGAAACAAATTTTTCCTGAAATTCAGATCGAACTCCACTTCGTCAACTTTGATTCGCTCATCTCTAATGACCATATATTATGGAAAAGTTCTTGTCGATGTGTACCCTAGTGGTTTATATTTGCAGACCTTAATATATTACATTTACACTGCTTTTCTGTGTAGCCGTCGACTTGTAAGTGAGTTTTAGGTACAAATATTTGTGTTGGTGCACATGAAAGGGGGGGCATGATTGTTAAGGCAGCTGCAATCATCAGATTGTCTGCTTTAGGAAATATATAGGTTTTGGAGGTGCTCTTACTTTTTTCAAGGAGTGTAATACTTGTATTTTATAGGTTGTTGCTTTTTGTTTTTTAAATTTCCAGTTTAAAACCAGATTTTTAGTCTTTGATTTTATGAAGAATTGTGCATCTCGAATTAAGCCTAAGTGGTATGTATGAACTCTGCACATATTGAAGGCTTATTTTTAGGAAGTCTGGTGCATATAACTTTCTGCCAAAAAATATAAAAGTCAATCAGCTCACCTCTTTCGGGTTCACGGAATCCGGAACAACTCCTAACTCCTTGTGTCTCAGCAATAACCATATGTGAACGATCCAGCACTCAACGTATCGTAAAACTGGACTTTTATTTCAATACATTAAAAACAGCAGTCGCATGTTCCATAGAGCGAGTAATGTACTGTGCTCATCTGACCCATTTCTGACCCATACGGGCCCTTAATCATAAATTAAATAAATAGTAAAACATGAGATAAAAGTCAAGTTTTATGATACATGGAGTGCTGGATCTTTTACATATGTTTAAACTGTTACCCACTGTTATCAGCCTTAATACAACTTGTATGAAAAATGACACTTTGGTGCAAAGTAGCATGAAGGTGTCTGTGTGTATAAAGTGCTGAGTGGTACTTTCAGAAAACATCTGGTTATGGGGGCTTCGTATAATTTTATTTATTTTGTCAATTAGGTTTTATTTGTACATACATAAAAAGATATACTGTATAATATAACTTTATAAAAGGTTAAGAGGGACATGGCCAGTGATCATTGTAAATAATTAATGACGCCTCTGCTGCTGACACATTTCAGTTGGTTTGTTATCTTTCATGTGCTTTCCTCACTAAAATATTTATAACTTTATGTCCGCTTTTCAGAGAAATGGTCAATGCATGGTTTGCTGAAAGAGTGCACACAATACCAGCAACAAAGGAAGGAGGAAAAAGCAATACAGAAAATAACCAGCAGGCCTCTTCTTCTGAGAACACCAACCAAGGGGCACCAGTGAGGAAGATCTCAGCTTCCGAGTTTGATAGGCCTCTAAGGCCCATCGTAGTTAAGGACTCTGTGGGAACACTGACATTTCTTGCAGATTCCGAAAAGAAGGAACAGATGCCTCTACAAGCTCCCAGTTTAAACAGCACAAGTGATCAGTGTTCACGGCTTCTGGAACTGGTGAAAGATATTTCAAGCCATTTGGACGTCACTGCCCTGTGTCATAAAATTTTTCTGCATATTCACGAACTTATATCAGCAGACCGCTACTCCCTTTTTTTAGTCTGCGAGGATAGTTCCAATGAGAAGTTTCTGGTTAGTAGGCTTTTTGATGTAGCAGAGGGCACAACGTTGGAGGAGGCTTCAAATAACTGCATCCGTTTAGAATGGAGTAAAGGAATTGTGGGCTATGTGGCAGAGTATGGACAACCCTTGAACATAAAGGATGCTTATAAGGTAAAGTAATTTTACATTGGTCAAACACAAGGCACTCTGTACTTATGCTATGTACACCTTTGGGGAATTTTTTTTATTATTGCATCATACTCATTATGAGGTAAAAATTGTTGGTTGTTATAAAAAAAATATGGAGCCATTTTTTCTGTACAGGGCTGAGATGCTCTAGTAGCATCCTCTGCATTTTCTCTCTTTTCCGTCAGTTGGGGAGCTGACGGGCTCATTATCTCTGCTCTCTGACATTATAAACACTCATTATAGCTCAGCTTATCTTACTTATAAGAATGTGGC